>NW_023597055.1:8159181-8198893 GCF_011947565.3 Pollicipes pollicipes
CCGCGCCAGCCGCGTGTCTACGCACCGGAAAGCCAATAGTGTGCTCCCCCACCATGTCAGCAGGCAGGCAGCGGTGTGCAGTGCCGGCGGCCGGACTGGGCTGAAGGCGGCGCCATCATGGAGACCCTGGTGGCCAACGTGGACGACATGGTGTTCGACATCGAGGTGACGCTGCGGGAGCAGCTGGGCGCCCAGTCGCTGCCATTCGCCGGCATGGACAGTGAGTACTGACTCGGCGGGGTCCTCTCTTTGACGCGAGTACCGACGCGGCCGAGTCCCGCGTGGACAGTGAGTACCGAGTCGCTCGTGTTTATGGCGCGTACAGCGAGTACTGGTCAGCAAAGTCTCGAGGCAGAGGCTCGGCGTAGTCAGTGGTTACCATCTGAACAGTGTTTGGACAGTTGATGTTGTGCAGTGGATATGGGCGATTAATCTCCAGTGCGTTGCTGCGTTGGGTCATGTGGCACGAGTCGTTTCAGTCCTGGCAGTATTGTATCAACTTTGAACATTGTCTTAATCTAGCGCACTGGTGCATCCTCCGTCCATTCAACCAGACGTGCTTGAAATTAGTGAACAGCCTCTGCTGGTGTTTGGTGCTCAACTGCTCGTAAGGAGCAGTGCTTTTGCAGCGTTTCCCCCAACTGGACAGCGTTCCCAACAGCGGGCCCGCTCGCTGCGGCCAACGCGCCGTGGGTGGGTCCGGCCAGCCGCGGCCCACTCGCTAACACGGCGCCGTCCGCCGCGCCGCCAGAGTCCATGTCGGGTGTGTGCAACTTCTTCGCCAAGGGTCGGTGCACGCGCGGAGACCTGTGCCCGTTCCGACACCTGCGCGGCGACCGCTCCATCGTCTGCAAACACTGGCTGCGCGGACTCTGCAAGAAGGGGGACTCGTGCGAGTTCCTGCACGAGTACGACATGACCAAGATGCCCGAGTGCTACTTCTACGCCAAGTTCAGTGAGTAGTGTCGAGAGTCGTCCCGCGGTGGGCGCCTCTGCGCTGCGGCGTTGAGAAGGGTTATCGGCGAGGGTGGACTCTTCCGCCTGTGGAATCTCGGTGGGACTCCTGCAGATGCTTATGATAAGTGCTTGTTTGTGGTGCTGATGGACAAATGGCCATGCGTTGTGGTTTATCAATGCTATTTGTAGCATAGAATGCATCGTAATGAGGGTTTGATTTCATGAGACAGGATTTTTAGCATGAAAACAAAGCTTATTGGAATGTGGCACTGTGTGTAGCACCCAGCTGCTCTTCAGTTTTCATTATGGCGTCACAATAATAGGATGTTGATAGTCACAGATCTCTTAGTTTGATTAGTGGGGCTTACAACTGCGCCATTTGTACCCTTTTTAGTATTTGTTTGATTTTTGTTTAGTAAATGAATGAGTGTTGGTACATTAGACGTACACCACGGCCAGTATGATGTTCCCTCCTCCTCTGTGACTGAGCGATGTTGGTGGCACCAGATGTGTGCCACTTAGGGCAACACTGAGGCACCTACCGCCTGGCACCACCGTTTCGTATGGCTGATCGGCGCGGCCGCCTTCCAGACGCGCGGCTCTTCTCTCCCCCCCCCCCCCCCTCCCGCTTCCCCAGCCGGCGCCACGGAGCCGCGCCGGTCGTCTGACCCCACCACTGACCGGCACTCTCCGTCGGACGCGTGCCACAACGAGTGTTCGTTCTCCCCCCCCCCCCTCCCGCTTCCCCAACCGGCGCCACGGAGCCGCGCCGGTCGTCTGACCCCACCCTGACCGGCCCTCTCCGTCGGACGCGTGCCACAACGAGTGTTCGTTCTCTCCCCCCCCCCCCCCCCTTCCCGCTTCCCCAACCGGCGCCAACGGAAGCCGCGCCGGTCGTCTGACCCCACCACTGACCGGCCCTCTCCGTCGGACGTGTGCCACAACGAGTGTTCGTTCTCCCCCCCCCCTCCCGCTTCCCCAACCGGCGCCACGGAGCCGCGCCGGTCGTCTGACCCCACCACTGACCGGCCCTCCCCGCCAGACGCCTGCCACAACAAGGAGTGTCCGTTCCTGCACATTGACCCGGAGACCAAGCAGCGCGACTGCCCGTGGTACGACCGCGGCTTCTGCCGGCACGGGCCGCTCTGCCGCAACCGGCACGTGCGGCGCGTGCTCTGCCTCAGCTACCTGGCCGGCTTCTGCCCGGCCGGCGCCGGCTGCCGCCTCATACAGTGAGTGGCTGTCGACGGCGCGCCGTCCGCTGGCGCCGCCGGTGGCTGCGCCGGTGCCAGGGTGGCGGCGGCGGACTTAAGCGGCCCGCACGTCACCGCTGCGGCCAGTGCACCTGCTCGGGTCCGCTATTGTCGTGGGGTTTCCGTAGAGGGTGGTCTTGTTCCATAGTAGGGTTTCCGTAGAGGGTGGTCTTGTTCCGTAGGGTTTTGTGGGGTTTGTGCTAGGTTCACCTGTCTGCATGCCTTCGGTGGACCTGGACCCTCGGTATCAGCCTTTAACGATCTGTCGGTGGCGATGTATGTATAGGATGACCTCATAAAGTCGGGACGTATCGTTCGATCTCACAGTCGTTTTGGGAGCCGTCGCTCCTGGTTCGGCCTCTGAGAAAGTTTGTTTCGGAGAATGTGTGAGGGTGCCACCATTGAGCGATTCTCTACCATCACTGTCCCTGCCCAGTGCTACCGTCCCCGGCAGTGATCTTTCCCCCCGTCCTTTTATGGCATGCAGGACGACGCGCGTTGGTCGGCGGCGTCACGCTTTCATCTCCCGTTCGCTATCCCTTGCCTCCTTACGCAGGCACGTGCATTGCTTTTGTTGGAGTGTCGCACGTCGCGCCTCGAGAACAATCCCAATCCCACCGCAATCGCAATCCCTCAATCCCATCTCGTGCGACCGAGCATTGTTGCGTCTTCGTAGCTCCGCTGATGCACAGCCGGAATGTCTATGGCGGACGGTGTCGGCGGGCCCCTTACCGTCTCGTGTTTGCTGGAGGCGCCGGCGGACCCGACCCGCCGTCACGTGACCCGGCTCAACTCGCCGACAGCTCGCCAGCTCACGTGACCCGGCTGCTGCTGCTCGTAGCCCGTGGCCCGCCGTCAAGTGGCCTGGTCCGCTGCTGCACGTGGCCCGTTGTCCGCTATCACGTGATTCGGTCCGCCGCTGTACGTTGCGTGTGGCCCGCCGTCACGTGACCCGATCCGCTGCTGCATGTGACCCGTATCCCGCCGTCACGTGACCCGGTCCGCTGCTCCATGTGGCCCGTGACCCGGTCCGCTGCCGCCCCCGCCTCGCCCGGGGCTCACGGGGCCTGCTGACGCTGCCATTCTGCGCAGTCCGCGGTTCGAGCTGCCGCAGAGCACCGAGGAGGGCAAGCCCGGCTCCAAGGGCAAGTCCAACATCACCTGCCACTACTGCGGCGAGGTGGGCCACAAGGTCGTCAACTGCTTCAAAATGTCGCCCGACAAGCGGGAGGCGCAGTTGCGCCAGGCCTCGGAGAAGTATGAGGTCAGTCACGTGGCCCGCGCCGGGGGCAAGTCACTGGAGGCTACCGGCTTGGGCGTCGTGAGTGTAACGTTGAGGTCCTGGGTTCGAAGCTCATCGCGGACAACTTTCTTTGGTCGTGCTTTACCAATGTCTCGTATAGCAATGGCCGGCGACATAACTTGCAGTCTGCGTGGCTCGGCATGCAGTGACGGCAGGGCCGCCCGCTAGCTATGGGTGCCTCTGCATCGACTCTACCTGACCTGACCTTACCTAACCTGTGCCCGGCGGCAGGCGGCGGCCGCCCGGTACATCGGCGGTGGCTCGCACGGTCGCCACGACACGGACCGCATCACGTGTTACAAGGTGAGGGTGCGCGGCGGGGGGCCCGGCCTGTCAGGGCGGTGGCCGCCGACACTGTCAGCACGAGCGGCTCAGCCAGCTGCGTGAGAGCGCATAAACTGGTACCAATATCCAGCCATTTGCAGGTCTGTTTGTGGGCTGTTTGCAATTGATTTTTTTTTCGTGGCGATGTCCCATGTTAATTTTTGACGCATACTGGATGAAAAGAGCCGGATTCTCACGGCTGGCTACGTTTCGTAATTTAGCGCGTCTTGTGAAAAGTGGCGCCTCACTCGTGTTTTAAGAAGCTTAAGTACGCTGTGGCGCCGTTTTGTCACATGCCTTGCATGCATGCCACCAAAGATCAAGTTTTACCGACATTTCGAGCATATCAAATACGTACGTGTCTATGTGATACGCGCACAAATGCTGGGAGCCACCGCCAAGCGTCGGGACAGTCGTTTAATATAAAATTATATATATGTAAATATATATAATATAAAAATAATAAAGAATTTAATATAATAATAAAAACTTCGCCGTAGCCACGTCGTTCAATCCCGCCACATCTCGCCGCCGTCTGCGGGCGGCCAGTGCTCTAGTCCGAGCCCGCTGTGACCGACTGCGGGCCGCGGTGTGTTCACAGTGCGGCGAGAAGGGCCACTTCGCCAACCGCTGCACGCACGGCGCCTACTCGTTCCTCAGCTCGGCGCCGCCGGCGCCCGCCCAGGCGCCGGGCGCCACGTGAGCCGGACACGCGGCGGCAGGGCCGGGCACGTGGCGCCGGCGCCGCCGGCAGTTGGCCCGGCGTCGCCTGCGTCGTCCGAGGCCACCCGGCCGGCGGCGCCCACCGCCAACGCGTGCGCGAGACTGGAGGCCGTGGGGTCCCGCGGTCGCACAGCCCCGCTCTGCGATCGGTGCGCTCGTGGAGAGGGAGGCCGCGGAAGACGGCGCCGCCTGTCGTCTCTCCCCCGGTGCACTGATTACGATGATGATGATGATGGTGATGACTGATATTGGACCCGGGCGGGCGCATGGAACAGGGGACAGTAGAGGACTGCGCCACCGGGTGGTCTGGACGGTGCTCGCCTGTGAGACGCGTCTGCACGGTGACTGCGGTAGCCCCGCCCCGTGTTATGTTCCAGGGGAAGCTCGTCGAGTGTCTGTCGCATGTCACGTGCAACCGCCATGTGTTTCAATTGTATATTTTGTACAATACAGCCTAGGTACGCTCGAAGTTTGAATTATGGCTTTATATAGGAGAAATGAGGACGACATGACAATCAGTGCGAAATGAGTCAAAGCATACGTACAAAAGTGTCCATGGGGCGACATAACCAAGCTCGGCCGCTGCGGTGGGCGCCCTCGCGACGAACGGCCCTCCACGCGCCGGCCGTGCCCCGGCTCGTCGCCGCGCTAAACCTCCAGCTACCGTGTCGCCGCCCGTCTAAATCAATCAGAACATGATACTGAACGCGACCGCAGCTGCGACCAAATAGCACTAAAAACACTGTAAATGCCAGCGGCGGCGGGGGCGACCCGCTCCCGGCGGCCGTCGGGGCGTGGCCGGCCGCCGGCCGCTGGCGGTGGGAGCCCGCGGCCGCCCCGCGCGCGCGCGCCATCACACGCTGGTCCGCCGGCGGCGCCGGCACGCCGCCGTCGCAAAAATACCGGCCCCCGACGCCGCACGCGCGCCATTCGCTCACAGCTCGGCGGCGGCCGCCGCGCGCCCGACCGCGCCCTGCGGACGGTCCATCACACCTTCTTGAAGCTGGCCATGAAGCGGGCCTGGGCCGGCGCCACGCGCGCGCGCAGCTTTTGCACGAGGTTCTCGATTTTGAGGCTGGGCCCGACCTTCCAGCACGCCAGCTCCAGCACCTGATGCTTGGTGAGGTCGAGCAGGCGGGCGCCGTCGACGCCCGCCTGCTGGAAGCTGTCGCAGTAGGCGGCGCACTCGTTGACGCGCAGGAACTGGCCGACGTCGGCCACGGACCAGGCGGCCGGGTCCAGCTGCCCGGCCGCCGGCGCCGCCGCGCCCGGCCCCGACGCCGCGTCCACGAGGCGCGGAATGAGCGCAGTCGGCGGCGCGTCCGCGTCAGCCGCCGGCGTCGGCGCCGGCGCCGGAGCCAGCGCCGGCGCCAGCTGCTCCGGCTGCTGCTGCTGCGGGGGTGGCTGCGCCGGCGCCGGCGCCGGCGGTGGCGGCGGCGGCGACAACTCCGGCACCAGCGCCGCCAGCGACTCGTCAGCGGCGGCGGCGGCGGCGGGACGCCGGCCGGGCGGCCGCGGCCGACGGCCCACCATCTTGCGTCCGGCGCGGCGGCGTCCGGCGCGCCGGCCGGCCGGCCGCTCGCCAGCGCGCGGCGGCTCCAGCTTGTAGCCAACCAGCCGGCACCAGCCGACCGGGAAGATGTCAGGACTGGCGGCGTCCACCCACTGGTCGAACTGCTCCTCCCAGCCGGTAAAGTGCACGCGCAGCAGGCGTCCGACCACGGCCGCCACCGTCGCCACACACACCAGCTGCGGGTCCATCAGATCCACCGCCTCCAGCCGCTGGCCCGGCTGAAAGCCGTGCGATAGCGGCGGCCGCTGGAACAGATGCGGCGGCGCCGGCTGAGCGCCCGGCTCGGCCGCCAGGTACGCCTCCCAGGTGAACGTGTCGGCCGTGTAGCCGTGCGGCGGCGTCAGCGGCACGCCCACCGTCCGGCAGAAGCGCGGCGGGAAGATGTATGGCGAGCTGACGTGGTAGCAGAACCAGTCGCCGCCCGGCTGGCCCGGCTCGGTCGGCAGCGTCTCCAGCCGCACCATCAGGTAGCCGCCGCCCAGCACCTGCTTGACGGTGGCGACGCCGATGCTGCTCAGGTTGAGCGGGTCCAGCGCCTCCAGCTTCATGCCCACCTGGTGACGGGAGAGCCGCCAGGGCGGATGTCAGCCGCCGCGTCCGCACGGGCCGCTGCAGCCAAGGGGTGGAGCACAGCTGATGGACACTCGGCACAGCTGGCAGACACAGCCAACAGACACCCACCATAGCGGCAGACACAGCTGATGGACACCCACCACAGCGGCAGACACAGCTGATGGACACCCATTACAGCGACATACACAGCCAACAGACACCCAGCACAGTTGGCAGACAGCCAACAGACAGTGGCAGATACAGCCTGCAGACACGCAGCACAGTGGCAGACACAGCCAACAGACACCCAGCATAGCAGCAGACAAGCCTTCAGACCCCCAACACGGCGGCAGACAGTCTGCAGGCACCAAGCACGGCGGCAGACACAGCCTGCAGACAACCAGCACAACAGCAGACAGTCTACACACACCCAGCACGGCGACAGACAGCCAACAGACACCTAGCACGGCAGCAGACAGTCTGCAGAGACCCAGTAGAGCGGCAGACATAGCCTGCAGGCACCCAGCACAGTGGCAGACGCAGCCACAGACCTACAGTCAACAGACACAGGACACGGCAGCGGACACACAGCCGCCCACAAGGGGCGTCAGACATGTTATATCAGCACCAGCGACGTCTACACAGGAACACTTCGGCACCCGAGAGGGCTCCGGCGGCGGCGGCGGCCGCGGCAGCACCGAAACGGCCGCGACGAGCAGCCGCGTCACGAGCAGCCGCGTCACGAGAAGCTCCATCACGAGCACCCACGTCACGAGCCACAGCATCACACCAGAGCCGTCACGATGATGGCATTTTGATTTTCGAGCGCGTCGATTGCGGCGGTCATTTAACGCTCACTCACGGGCGTCATTTAACGCTCACTCACGGGCGTCAAATGACCGCTGCAGTCACTCGCTCACACATCTCTCATGTATTCAGCACGCGCGAGTGCTGCACGCGAAACGCGCTGATTCACCAGGCCTGAGTTTGCCACATGAGAACTCGCGCCATACAGCATTAAACGGGTGAATAGATCATCTATAAATTTGGTTTTTCCGTTTGGTTCGAAGTCCATTTGGTTCGTGAAATCTAAAACCACCTTGGCTGAACAGGTCAGATTCTCGCAAACGGGAGATCATAGAGACTGGCTCGCAAAGCGTAGGAGCCAGAGCAGTGCCTGTGTTCAGCTCCTACGTGCCGACACTGAACGAGAACACAGTTGACAGTCAGTAATCACAGCGACGGAGCAGAGCCGTCCGCACTCTGGCGGCTCTGAACCAGCAGAGCCTCCCGCACTCTGGCGGCTCTGAACCAGCAGAGCTGCCCGCACTCCACTCTGGCGGTTCTGAACCTGCAGAACCGCCCGCACTCGGGCGACCCTAAACCTTCCGAGTCACCCACACTCTGGCGGCTCTGAACCTACAGAGCCTCCCGCACTCTGGCGGCTCTGAACCTACAGAGCCGTCCGCACTCCACTCTGGCGGTTCTGAACCAGCAGAGCCGCCCGCACTCTGGCGGCTCTGAACCAGCAGAGCCGCCCGCACTCTGGCGGCTCTGAACCAGCAGAGCCGCCCGCACTCTGGCGGCTCTGAACCAGCAGAGCCTCCCGCACTCTGGCGGCTCTGAACCAGCAGAGCTGCCCGCACTCCACTCTGGCGGTTCTGAACCTGCAGAACCGCCCGCACTCGGGCGACCCTAAACCTTCCGAGTCACCCACACTCTGGCGGCTCTGAACCTGCAGAGCCGCCTGCACTCTGGGCGGCTCTGCGGGTCCGGCCCTGGTTAACAGTGGTGGGTTCACCAGGAAAAACTACAGCGTACGCCATTCTACACTTTGCACATCGCAAGCCACCGATGAATGCCAAACGTCGGTGAAACCAAGTAGCCCATCCCATCTGGCAACTCCAAAGTCTCCTACGTCCCAGTTTTCGCCGTGCCGCCGGCGGCAGCGCAGGCGGCGGCCGGGCGAGGCTGGCTGAAGACTGACCGTGAAGCCCTGCTGCGGGGCGGCCGGCAGCGGCGGCTGCCAGTCCTCGGTGACGTCGGTGGCCAGGTACTTGCCCGTCTGGCAGCGCTCCAGGTAGTCGGCCGGCGCCGCGATCTGGTGACCGACCGCCAGCGCCCAGCCCACCGGGTGCACCTGCGGCGCGGACGCACGCGCGGCGGTCACACTCACGCACGCGCACGCGCGCGCACGTACCCAGCAGGCGGACGGGGAGCGGACGCAGCTGACGCACACGCACGTGCAGAGTAAAGGGACGCGGTGCAAATTATAATGGTCGTCCGCACGCCCACAGAGGTCAGTCATGGTCACGGCGCAAGCGCGCGCGCGCGCGCGCGCACGCACGCACGCACGCACGCACGCACGCACGCACACACACACACACACACACACACACACACACACACACACACACACACACACACACACACACACACACACACACATATTGTCCAGGGAGTGGTGCATCAAGTCAAATGGCAAACAACACACACGCACTCCACACAGGCAACCTGTTGTCATGATTTAAAAAGCAGACGTCCATGACGCGGCAGGAACGGTTCACAAATTCCATTTCGCAACGATCACACTTCACACCAAGATTAATCTCATCGACGACAGCACTGCCGCACCGCACAGCCGACACGCCACAGCGTCGCCCCCAGCGCGGCGCCACGGCGACGGGGATGCCTCCCTCCCTCTCTCCGGCCGGGCCGCGCGCCGGCGCCGGCGCGGTCGGGAGGGAGTTCTCGCGGCACCAGTCGGGAGTCGGGACCCACCAGCGGCGAGTTCTCGTGTGCGTGTGTGTGCGTGGACAGAGTCGGGACCCACCAGCGGCGAGTTCTCGTGGCACCAGAAGCCGCCGTCGTCGCTGGGCGCGTCCAGGTAGCGGATATGCAGCCGGCGGCCGACCACCTGGCTGACGGCGGCGGCGCGCACCTGGCCGATGCAGTTCTTGTCCACCACCTCCACCACCTGCTCCTCGCGCAGGCTGGAGCCCAGGCTGCGCAGCACCTGGCGGCCCGGTCACGACGTGTCGCTCCAGCTCAAGTTGAGTCATATGGGGTTACTCGGGGGCCCGGACAGGCCACGGCGCGACCTGAGCACCCCACGTATATGCGCGTCGCACTGGGTTAAACTTCAACTTTTGGCCGATGCAGGGATGAGAAAATCTGCTTCCACGGACGTTCAAGAAATCGGGGACAGCAAACTACCAGATACATAGCAAAAAGCTAATGGGCGCTGACTGCAACCCACCATACCCAACAACAGGCCAACCACCAGAACATTTGCAGAATGTCAAGTGAAAGAGAACGCAGGTTGGTTCATACATCTGGGTGCTTAAATCACTGGTAAACATCTGAAGCTACCACGAGCAAACCTCGCTTAATCTATGCCATATTGGGCAGTGCTCTCCAGTGGTCAACTCGACAAATGCAGCTACATTATGATGGAACTTGGCACACAGGGTGAACAGTACTGTAGCAGAAAATGATAGACTGAGTACAGACAGCGGTGACTTTGCGGCGGAATTCGGCAGCAGCGTGCGTGCGTGCGTGCGTGCGTGCGTGCGTGCGTGCGTACGTCCGAACGTGCGAACATCCTTATGATGGCGGACTGGTGGCAGAAAAGTCGCCCTCACATTGAGGCCAGCGGGCAGTGCTACCTCATAAAGGGCGCTGACAGACGCGCCGACAGGTGGTGCTACACAGTGATGACAGCTGGCAGGCGGCGTCATAATGCGACGGGCAAGTCGATCTACAGTGTCGCCCTGTGATGCACACCGGCGGGACAGCTACACTGTGGCGGGCTTCGTGTGACGCCGGCTCGGCGAGCGGGCCAGCTGAGGCGGCCTTACCCGGTGATGGAAGTTGGTGGGCAGCGTGCGGGCGCCGGTGAGCCTCTTCACCAGCAGCTGGCTCCAGTCCGCGTGCCGGCTGGCCACGACCGGCGGCGGGATCAGCGGGCGGCCCTGCGTGGCGTACCAGCCCACCGGGTGCACGTCGTCCGAACACAGGTCCAGCCAGCGGCCGGCGCTCTCCTCCGCCGTCAGGCCTTCGTAGCGCACCAGGCCGCGGTAGCCCTCCACGCGCAGCACGGTGCCCACCCAGCAGGCGGGCTCGAGGCCGCCGCCCGGCGGCTCGCTCACCACCTCCACCTTGAGGCCGACGCACACGTAGTCCCAGGCGGCCGCCAGCGGCGCGTGCCGGAAACAGGGCACGGGCGCGGCACTGAAGTCCGCCTGGCGCAGCAGGCCGTCCCAGCTGAACGAGTGCGCCACCTCGCGGCGCGGCGCCGGCTCGGCGTCCGGCGAGCCGGCCGAGTCGGCCGACAGCGGCGACTCGGGCGGCGCCGGCGCCTCGGGCGTGGCCGGCGCCGAGTCCGGCTCGGCCGCCAGGCCCTCCACCGAGCGCGCGCAGCTCAGACTGCAGTACTTGCGCTCGCGCGTGTAGAACGCGTGCCGCACGCCGATGGCGCCGCACTTCTGACAGCGCGCCATGCCGTCGCGCACGATCGGGATCAGACTCGGGTCGACGTCCTTCTCGTACGTGATGGGGCCCTTCAGCTTCAGCTTGGGGTCCAGGTGTACCTGGGGGCGCGAGGCGGTCAGACGCGCAGCATCGCACCGCCCGCTCCCGACCGACGCGCGGTCAAAAGGGCGGCGCGCAAACAGCCGACGTGCGGCTGCTGTTTCTGAGCCAACTGCGACGAATATCACGGAGAAAGGCGTTTTACGCGCCAGGTCACCGCAACGCTACAACGCCATGCCGAACACAAACTCGAACCTAACACGGACTTGTGCCATATAATGAAAATACAATGATGTACCCACGGCAGCACCCCGCGCGCCTGACTAGACGTGACTCGACGAACGACACGCGCGACCGACACGCGACAGCTCGTCACACAGCCCAGCTGCCCCCTATCTTAGTCAGCCGTCTCCCCTGCGTGCCCACACCCACACACGCAGTGCCGCCCCCACATCGCACCCATCGGCGGCCAGCCGGCCCCGGCCACGCACCTTGGGCTTCTTGGCGTTCTGTGTGGTCTTGCGCCGGGCGTCGGGGCCGCCGGCCGCCTCCTCCTCGCCCGCCTCCAGCTCCATGTCGTCCGGCTTCAGCTCCGGGTCGTAGCCGCTATACTCCTGGCGGCCCGGAACGGAGTCAGCCGTCGGCCCGGCTCACGCGGCGGCGCAGCTCGGCTCCGACCGCAGCCCAGCAGCGCCCGGACACACGCGGCTCAGGCGGCGGCGCAGCCCCGCTCAAGTGGCGGCGAGCCCGGCTCCGACCGCAGCCCAGCAGCGCCCGGACACACACGGCAGCCTTACAGTGCAAATGCCATCCATAATCTTGTGGGATGTTTTTCTTAATAAAAAAACCTGACAGCTGCCGCGGATAATGAACAGTGTGATACAATACGATATTTTTACGTGCACTGTTGCCACTTTTGAAGGGCAATACACTCATCATTGTGTTGCCGATGCATAAGAAAGCTATTCAAACATGATGAAAGCATGTATAAATACATTGGAGCAATCCAGGATACAGCAGATCTTCCAACAATGCCCCATAACCGATCCGTGCATCATCATGAATGACAAGAACACTATGTTACCAATACATATACTATATAATATATTATATATATATATATATATATATATATATATATATATATATATATATATATATATATATATCGCGCCTCCCTCTCCCGCCGCCTCTCACCTGGTACCCCCACTCGGCGAACTCGTGCGGCACGGTGCCAGCCATATCGTGCGGCGCCGTCTGGTCGCCGGCGGCGCCGCCCCCGCCGGCGCCGCCGCCGCCGCCGCCGGGCGCCGGCAGCAGCGACACGGAGCGCGGCGTGTCGCTGAGCATCGGCGCCTCCAGCACGTTGTTGAGCATCACGTCGTTGATGTCGGTGGTGAGCAGATAGGGCGCGGCGCCCGTGGTGGCGAACCAGCTCATGTTGTACTCCATGGCGCCGGCCGAGCAGCCACCTGCCGGCGGCGGCTGCCAACTGAGACGGGCGGCGGGCACGCGGCCGCCAGAGGGCATGCCAGTCGCTGAAGGCACGCCGAGAGCGCGAACACTGACCGTGGCACAGTGCAAACTGGGAATCTCTATGAGGACAGTAATTCACACTATTTCTGGTTCAAATTATTATGTGAATCACAAATTACACAAAAGTGTGCCATTGTCAGCTGAAAGAAGTGCAATTCAAAAATGTTTGACAAATATTGAAGGTTGGATGAAACTAGGGGGTAGTTTTGTTGCATGTCAATGTTTCTTTCTCCAACTGCAACATCTTACATTACAAATGATGAACATACATTCTAATAAAATAAAAAAAGATGCATATCACCATATGATCTCATGTTCTGGGATGCATAACTAGAAGAAAATTAAAGAACAGAATGTTTCACCACTAGCAAAAAACACAATTTAATGCTTTCAGTAACTACATGAGTGTTTATGTTACTCAAACCACACTCACACAATGTGACATGCAATGTTAGAATTGCAGGACATATAAAAAGCATACATAGATAACTAACTTCCACAGTTGGAGGCACAGGTGTTAAATGTTCCCAAAATCCCCAAAATATCATAGAATTATCCCATTGGTGGACAAAATGTCAATCTAAACAAAATGTCAAGGTGCACATAATACACAAACTACTCAGTATCCCCCCTGACATTATGACAAAAATTGTATATTAAGTTTCAGGGCACTCAAACTTTCATACAATCCATGGCAGAAAGCTGACAGACTGACCATTACAAAAAGCACCATCAAACATGGCTTGGGGTTATCAGGCAAAATCATGTTCTGAGAATCTGTCATGCAGTTCACGCATCTGAGTGTGGTTTTGTGAAGACGTAGCAGGTATGTCATGCGTACACTTTCCAGCATACCTTAATATTTTGCAAAAACCACAGCTTATGGTTTCACCCATCTAGCACTTAACATTCAGCACTTTGGAAAATAGCATTGCACTAAGTTTGACTTGGTCCATGGTGAAACCATTACCACAGCTTCAAAAAACTTTGCCAATGAGTGTCTTTTAATTATATTACAGCAAAGTGTGAAGCACTTTCCACTGCACATGACCAAGCTGTCATGACCAAAGGGTATAAGAATTTGATTTTACAGTATTAGATGCTAGAATTGCATTTAATACCCTTTGATCATTGGTTCCATACATCATAGAGATCATTCATCAGGAAAAGGTAACAGTTTTATAGTTACTATCACATTTAAGGGGAGTGCTCCACATTCACAATTGGGGTTTTGGTCTGAAATAGCCATCCTGAAGACCTTTTAGTGCTATTCAGGAAGAGTATTTCATTGGGAAGAGAATTTCAGGAAGAGTATTTCAGAGTCACCTTGGCATCTATGATGTCACAATATTAAAGACTTTCAAATCCTGCCATTTCATAAGCCATGCAGTGATCAAAGTAAATAAAAAATTGTCAAGGTCTCCATATCTGGCATTTGTGAGTGAAATTTGCAGAATTGTTACTGATAAAGGCTGTCAGTTGGCTCTCAGTCCATGTTGTGCAAGGTAAAATGATGTAATTACACTATGACACATTGAGGAGTACATTTTCCTTAACAGAGAACTGTGCTGTCTATAGTGGTGTTCCAGCTTAAAAATTACAGCAATAGTCATAATTGAGTTTGTTTCATCATATCTAATGCTTGCTTCACAATCTTCAAATGCAAAGCATTCCTTTTAAGTATTTAACAGATAAGGAGGATTCTTTACCACAAACAAGAAATTGCAAGCATGACTTTAAAAAAATGGTAGCCAGAAATTGCAAGCATCTCAAGTATTATACCTGAAAAATATACCTGCCTGGAAAGATTGCTATTACAACCCAAATGAGCATTGTAACATAAACATACAGTTCATACAAGATAAACATTACACCATATTAAACCTAAAGGCTGAAAGAGGCAAGAATAAAGGAAACCAATGTGAGTTGTCTAATAATTGCCCCATATTTGACTTACTTTCTGATGCTAGAAGCTGTGGACTAAAGATTCACTCTTGATTTATTCTTATAGATTTACCAGTTAATGCTTACATCATATAGTTTTGACTTAAATTCTTTTTAATCCCTGCACCCTGGGACAAAACCATCTTTTATGTCCAGTGATACCAAGACACAGCTTAAAGAACAACATGAATACATACATGTGGAATTTTTACACAAACTCAAACAATTCTTCCAACACAGGTTAGCAGATTTCAATATAATATGAACACCCAACTTAACAAGTAGTGACAGTGATTGTTCAGCACTACCTCAATAAAAAACATTACCTTACAATGCATTATACCAGTCCCTTTGCAAAATTGACTGATTTATAGACCTTGTCAGAGAGCACTTTAACTTGGTGTTTTGGTTGGATGGCATCTTGCACAGTTATAATAACAATCATACAATAAAGTTCTTCACACCCAAATTCAACTCAGCCATTGCCACTCACTATTACAAAATACCCTCAACTTCAACATGAGGTAGATAAAATCTACATCATAAATTGGCTTTAAATATGTTTTGTATTCATTGCCTGTCAAAGTGTTCAGCTGAGCAAAAACATGTCACTTATCCTAGAAGTAGCAAATGCAGACTATAGCTTCAACCTGACCCTGAGATTTATACCAAAATTTGTAATTTACCAATAAATGAAGCAAGCATCAAATATGTTCATTAACAATGATGGACAGATACAGCAGCAAGAAGCAGCAGACAAATGCCCTTTTCTCATAACAAACCAATTTTAGCCTAGTGCTAATGCATGAAAAAATGTGGCACTCAGCCTGCTCCACTGCTTCTTAAGGACTGTCACTGCTAATGACAGGGAGAAAATGTGACATATAAAAATAATCCACTGCATGGTAAAATGTACCCTCAATTTGAAATCATACCCCATGCCAAACATGAAAGCTAAAAAGTTTAGATATGTGAAACCCTGCCTTTCAAAGTATCACTAAGGCATTACCTGACTTGTGATTTGATAACTTACACTATAGAACCAAATGGCCAGTGATCACAAAAAAACATGACTTTTACTGGAATGTGCATGTCTTATTTGTTTATCAGCAAAGCGGGTTCCTCAAGATTAAGTAATGCTGCTCCTCACTTTTCCCATAAGACAACTTCACTTCAAAAGTCCACACCACAGCTCAACAGCTCTAGAGCACAATTACAACTGGATCCAATGCCAGCAAACAAAAAGATCATCCCAGATGGCACTGTAATGAGGTACATTGTTAAATCCTGAGTGAAATAATTGTTCCAAATGATGGAATATGATTTACCTTCAATCAAATCCTTTACAACAGTTTGCAAATTTTTTTAATAGCAAAATGTCATTTTCTATGTTAAGAGCTGCCATTCAAACATAACCAATGAACTTAAGATAACAAATGTCATAGCTACCCAGTAACGTTTCATTCCAACTAAATCAGGAAAAAGAAAACCTTAAAGCATTCAACCCTGGGCGGAAATGGACAACATCGAGCAATCCACAACATAAACAAAGACCACGCTTCTCAGGACACATTTCGCGCACAAAACCGGCGCAGTCCGTTTGAATTGAATTTTACCAACCCAGCTCAGAAGATTGGACTTGTGATGTCTTCTTGACACTTCTGCTCTGATGTTCTGGTGTTGAAACATAAATTCACGAAACAAAACAAGCTTTTACATAAAAATAATGCATTTTTGCGCACCACCGCAACACCATTCCAATTCGCGGCAATTGCGCCGCACAACGGCACGCGAGATCGTTTGTGTATCAGCATATGCAGACGAATCCTTGTCATAATTACTCTTTTAATTTTTTTGATATTTTCATATCTTATGCCAATGCTCATCAGTATTTAGTGTACTTCATAAAAATTGGACATGATGAGAACATTTCGTTGCAATTACGAATCAAATTCAGCATATATAATCAGCATCGCTTATGCTGAATGTTTATTGTGCATTTTTGTTTTATCAGCAGCGCATACCGCACCCGTTCTTCGCACTTCCGAGCATGTTTGATATTGGTAGGGGCACAATCGTGATTTTTTAAGGGAACCCAGAGCTCATTGAAAAGGTATCCCGCCGATTTGCATCTGTCAGGGTGCCATCTAAAGTGAAAAAGGGTAAATGCGCCCTACTGCCCCCTGGCTATGCTTATGCTTTACTTGCCCCTTGGTTATTCTGCCGTCCAAAGGCAAAACGGCCTAAGAACCATTAGTTAACGAAGTACTTGAGTTTACAAAGTACTAAAATGGCATCCTTTGTCTTTTGGACGGCGGACTTCCATGAAAGCCAAACAAAGGTGCTGCAATTGGGTCTTCTGATCATCATTTTTAATGCATCATTTTGTGAATTCACCAGAAAAGTGCAATGGGGAATAGATTCATGGGAATCCGAGTCGAGCCGCTCAAGGCCGACGCTTTTAGAACCACCTTTTAACGACACTGAACAGCAGGATTTCCAGGTGCTGGCAAAACCAACACGGAGCCTACGATGTGCGAATGCGGAAATGCTGAACAATCCGCATTTACCTCGATGAGTTATGGGGCTAGTCACCGGATTTAGGACCATGTCCGCCGTTCGCTAATCCAGCCGATCTAATTGCGGCCTCATGGACCACCTACTCTTTTCGCGAGGGCGTTTGGCAAAACAATGGCCTTCAAATTTCTCGCGGCAGGGTCGACTCCTGTCCTGGACAGCGCCAGCTCCCGTCAGTACATCCAGCGGCATAGCACTCACCGTCCACCACCGCAGCACTCCCAGTCAACGCATCGTGTATTGTCATCATATGAGGCTACAACCAAAAATACCGCCCGGCTTCGGTCGAGGTGACGTAAAACAACGCGCCATGCCGCGGGTGCGACGCTAGCTAACAGGCACTCGGCAGTGTAGCTGGGCTCCTCGGCTGCCCAGCACGGGGCCGCGAGCAGACGGACGGCAGCGCGCGCGCACGACCCGGACCAGTGACATCATCAGGCGGTGAAAAGTTGCGAGCTAACACCAGCAAGCCTGGGCGAGTCGCCGGCGCCGCCCTCGGCCCACCACAGCTCGGCGAAAAGCTGTGATAGCGCGCCCGAGTGCAACGGCCCGAGTGCAACGGCGCGACAGCGGCCCGTTCGTCACGCCTCTGCGCACAAGCCGCGGGCGTCCACGCGCACACCAGGTCCGAGCAGAGGCGACAGTCCGCGTGGGATGCGGACCAAGTCCGATCGGGATCCGCCGCTGCCCACGGCTCTGCAGAGCGCACATCCCGCGCAACAGGTGGCGGGCTCGCCGCCGGCCAGCCGCGTCGCCGTGCAGAGCACACGCTCGGTGGTTAGTGTAACGGTAACGCAACATAGAATCAGCGGTCGCTACGCCAGTCAACATTGCTTCCACACCGCCGCGCCAGTCTGGGGCACCCGAGTCTATGTTCTCCCAGTCAGTTTTGATAACGCGTTTGGATGAGAACGCTGTCGCCGGTAGAGAAAACCGCGTATGGAGTTGAAAGGATGAAGTTGAGCGCTGTCGCGGATAGAGGAGACCGGATATGGAGTTGAAAGGGATGGAGTTGACCGCTGTCACGGATAGAGGAGACCGGATATGGAGTTGAAAGCTGTCGCGGATAGAGGAAACTGTTTATAGAGTTGAAAGGGATGGATATAGACAGCGAAAGACAAAAACACGACCGGGGCGAGAACCAGGCGGTGGGGGCTGTGGACAGGAGAAACAAACAAGCAGACGAACACACAGGAAGAGCGACAGCCAGTCCCAGCACACAACGGAGTATCCGACACCCCCAGCGAACCATTGCAACGGAGCCCAGCATGCAAACCTTCGGAGAAATGCTCAACCCGCTTTCAACACAATGCGGTTTGTGGAAGTTTAAATCACAGACAGTTAACATCGTCCTCGCCGTGTGACCTCGTGTGACCTGGGCAAGAGGACAGACCGGTCGCATGGCTGCGTCTCCCCGACCTTCCTGGCTGTTTGTACAAGCACGAGAGTTACCGCATCCAACACATTTCGGATGCTACCAAACCGCATCAGAGGCAATGCGCGTCCGTTGAAAGGCCGCCCCAGTTCAGGCGATTAATAACGTTGATAAGTTAATCTGGGCTGCTACTAGCACTTAGAGTCTACACAGATAAACGTCTCATATAACGCTAACCCACGCTGTGCAACGAACCACTTCCGATAAACTGTGAGAACAATCCACGGAGTACCGCTAAGGCCACCTCAAAAGGCCGGCCGCTCCGTACAACAGTGACCGCGGACATGCGGCGGGACGGCTCCAAACATGTTAACGAGGCGAGGACAACGCGCAGGTCATCTATCCATATTCAAGGGCAATTCACGGCTTCGCGAGTTTGCATACGAATGCACCAGGCCACGGCGCGCCACCGCGTGGAACCAACGAGTGTAGTTAGTTGTATCTCTTTCCGCCATACGCCCAGTGACAACATGACAGCGGCATCCGGCCGTCCAACCCACGTAGGCCTCCGAATCAGCTATTCCGGCCCACCCAAACACACCTCAGGAGCGGAGCTCCAGCCCACGTCCTACAACAGATGGCGCCACCTGTCGGGACCGGCGGCTTAGAACGTCTCGCCGGCGTCGCACTGGTCGGCCGTGTGGCCGAACATCTCGCAGGCCATGCAGAACTGGCGGCGCACGCCGCGCGCGCCGCCGTGCCGGCTCGGCGGCGGCTCCTCGGGCGTGCTCGCCTGCGTTGGGCACTCGTCCGTGTCGTGGCGGTCGAACTCCTCGCAGATGTCGCACCACAGCCGCGGCGGCGGCCGCGCGGGCGCCGCCGGCGACGCCGCCTCCTCCTCCTCGTCCTCGTCGCCCACCGCCAGCAGGCGCACCTGGCGCGTCAGCTCGTCGTTCCTGCCCTGCAGGTCGGCGATGACCGAGTTCAGGAAGTCGACGTGGCCGGCCGCATCGGCGGCGCCGTTGGTGAGCGGCACGGCCGGCGCCGGCCGCGCGCGCTGCTGCACCTCCAGCAGCAGGCGCCGACTGGTCTCGGCTTCGCGCCGGGCGTCGTCTAGCTCCTGCTGCTGTCGCTCGAGCTCCTCCCGCTGCTCCAGACGGACCGCCACCACGTCCCGGTCCCTGGAGTCGAGCTCCTCGTGCAGCTGCTCCAGTTTGGCTTCCTGCTCCCGCCGAAATGCTGCGTTTTCTCGTTCCGTTGAGTTCAGTTTCTGCTTGAGACGTTCCAGTTCCTGCTTTTGCTCCTGCCCGACTGCAGCAGAGTCCTGTTTCTTGGAGGCCAACTCCTGTTCAAGTCGCTCCAGCTCCTTCTCCAACTTTTGCCTCGACGCAGCGCCGTCTGCCTCCTTGGAAGCCAATTCCTCCGTCAGCCGCTCCAGCTTCCGTTTCTGCTGCTGTTGAATCGCAGTAGCGTCTTGCATTACGGACTCCAGCTCCAGCTTCAGCTTCTCCAGTTCCTCCTGCTGTTCCTGCCGAGCCGCGGCGCTGTCTCCTTCTTTGGACGACAGTTCCTTCTTGAGCCTCTCCAGTTCCTTACCCTGCTCCTGTCGGACCACAGCAGCATCCTCCTCTCTGGAGTCACGCTCCTGCTTCAGTAGCTCTACCTCTTGTCGAAGCCGTTGCAGCTCCTCCTGCTGGCAGCTGGCCTCGGCGCGCCGCTCGTCGCCGGCAGCTGCGGAGCTGCGCTGCAGCTGTCGCAGCTGGTCAGCGACTCGCCCCGCCTCGGCGCGCCGCTCCTCCAGCCGGCGCTCAGTCTCGGCCAGCTTTGCGTCGACCTCGGCGCGGCCGTCCGTCAGCGCGGCGACGGCGGCGCTCTTCTCGTCGAGCTCAGCTCTCAGCCGCTCCAGCTCCGCCCGACGGCCGTCCGCCTCTCGCTGCGCGTCCCCGCTGGCCGTCACCTGCTGTGCCAGCCGCTCCTTGTCGGCCCGCAGCGCCGCCAGCTCTGCCTCCAGCTCCGCCAGCTGCCGCTCGCGGTCTGACAGCGTCAGCTGTCTGTCGGCCGCCTCCTGCCGCAGCGTCGCCTCCGCCTTCCGACTTCGCTCGCACGCCTCGGCGGACGCGGCCAACCGAGTCGTCGCCGCGGCCCGCTTTCTCTCCCACTGCTCGGCGTCCCTCGAGCCGGCCGCGGCGCTCTCCTCCACGCGCTGCAGCAGCGCCTTGTTCTCCGCCGCCAGCGAGTCTGCCTCCGCCGCCTTGCCGTCGGCGAAGTCCTTCAGTGCCGTGACGCGCTCCTTGAGCAGCTCGCCGTCACGGCGCCACGTGTCCAGCTGCGTCTGCAGCTGATCGGCGCGTCTCTCGGCCGCCTGCTGCCGACCTGTCGCCTCGCGCAGCTGACGCTCCAGGTCGTCGCCGCGCTGGCGCAGCTCGGCTAACTCGGCGCCGTCAGTGGCGGCGGCCGGCGCCGGCCGCTCGCGACGCTTCTCCTCGGCCAGCTGCGCCTCCAGCTCGGCGCGCAGCAGCGACTGCTCCTCGGCGTTGAACTGCAGGTCCTCGGCGCGGCGCTGCTCGTCCTCCAGGCGGCGCAGCAGCGCCGTGCGCTCAGCCTCGACGTCGGCCTGGTCGCGCGCGGCGCGCTCCGCCGCCCGGCGCAGTCGTCGGCGGCCCGCCGCCAGCGCACGCTGCTCGTCGGCGCGCTTCTTCAGCTGCGCCCGCAGGCTGGCCAGCTCGTCGTCCGCCTCGTGCCGCACGCGCGACGCCTCTCCCTCCAGCAGCATGATGCGCTGCATGTTCTCGTTGATGTCGGCGGCGGCGCGCGCCGCCTCAAGGCGCACCTCGTCGCGCTCCTTGGCCAGCGTGCGCACCTCGTCGGCGCGCTCGCGCTCCGAGCGGCGCGCGGCCTCCAGCGCCGCCTTCGCCGCGTCGCGCTCGCCGTCCGCCTTGGCCAGAGCCTGCTGCAGCGCGGCGGCACGGTCGTCAGGCGGCGCGCCTCCTCGCTGCGCGAATCGCCGGCGGCGCTCTGCTGCTCCAGCTGGCCGCCGCTGCTCTGCCAGCTCGTTGCGCAGCAGCGCCCGCCTCCTCGTGCAGCCCCTGCTCGGTGCGGCTGCTGAGCGCCAGCTCTGCGGCGCGCTCGTCCAGCAGCCGCTGCTGCTCGGCCAGCTCGGCGCGCAGCCGCTCCGCCTCGGCGCGGCCGGCGGCCAACTCGTCGCGCGCCGCCGCCAGCTGCGCCTGGTGCTCGGCCTGCAGGCGCGCCGGGTCGCCGCCGGCCGCCTGCAGGCGCAGCAGGTCCGCCTGACCGCGCGCCGCCTGCAGCTGCTCCGCCTGACGCGCGGCCGTCCGCCTGCGCGGCGGCCAGGCGTGCCTCGAGCTCGGCGCGCACGATGGCCGCCTCCTCAGCGGAGAACTGCAGCTCCTCCGCGCGGTGGCGCTCGTCCCTCAGCGTGTTCTGCAGCTGCGCGTGCGCCTGCTCCAGATCGGCCCAGCCGCTCCTTGAGGCGCGCCGCTTCCGCCGCCGCCTCCTCGCGCTCCCGCTTCGCCGCCAGCACCTTTCACCTCACCGTCGTCCACCAGGCTGGCGGCGCGCACCACCTCCGAGGTTCCATGTCGCGCTCGCGCAGAAAGCTGCTCGATGTGCTCCTCCTTCTCCTTGAGCACCTGCTGCAGTGCGTGCGTGGAGGCGGCGGCGGCGCCGGCGGCGCGCGCGCGTGGCGTGGCCGCAGCGGCGCGCGCCGCCGACACGCGCGACGCCTGGCTCGCCACCGACTGCAGCGACTTCTCGCGACGTGGAACGGCGCAGCGCGTGCACGCCCATCTTCTGCGAGCTGCGCCGCGCCGGCCGGGAGATCTTGTGGGCAGGCGCGAACAGGCCGTAGTTGGGCCGGCACGAGAAGTAGCGCTTGCCGGCCACGGTGCCGTCGTTCTTGCCCGAGGGCGTCTCCAGCTCCACGCCCGCCCACTGCCCCTCGGCGAATTCGGTCTTGCCCAGGTAGCGTAGTAGGCCCGTCTTGGAGCCAGAGCTGCTGGAGACAATCACCTTATCACCCAGCTCCAGGTCCTCACCAGGTGAGGAGATCATTGATGAATCCATGGGGCTTGTGACCATTGATGCATTGGTGGCTCGTGTTCCCATGGCAATTGAGGACCTTCTGGAGCTAGGGACAGAGCGTCCATCTGCCACGGCATCTGCTTCAGCTCCAGTGCTGCCCAGGGGTGTCCTGCTCAGCTTGGTCAGTCTGGAGAAAATACCCCTGTTCTGCTCACACATGAAGTAACGGACACCTGCCACTGAGCCATTGTTCTTGCCATCAGGGGTGTCCAGAACAACACCAGCCCACTCACCTGGGGCAAACTGGGTCTCCCCAATATACATAATCTGACCAGGTTTTGTTCCGCTTACCCAGACTCTGTCCCCCAACTCTGAAGCTGGATGTATCTGCTGTCAATACAGTGGCATCTGATGGTTTTCTTGGGCATCTGATGGCCTTCTTGAGACATCTGATGGCCTCCTTGGGGTGTCAGATGGCTTCTTTGGGGCCTCTGCTCCAGGGTGACCACAGCTGAAATGTTGTGGATCCCCATTTTGTCTTGCCAACCCAGCTGTGGGTCTGGCTAGCCTGCTTGGGGGCTTTACTCCAGACATCTTTCTTGCAGAATCCATAATAGCTGGTTGATCAATCTCCACAGCAGCAGCAATGCCCAAAAGAGCTGGGCGTTGTCCTCAGTTCTTGTTACACACAATGCATTCAGTCCCAGCAACAATCAACACCCTTCCAAGGAAGCTTGAGTGAAAGTACTTACTTCAGCAAGACACAGGTTAATCAGGTCTTCAGATGCCTACAGCTGCAGTCAATTGTGCACCTAGGAAGATCCCCTAAGCCACTACATGCCTTTCTTCCTAGACAAGACGCATTTCCAAGTCACTATTGAAAATCACACCAACAGGTGACACCACATCGCGTGGACACGCCACTCCCTCTCCAAGACATGCACAGCTGTAAAATGTGTCACGCCACGCAGACGCCAAGGCCGTGGATATGTCTCTATGAATCATCCCAACCACCGAGGAATCCACGCTATGCAGGCAGTATCCCATACAAGGCTACGACCGCGGACGCTCGCCCTACAACCATCAAAACAACGCAAGTGACAATCGAAAGTGAGCCAATTGGGCGGTGTCCAGATCACGGAGATGCTGATCGCCTCAAGGTTTTCCTGCTTTCGACCAATCACATACTCGTTGGGAATATTTGGCCCAATTGAACAACTAGAATAATGCAGTTTCTTGCATGAGAGCAGGTGTGAACAAGATGCAAAAGTTCCACATATAGCAAGAGCCTTGAAAAACAGGACAAACCTTGCGCCATAGCGACGCTTCAGTGCTTTTGAGTTCCGGAATATGTGCATTCGGGGGTTGTCTGGGAGCGTGGGGCTATTTTCGATGGAGTGTTTAACTGTTCACAATGGCTGCTGACCTTCACATATTTTTCAGCTACCTGTCTTGCGTAAGTAGTCTAATCTGCTTAGCCACCATTCATATCGAAATATGGTCTTGGTTTTGACCGGTTTGACAGTAATGTGCCCTTCCTGAAAGTCTTGAAGCCCCGGATTTTGCAAACAGTTTCGAGGCTCTTTATCTACTTTGCTTGGTTTTTGAAGATCGTCAATGCCATGAAAAGATAATATTCTGAGGGAGAATGACCTTGGCATTACATATTGGCTAAATTTCCCAGGCTGGCATGCCATTATGAAATGACATTGGGTGTCTGAGATATCAGCATTGTCCCCCCCATGGCTGAGGGAGGGCTTACATGACCAGCTTGCACATAATATGATTTGCATGGAAAACTTCAGCTTATGTATGAGATGATGTGATATCAGTCATTCATTAACATATTTCTTTTACTTCAAAATCAATAGTTGGTCATTACTAGGCTGTAAATGGAGCCAACCAACCAAAGCTTACCAAATTGGAGCTGATGGTCTGTTTACGCATGAAAAGGGTGACTTCACTTTACCTTACCTTATGGGTGGTGGAAAATCATGAGGTAGGGTAGCACATGGGTCACACTCCCTTCAAGCTCTGATTTGTGTGCTCTTTTCCACTGGCTGTGTAGGTCTGATGGTCTGTGAATCAGGGGTGTAGCTTTATGGAAGAGGTGCGGGTGCTGAGCAGGGCAAGATGGCTTAAACTGATGGCCAAAAATATGCCAAAAAACATTTTCTACCCAGATTTGGCTCACTTTCTAAAGAGGATTGAAACCTTGCTTCTAAAGCTGGAGTTGAGACATGAATGATAAATTGGTGGTACACCTGCTTTTTGTCCTAGTTTTTTTATTTTATTTTAGAGGCTGATATCTGCTTTCTGTCTGTTTCAGTACCCTGACTTGATAAGAGCCACATCAGATGATGCCAGTCCAACACCTGGGTACCTTCTACACAAAATATCAGGTGAGCTGAATTGCACTTTATTGTTAGATTACACAACTAGTTTCAATATAACTAGAACACAATCCAATCATTTTCTGCAACATGTGCTCATTTTATTGATGATTGCAACTATTGATTGCACACCACAATGTTGTTCTGGTTTTTGTGACAAGAAATACTTAGTTGTGAAGAGGTATCCATGTTAACTTGTCAATACACATTGTTGCTCAAGCTATAAATGTTTGTGCTCAAAGAGGTTATAGGTTTGGTAAATGATTTGTTATTTTCTTTTGAAATCATTATATTTTTAGGGTGTGTGCCATATCCTTTTGGTGGATGGTTGTAATACATGATTCTGACCTGGCTGTTTCATCAACATTTTGAAGTATTGTGCTAAGCCAACACCAGCAATGACCACATTCAAACAGTGCCACTGACCTGGGCAGCCATGACCCTCTGTTGTTCCAGTGGTGACCCCATTGGTTACAGAGGTGACCCTCACCTCGCCTGCCCCAGACGCCCAAAGTTGGTAGACTTCATGGTGGTCCGTCTGCAGGAACCCGTCCCTCACCGACTGCCAAACTGAAGGTGATGTAACTGGGATAAGTCTTTGCCTGGAATCTCTGAGGTGCCATGTCTTGTGCTGTACTGTGTTGAGCCACAAACCCTTTACTGGATTGTATCAGTGTTTGCGCTTCCGACCCGCAGTCAGACGCCCGGACCCACTGTTGACAGAGCCTCTGCTAGATGTTATACTGCCACACTGCAGACCCTCCATCTGATCCCACACTGCCACACTGCAGACCCTCCATCTGATCCACACCACCACACTGCAAGACCCTCCATCTGATCCCACACTCGCCACACTGTGGACCCTCCATCTGATCCCACACTGCCACACTGCAGACAGTCTGACTGATCCCACACTGCCACACTGCAGACCCTCCATCTGATCCCACACCACCACACTGCAGACCCTCCATGTGATCCCACACTGCCGCGCTGCAGATCACTCCATCTGATTCCAACACCGCCACCTCGCAGACCCTCCGTCTGATGCTGTACTGCGCGCGCTACGGCGGGCCCCGAGTTCCGCCGGCTGCTGCGGTCACGTGACGGTGACGTCACGGCGGCCAGCCGGCGTGCGGCCCGGCCGACCCGGTGCTGGGTGCGACGCCGCAGCTGTGGGTCCGCTCCACCTCTCAGGTAAGCTTGGCTCGGCCCGAGGCCGACCACGCTGTCCGAACCGAGCGTCGCGCGTGCGGAACGAATGGCAAGTGCGTCATCACAAGCGGCTGGTTGGCGTTGCGTGAGCGGTCAGGAGTGCTGGTCAGTGGTGTACGCGGCGCGGTTCGTCGTGCCAGCTGCTGGCCGGTGACGCTTCAAACGTATCGTCAGGAACGAGCCGTCATAGCACGGCTGTCAGCAGGAGCCGCCGCTCGGTGAAGCGCCGTGTCCGTCGACGGGAGTGGGCGGTGCTTGATGCGCGCGCTGCGTCGTCAGGAGCTGCTGGCGCTGCTCTTCTCGTCGGCTGACGAGGCGGCGGGTCCGCGCGTGCCGGCGCCCGGCCTCGGGCCGGCCACGCCCACGTCCGGCCAGTACCAGGGCTTCGGCGTCTCCACGGCGCGCCGCTCTGGTGAGGCTGCCGCGCCAGGTGGCAGCTTCGCTGTGATAACATGGTTTTCTTACAACCGGGTACGCGCAGACACCCCTGGTTTACTCCGTCTGTTGAAACACTGCGACCGTGTCGATCTTTGATGTTGTTTAGTGGGGTCCCTGGGGACGTGGTCCGCTGAGGTATTGCCCCATGTTGTTTTTGACACCGGTGTGTGTCTGTCACTAGGTGGCGTCCGACTCTCAGCCCGCGTGCGGCAGCTGATGGAGGACGCCCTGTCGCCCCGGCCGCGCCGCCGGCCGACCCGCTCGCCACCAGCAGCGGCCAGTACGAGCCGCCCTCGCCGCCCGCCGTCGGCCCTGCGTCCGAACCGGCCGGCCTGCCGCGGCCGCCGCCGGCCGCGCGTCTCCCGGCCGCGCGCCTTCCGGACCCGCGCCTCCCCGCCCCGCATCCCGCACGAGGTACGCAGCCGGGGCGGGCACGGCCTTCGGTGCGGCGTGAAGCGGCGGTCGCAAAGCCTGGGTGGTGGACCGATCTTGAGGCGGGAGTGTTATAAAGGAGACGCTGGTCATGAAGTGTGGCGTTGTCGCGTTAACGTTTGGCGCATGACACACTGACAGATTTTGCTGGGATGTGATTTCCGCGAGTGATGCCGGCGCTTTTGACCTAACGGTATTGCTCAGTCATTTGGTGTGTAATAGCCGGGCCCGATTTGTCTTGATGGATAGTGCGTCCTCCGCGAGGTGCGGTATCGCCGCTGTGCATCACTGTGAACGGCCCATAGCTCTAGCAAGGCTCCACCCTGTTAGCTGTGCTGTGGGAACATTTCGTCAAGCATTGCCCCATCACGCACTGTTGTGACGCCACATTGTGTCCCTGCTCCCGCTGTCGCCACCGGTCGGATGTTGACCTGTCACCGACCTGGCAGCCGCTGGGCTGACACAGACCTGACACCAGCCGCTGGGCTGACACCGACCTGACACCAGACGTTGGGTGACACAGACCTGACACCAGGCGCAGGGCTGGCACTGATTTGTCACGACCCTGACACACACAGACCTGGAAGTGACTTCTCACCATCCTGAAGCACACCTGACACACGGCAATGCCAATGTCCCGACGTCTGATGCTGACCTGTGAACCATCGCGTCGCCGTCCGCACATCCCCATGTGACCGGTCACCGACTCGTCACCACCCTGATACTCGCCTGACACCGTCACGATACTCACCTGACACCTGATTCATGATACAGCGTGACGCTCACCCGACACCGCCCTGACACTCACCTGACATTCGCCTGACACCACATTGACCCTCACCTGACACCGCCCAATACTCGCCTGACACTCACCTGACAGTCCTGACACTCACCTGACACTCACCTGACACCTCCGTGACACTCACCCGACATGGGCCGGGCCAGGTCACGTGCCGGGCCGCGCCGGCGGCTGTGGGAGGACTCTGACGACGAGCAGCCGGCCTCCGATGACGTCAGCGTCGGCTCGGACGTGGCGGCCGGCATGGAGGCGGCCGACGAGGCGCCGGCCAGGTCAGTCAGCGGGGGGGGGGGACTGGGCCATCGTTAGGTGGCTTGGGGTGCGCTCCGGGGTCTGGTGTTAACACCGGTGATGGCAATGTCATCACCGTGGCCTCAGAATGGGCTCAGCTGGGCTGCAGTGCCTTGGTGGCACGGATACAATGTCTGTAATTCCTGTAATACTTGTAATACATTTGATACCTGAATGATCTGTGATGCCTGTAATGCCTGTAATATGATACGTGTAATACCTGCATGCGTAATGCCTGTTATAATGCCTTTCATCTTGGCATGTGGTATTAGTTGCGTGCAGTATGGAGGTCAGCAGCAAGACATGTCCTGTTTCGAATCCTCCGGTGGTAACTATTCGAACGTCCAAACAACGCGGTTCTGTGACCGGTAGCCATTCGAGTTCGAAGCCCATTGGTGACTTCTCTGCGGCTGCGAATGGGACTGCCGTGCCACTTTGGCGGCTGAGTAGCTGCTACTAGTAGGCTTGGAACAGGCTCATATTTGTAGGAATGTGTGGGTCGAAGCTTACGGGGCAACCAAGGTTAGGGCAACCACGCTTCGGTGTTCTGGCATTCCTGGAACACGTTTTGAGAAGTTTCGTTGAGCTTCCTCGCCGGGCAAGTCGCTGCGTCTTGCACTGTTCGGTGCCACGGCGTCAGCTGGTGTTCGCCTCTGCTGTGCGTCTCGGCGTTCCGCTGGTGGCATGTATCTCAGTGCATTGTCGCCATGCTGCCGGGCGCGCCGTCGGCGTGGCTGCGTCGCGTTCGCCGCCGGCGCGCCGCTCTCACGGCTGCGTTTGCGGCAGGCCGGCCGCCTCGCGCGAGGCGCAGGATGTCTGGGAGTTCTGCCGGCCGGAGCACGGCCCCGTCCGCACCCTGGGCGCCGCCATCGCGCTGGCGAACAGGTAAGCCGACGGCCGCGCGCGCGCCGCTACCGCGCCGCCTCGTGCCGCCGCCGGCCGGACTGCCCGGGCCGCGGCTCTGGTGCTGCGCCGGCCACTGATGTGTGCAAGGGGTGTAGTGTCCTATTCAGTTTGGAGTTTCAGCCCCCGTCCCCCCCTCCCCCTACAACTTGAGCTTCAGCCCCCCCCCCCCAACTTTGGGAAGAAAATGGGCACAATCCGGGGAGTAACTTGTTTTTTGCATGTTTTGGTCAAGTTGGGACACTTCACCGCTCAGCCCCTTCCCCCAACCCATTTTTTTTGCGAAACTACTCCCCTATGTGTGTGTTACGTCCGCGTGCGTCGGACTGTGCAGACTTCGGCGGCTTGGTGTTTGTGTGCGTGCGGTCGTACGTGCGTGCGTGCGTATATGCATACATGCGCGTCCTTTCTGGGTTAAACATGCGGGTTTAGATCTTTAACGTGGACGTCGTCTCTGGCGTAGTGCGAACGAAGCCATGCTACTCGGAATGACCTTTCGGAGTGCAGTGGCTGTGACCTAGGCCCCTACGTTTGGGGTCCGGTTGTGGACCCCAGTTTTGTCATGGCATCCTGGAATCCTGGAATCGCTCCTGAAATCGCTGGCGCACCAGAAAAAGGGAAACTTCCACATGCCTTACTGCTTCTGTACCACTGATGCCAGCACTCGTGTACACATGCTCGACTTGCCGTTCCGTACCCTGGCAGGCTGGCGGTCTGCTGCTCGTGTGACGTCATCGCAGCGCTGACGCAGCAGCTGGCGCGCCCCAGTGACGTCACGCGACTGCGGGCGCTCGTGCTGCTCGACTGCCTGCTCCAGGCGTGGCCGGTGACCGGCGACGGTGGCGCCGCCCTGGCAGCGGCCGTGGCGCCGCTGGCGGCCGCCGCCAGCGACCCGGTTCGAGTCAAGGCCGACAAACTGGGCAAGATCCTGCAGCGGCTGAGGGTGTGACGTCACGACCGACTGGGGATGTGATTGGCTGTGTGGGCCCGCCCGAGCAGCCGGGCCCGACATTGTATTCGGCCACTTGGATGCCAATATTTTGTCACGCTATTACGACCCGGGTGGGCAGATGGGTTAGGCATGTAAGATGTCTGGGTTCAGGGTCAAAGGGAAACGGTTGAGCGCCATCGAACGGCGTGCGGGGGCCGCCGGAGAGCCAGGATTCTGGTGGAACGAATTCATATTCACATCCTGCACGCCTGACTGGGTGAATTTTGGAACGCTGGGATCCGATCCCACCTGAAACGAGGCGCCGCGGTCCAGACGTAGACCGCCAGGCTGGCGCGCGCTCGTTGACTGGACGTGCTCGCCGGCCATAGCAGCGTCCGCGCAGCTGTGAGGCAGCGGCACGACCGCCGCGGGTCGGAGCTGGTTCGCGGGGACGGGTCCGCTTGGGGGTCGGACTTACGGGAGATTGTGACAGGCGGCGCAGTGACCGCGTCGCCGTGCCTCATCGCGCGTGACTGAAGCGATGCGCGCGTTCCGTGATATTGGAGGAAGCTTGGCGCCGAGCGCGTGGCGTGCTGTCCGGCCGGTAACGAGCAATCCGAAACGGGTTATTTCGTGGCGTGGGTGTGTGAGGCAGCTCCATTCCGCTCCACGGCGTCTGCGCCTGGTCATGCCCGACGGTAGTATCGATTCGCTTTGGGTCCGACTCGGCTCGCCTCGGACTAGCGTGTCATTTGATCAGGCGTTTGCATCGACCGGCGGTGGAGCGGCGTGGCCCGCCTCAGACATGTGATAGAGATTCCTGCGCCAAGCGAGTCAGCTCCAGGCCTGGTCATGTGACTCCACGCTCGCCGCTCCGTTAGCCTGATGATGTGATGACGGAATGCGTGGCATGAAGTTGTATGGCGAAATATGTGAAATGTACGAACTGCTGGGCTTTTACCAGTGCGAACGATTTCCAGTGTGGTGCAGCTGAGGAGCGCATTCCACGATGATTGAAATACGATTACACGTGCAGGTGCGGCTGTTCATGACGTCACGTCGCCACGACTTCATGGCTAATAGTTCTGAAGTTTTTAGCTTTTACTGCATCACCTGTTGCTCTTCATGGCCGGGCGTCTCAGAGCTGGACACGACATCGTCCGAGCAAGGCCATGTGGTGCTGCCAGCGATATTTGGCACCATCTGCCATGTCCCACATCACTGCTCCGTCCCTTCAAGATGACACGCCTCCCTTCGGGGTTCTTCGTTGCGCTATTTGGCCACAGTTTAAGCAATGCGCCGGCGTTGGCGGCGACCCACTCCGGCCGCCCCGCTCCAGCCGGCGCGAAGCGACGCGCCTCGAGCGCCGATTGAGGTCAGACGTGACGTCACGGCGCCGACCGACTGCCGGGGGCGACGCGCGCGACCCGTCGCAGGGGCGCGACGCTGCGCCGGCGGGCCCAGCGGGGCCGCTACCACGCCGCTGAGTGCTGTCCGGGCACTGCCGGCCCTGGCAGCGCGCGTGGACGTTACGCGCAATACACCGGCACCGGGGTTTAGGGGCGTCGCCTGCTAGGGTTACCGACGCCCATGCCTAGCATACAAAATGAGGTTACGGGTTAAAGATCACACAAACGTGTCACGAATATCACTGCTGGGCCACGACGGCCGGCTAATGCCAGCAGCCCCGAGACTGCATCCAACGATGAACACCCGCCTCAACGCGCATGGCACGGCGCTGGGAGCGTGTTCAGCGTGTCCACCGATCTGTCACGCGTCCCCAGTAAGCGCCCGACCGGGCACCGCGGCTCGCGCGGCGGCAGAACACGGGCGATAGTATCACACCGACATCGCGTCGGCAACGGGTCAAACGCCGCCAGCGCTAGTCGACTCGGTGATCTGGCCCTCCCGACGCCGACACTGACGTTCCACGTCCACGTCCGGTCACATCCACGTCCCACGTCCGGTTACGTCCACGTCCCACGTCCGGTCACGTCCACGTCCCACGTCCGGTCACGTCCCACGTCCGGTCACGTCCACGTCCCACGTCCGGTCACGTCCACGTCCCACGTCCGGTCACGTCCACGTCCCACGTCCGGTCACGTCCACGTCCCACGTCCGGTCACTGCCGCGGCGGCAGCCCCGTCCTGCGTCACAGAACCCGGTGGCGGCAGCGCGGCAGGCAACAGCAAAGCCCAGCTGTGCCGACACGCGTTCGCGACGCGCCAGCTGACCGCGCAGCGTGCCGGCCCGCGGGCGACAGCTGAGCGGGCCGGTCACGGACGCTGGCGGGCCCCGGTGTGGACGAGTATGGCACTGGCAAGAAGCGCTCGCGTAGGCGCCGTCACAGCGACAGATCTAGCATGTTATCACGATACGGCCGGGCGACCACAGCGTCGCCGAGTCGCTGAGTTTTAGATTCCCAGTACTGGGGCGGCGACGTGGCGACCTCCGCCCCCCCCCCCCCCTCCGCACTCTGCACCGCTGCAGAACAAGCGACGGCGCCTTTCAAGCACCCGGCACCACCCTCAGATCGGCCTGAGCTCGGTCGGCGGCGGCCCGGCGGCCCGGCGGCCCGGCGGTTCCACGACCCGGGGACGGAGCGTTACTCCAGCATCAGCTTCCAGCCGAGCTCGTTGAAGGAGGCGGCCAGCCAGAGATCCGCCGACTGGGTGCGCCAGTCGTACACCACCTGCCGCACGAGGAGGACCGTCTGAGGAACATCACCTGGACCGGGGGTCGGCGCACACGGCGCCGGTACGGCATGGGGAGCTGAAGACAGCTAGAGCTGCGGCACGGTCTACACAATGTGCCCATAGTGGGAGGTAGCATAACTTAACCTGCGGCACAGAAATTTGACAGTAACAGCAGAACCAAACAGCGGCCTCCCTTCACCTGACCTGCGGCACACAGACGACCTGAAGATCATGACCTGACATGCGACACAAAAATCTACCCGCACATGGGGGGGGGGGGGGCGGGCCTGATGGCCCCATGCTATGACTTGCAGCAACGGTACGCCCAACGACAGTGTACCGAGCTGTAGCCTCCCAGACCAATGGTTGCACCTGTAACTTTAGCAGTGACGTCACCAACGTAATCGTTTCACGGGTCCGCTACGGAGCACAAGTCGCAGTGACCCGAGCAATGACGAATACAAGCCGGCATCAGTTCTGCCAGGTGTGTTCATTGTCTTACAAGTGGTATCACTACGAAGTCAGCATCAGTTCGACCTGGACTTGCCCATTCTTAATCGCTTAACATCATATTTCGCTAACAAATCGGCACGACGCAAGACATTGCAAAAACAGACATATGTTGCCCTGGAATAATTTCAAGGCACTTTTGTAATAAAGCGTGCAGAGCCAAGATACGCGCGTTCCACGTGACTGGTAGCTGACGTTTCATGCATTTGAATTTACGGCGGGCAAACGAGGAGCAGTTTAGGAGCAAACCATCAGTCCAGACCAAGCCAGAAGCCTTCGAATGCCATTCATTTAAGTGATAACCGCTGGGTAGGGAAGATTCACGCAGGGACCAGCCGGTAAAAGGCTGCCAGGCTCTTGCCACACCTTAAAAACCGACCAGCCATCGCAGTCAGTCGAAAAAGGCACACCTGCAGCCAAGTTCGTGACTAAATTGCGCAGCTCTCAGACCTGACGGCGAAAATCAAAATCGACCGTCGCCTTTCCGCTCGTCTGAGCCAGCTACACGCCTTAAGCGTCCCTGCACCCGGTCGCATTCGAGCGAGGCCATGTCCAAACAAGCAGATGGCTGTAACACCAGCCCGCCACGAAAAGCGGCCTCACCTTTCACATAACTCTTTGACTCGGGCGGTGGGGCGTTTGTGTGCTCTTTTCCCGTCAACACAAATGGCCAGACCGGCGCCGACAATCGGCAAACACGGCCGTTTGCACCCGCTTGGCCGGCGTGACGACCGCTGGGGGCGAGCACTCTGACCCCAGTGACCCCAGCTGACCCAGCCGGCCGTGAGCTCACTCGTGGCGGGGCCGCCCGCGAGAGGAGGGTCCACGAGCGGCGAATCAAGACCGAGGACAGACGGTGGCGGAAGACCGAGCGCGGAGGCAGACGGAGCGCAGAGGCAGACAGAGCGCGGAAGACAGAGCGCGGAGGCAGACGGAGCGCAGAGGCAGGCAGAGCGCGGAGGCAGACAGAGCGCGGAAGACAGAGCGCGGAGGCAGACGGAGCGCAGAGGCAGACAGAGCGCGGAGGGCAGACGGAGCGTAGAGCCAGACAGAGCGCGGAGGCAGACGGAGCGTAGAGGCAGACAGAGCACGGAAGAAGACAGAGTGTGCGGACAGACATCGCACAAAGTGCGAGGAAGACGGTCATCTCTCAACAGCGCCAGCACCTGCTGCCCTCCGGCAGTGTGGCACCGGAGTCATGTCCGGGCCGCTGTTCCGGCCCCTGGCCCTGCTCTCAGTCGTGCTGGGTGCTCTGCCCGTCTCCAACATGATCAGCAGACGCGCACCGCCTCGCCACCGCTTTCTCAGCGGGCCCAGCCTGATGGCGCTGGCGCAGGCGGTCGGGTTCGCCGCCTACTCCGGCTTTTGTCTGTACCTCATCATCGAAGACCTGCGGCGAAGCGTGACGGGGAACAGCCCTCTGCTTGCCGTCTTCCTGCAAGCATTTGTCGTCGTACCTCTCAACGTCATTGGCATCGCCAACTTCTTGAAGGGCGACAGGATCGCAGCACTGCTGGCAGCCTTCGAAAGTTCCAGCGACGGCGTCAAGATGAAGGGAAACACGTTCAGGGTCACCGCCCTCGCTGCCGCCATCACCGTGCTGGATTGGATCGCCTCGTTCCAGGGCATCTGGACGTCTGATCCAAGCCTTATATTCCTGATTTCCACCGGCACATATTTCGGCGTGTTCCGAAACCTTCTGCTCTGGCAAATCCTATCGCTGATGGTGGCTATCACGGACGCGTTTGAGCCTATTGCGCGGGATGTCGAGCTCCTGGCCGCCGCCAAGCCTTCCGCTGACGCCAGCGCACCGGCGCGGCTGGAGAGGAAGCTGTTTGTCGTCGGCAGCTCACGCGACGGTCAGAGGGCGAACACGCGCGGCGCCGCACCGAACGACCTTGACCTCCGGGGCCAACGTCTCCCAGAAGGCGCATTGCACCATTCGTCGCAAGCACGCGGCGGCCGCCCGCATCGTTAACCTGTTCAACGGCGCGTACGGGGTGCAGCTGCTCGCGCTCAATCTGTTCACCTTCGGGTACGCCATGCAGGGCATAACGCACTACATCTCCTCGCCGCCCTCCGCGAGAAGCACATCACTCCCGTTCACAGTCGCCAACGTGGTCGCCGCCCTCACCAAGGCCGCCGCCGTCTGCACGGCGGGTCAGAAGGTGACCGCCGCCGCACAGCGACCTCTGACCCTGCTGACTCAGCACGTGACCTCCGACCCGGCCACGCAGCTGGACGCGCTGCAGGCCGTGCAGCAGCTGCAGGCCGCCGACAGCCACGTCAGCGCGGCCGGCTTCTTCTCCATCAACCGCGGCACGCTGCTGCCGCTGGCGGCGGCCTTCGTCACGTACGGCGTCATCCTGGTGCAGATGAACGACTGGAGAGCGGTCAGCCGGGACGGGTCCTAGATCCGCCGCCCGGGCGCCGGCGGGTCGCCCGAAGGGGAGCGCCGGCCGGCCGCGCCCCGCACGGCGGCGCTGCTCTGCGCCGGCGCTGGCTGTCGGAGAGGCGCGACAGCTCTGGTGGACCATCGAGGTGGCATTGGTCGCTGCGGCTGGTGCCACCGAGGCGGCTGAGGTGTCGCTGGTGAGCTGCCGGCGGTGACTGCATGCCAGTGTGACTGGGAACTAGGACTGGTAAACCACCACGGTCACCAGTGGTGACTGCGGTGGTTTGGTGACCGGCGCGTGTCATCCGTGTTACCCACATACTCTCTGTTGACCCATGCTAACCGTATCAACTCGTGTTATCCGCTGTTGGACCACGTTACATGGCGTCATCTAAGGCCACCAAATCATCATGCTTAGCCTGAGGCCAGTCTAGCGATCGCTTGCAAGGGGAAGTAAAAGGGGAGTAAAGCGGAAAAGTAGTAAAGTAGAGTAAAACAAGTTATCTCCCGAAGCGGGGATGGAAACAGTGACTGGTGATCGCTTCGTCTTGTCCTCGCTCAACTGCATTATGAGCGTGAGCTCATGTTCTTCGTGCTACCCCGTGGTATTCATCCTTAGCCCAGGGCACGCCTTCACAGCGTCTTGCACGTAAATGGGCATAAATAATAAAGCACCGTAATAAAACACGAATACAACAATCGTGGGTATGAGCATATAAGCACGATTTTGAGTCCAAACGAGCACATCGGTGATCGCACGGAGAAACACAGTTAGCCGACGCAATAACAGGTCCGACTGCATCAACCAGAGTCCATTTCCTTTGGATAAAAGCCCAAAGCAGTCGCACGCTTTCCGACTGCGCGTAGCGGACCGTTTGAGACGAAGCCATGGAACTCGGTCAGTTCCCTAGCCATTTCGTGCACAGGCACATTGAAATATTTCAAGAACTCGGCATAGGCCGCCGTTACCCTCGAAAGGGCTTAAGCGCATACTGGAGGACTCCCGTGGAAGTTCGCAAGTCTAGAGCACAGCAAAAAGACATCGCATATTTCAACGTTGCAGCCTTGATTTCCTCGAAGAGAAGTCTTCGGACAGTGTATGGGATCATATATGGATGCATGGGGAGGACATTACTGAATCCCGGTCCCACAAGGCGTACCAACGTTTTTTCCGGATTTACTGACGGCTACGGATGTTTGCAAGAGTATATATAATAATTAACTCCCGCTGCAGTAGGTCACAATGCATGCCATATCAGTCAGCATCATGGTTAGAACACCACATACCGTTGCGCTGCAAAATCATGTAAGATTGGTTTGTGTAGTTACCTGGGCCTGGTTTCATAAAACGAAACTACCGACTTGCACAATGCTGAGTCGCGTCACGTAAGCATAAGAGCCGGAAATCATCCGACTCTTTTTGAGCTCCCGTTGATAGATCGGACAGATCAGTCGCACATTATTTTTGGTCTTTGAGTCAATACGACACAAATCCAAAGAACGCAGATTCGTATTTTTGTTTTACGACACCAGGCGCTGGTTTCGGATGCCCCCCCCCCCCTCCTGACCTGCTTGTCGTCCGTCTCAAGGAAGACCCGCGTCGTGTCGTTGTCGCGCCTCTCCGTGGTGAAGGTGATCTGAGAGCCGGCCCGCAGCGGCGGCAGGCGCATCTGACGCCGCCTCCCGTCCACATACAACCTCTCCTGCGTCACAGTTACACCAAACAGGGCGTCAGGAACATCTGATGCCGCCTCCGTCACATACACCTCTCCTGCGTCACAGTTACCACCCAAACAGGGCGTCAGGAACATCTGACACCGCCTACCGCACACGTACACATTTCATTCCAGTCATGAGCACCCTGTTAAGCACATGAGCACCCCAGTTACACCCTGAAAAGCGTCAAATGCACCTGACGTCACCGAACGTCCATGAAACTCCAACCCACACAGGCTAGTTACACCCTCGTCGGGTGTCAGGCATCTGACGCCGACCCCGTCTACACGCACTTTCCTTGCCGGCGCAATCGCCACATGGGGTGTCGACGCACACCTGTGGCGGCCACAGGGTCACAGATACACCAAACAGGAGTCGGACCCGTCCGACGCTATTGATGCCGTCCACGCATCGCCCCTCCCACAGCAGCACGTCTCAGGTCACAGCTTCCTTGTAATCACTAACGGTCACGCACTAGGTAGAGGTGGACTGCGCAGCTTCCTTGTAATCACTAACGGTCACGCACTAGGTAGAGGTGGACTGAGTCTGCTGACTTATGTACCGATTTTTTTCTTGTGTTGACTATGTTTTGCCAGTTATATATTTGGAAAAGAAAAGCAGCACAGCCGTACACAATGCCGGCTAACGAGCAGCACTAAGGCCTGAGAAACACAGCCAGCACAGCCGTGACCAGACAACGCCGCTGCGGCGGCCGGGGAGGAGGCTCCGTCGGCCGCTCTCGCCGCCCTGCCGACCGGCGGCGTTCTCTCACCCGTGGCGCTGACGAAGAGGGCGCCGGGCGCGGCGAGCGGGCGTCCGGAGCGCTCCGGGCCCCGTCGAGCAGCGCCAGGCCCTCGTCGCTGCAGCCGGCGCCGGCCGCCAGCACGGCCACGCGCAGCGCGGCCGCCGGCCGCAGCTGGGCGCCGGCTGAGCAGAGCAGCGGCGGGCCGGTGCCGGCGCCCGAGCGGCACGCGATGCGGCCCGCGTCCGACAGCGTGTACTCCGGGCTGGGCGACCACTCTGCCAGGGAGGGGCACGATGTGAGGACGCGGGGAGCACCCGGGGAGGCATGGGAGGACACTGGCGGCACGGCGCAGTGACAGGTGACAGGGCTCTGTGGGCGCGCGGAGAAGGCTAGATAGTGACGGAACACTGGCGCCGCGGGTGGGTGACGCGTGGGCGAGCTCAACGGCTTTGGTGAACGACTCTGGTGAACGGCTGTGGTGAACAACTCTGGTGAACCACAGACACCACACAGCGGAGGAAACCACTCTGGAACGAGGGACCATCTTGGGATGCGAGAGACCAGTCTCTGGGCACACGACACCTCTGCAAGGAGTTAACGATATCACCGCGGTAAACGGGACACGTGTTTGCAGATGGGGCACACGGCGATGTAAATGCAAACGCACGATCAGTGATGCAATCATTGCCACGGATGTACTCAAGATACACACGCACACACACACACGCGTTGAATGAGCCGAAATACCAGCGGACCACAGATAGCGACCGCGAGCGGCACAAGAAAGAGCGCGTGAGTCCGATATCCCCTCCCCCCCCGCCCCCGACCAGACCGGACCATAACCGCACCCATCCGCGGCGCGACCCCGCTGACTCAGGCCCACCCCCTATCGTCACCAAACCCTCCCCGTCCCCAAACACGGCCGCGGGCGCGGACGCGTCCGGCGGACCGTACCGTAGTGCGGCAGGCCGGTGTCGCCCGTGACGGGCCGGCTCCAGCCGCCCCAGGCGCCGTCCGGCGCCGCCCGCCGGCTCACGCGGAAATGTAGGTGACGTCACAGTGCAGCCGGCGGACCAGCGCGCTGGTGTCGGGCCCTGGGCGAACAAGGCCCGGGGGGGGGGGGGGGCGTCACTGGCAGCGGCAGCGGCTTGCAGAGGTATCAGTAGTATGTCGAAGTGCACAGTGCGGTACGTGTGCGGGGGCAAGCATCTCATGCACAGTACAGGAAAGTCCCGTGATATTTTGTGGATACTATGGGATGCGCTTTGAAACTAAACGCGAGATATATCTACAAGGAATACCCAGCTGCGTGAGTGTCGGCATCACCCACACGCTCCCGCACACAAAAGCAAGTCGGTGGTACGTCCGAGATACACCGAAGAGTCTGCACTCCCAACCCGACCTGAATATGACGATATCAGGACATATAACTCCATAACCATATCAAGACAGCCACAAAAGGGAAGCAGGTTCTCTGCTGGAGCTGTTCGGCGGTAACACAACAGTGATGTCACATGTAAGGCTGGAGGGGAGGGGGGGGGGCGACTTAGAAGTCAGTCG
>NW_023597055.1:8198913-8252016 GCF_011947565.3 Pollicipes pollicipes
GGTGGGCAGATGGGTTAGGCATGTAAGATGTCTGGGTTCAGGGTCAAAGGGAAACGGTTGAGCGCCATCGAACGGCGTGCGGGGGCCGCCGGAGAGCCAGGATTCTGGTGGAACGAATTCATATTCACATCCTGCACGCCTGACTGGGTGAATTTTGGAACGCTGGGATCCGATCCCACCTGAAACGAGGCGCCGCGGTCCAGACGTAGACCGCCAGGCTGGCGCGCGCTCGTTGACTGGACGTGCTCGCCGGCCATAGCAGCGTCCGCGCAGCTGTGAGGCAGCGGCACGACCGCCGGGCGTCGGAGCTGGTTCGCGGGGACGGGTCCGCTTGGGGGTCGGACTTACGGGAGATTGTGACAGGCGGCGCAGTGACCGCGTCGCCGTGCCTCATCGCGCGTGACTGAAGCGATGCGCGCGTTCCGTGATATTGGAGGAAGCTTGGCGCCGAGCGCGTGGCGTGCTGTCCGGCCGGTAACGAGCAATCCGAAACGGGTTATTTCGTGGCGTGGGTGTGTGAGGCAGCTCCATTCCGCTCCACGGCGTCTGCGCCTGGTCATGCCCGACGGTAGTATCGATTCGCTTTGGGTCCGACTCGGCTCGCCTCGGACTAGCGTGTCATTTGATCAGGCGTTTGCATCGACCGGCGGTGGAGCGGCGTGGCCCGCCTCAGACATGTGATAGAGATTCCTGCGCCAAGCGAGTCAGCTCCAGGCCTGGTCATGTGACTCCACGCTCGCCGCTCCGTTAGCCTGATGATGTGATGACGGAATGCGTGGCATGAAGTTGTATGGCGAAATATGTGAAATGTACGAACTGCTGGGCTTTTACCAGTGCGAACGATTTCCAGTGTGGTGCAGCTGAGGAGCGCATTCCACGATGATTGAAATACGATTACACGTGCAGGTGCGGCTGTTCATGACGTCACGTCGCCACGACTTCATGGCTAATAGTTCTGAAGTTTTTAGCTTTTACTGCATCACCTGTTGCTCTTCATGGCCGGGCGTCTCAGAGCTGGACACGACATCGTCCGAGCAAGGCCATGTGGTGCTGCCAGCGATATTTGGCACCATCTGCCATGTCCCACATCACTGCTCCGTCCCTTCAAGATGACACGCCTCCCTTCGTGGGTTCTTCGTTGCGCTATATTTGGCCACAGTTTAAGCAATGCGCCGGCGTTGGCGGCGACCCACTCCGGCCGCCCCGCTCCAGCCGGCGCGAAGCGACGCGCCTCGAGCGCCGATTGAGGTCAGACGTGACGTCACGGCGCCGACCGACTGCCGGGGGCGACGCGCGCGACCCGTCGCAGGGGCGCGACGCTGCGCCGGCGGGCCCAGCGGGGCCGCTACCACGCCGCTGAGTGCTGTCCGGGCACTGCCGGCCCTGGCAGCGCGCGTGGACGTTACGCGCAATACACCGGCACCGGGGTTTAGGGGCGTCGCCTGCTAGGGTTACCGACGCCCATGCCTAGCATACAAAATGAGGTTACGGGTTAAAGATCACACAAACGTGTCACGAATATCACTGCTGGGCCACGACGGCCGGCTAATGCCAGCAGCCCCGAGACTGCATCCAACGATGAACACCCGCCTCAACGCGCATGGCACGGCGCTGGGGAGCGTGTTCAGCGTGTCCACCGATCTGTCACGCGTCCCCAGTAAGCGCCCGACCGGGCACCGCGGCTCGCGCGGCGGCAGAACACGGGCGATAGTATCACACCGACATCGCGTCGGCAACGGGTCAAACGCCGCCAGCGCTAGTCGACTCGGTGATCTGGCCCTCCCGACGCCGACACTGACGTTCCACGTCCACGTCCGGTCACATCCACGTCCCACGTCCGGTTACGTCCACGTCCCACGTCCGGTCACGTCCACGTCCCACGTCCGGTCACGTCCCACGTCCGGTCACGTCCACGTCCCACGTCCGGTCACGTGCACGTCCCTCGTCCGTTCACGTGCACGTCCCACGTCCGGTCACGTCCACGTCCCACGTCCGGTCACTGCCGCGGCGGCAGCCCCGTCCTGCGTCACAGAACCCGGTGGCGGCAGCGCGGCAGGCAACAGCAAAGCCCAGCTGTGCCGACACGCGTTCGCGACGCGCCAGCTGACCGCGCAGCGTGCCGGCCCGCGGGCGACAGCTGAGCGGGCCGGTCACGGACGCTGGCGGGCCCCGGTGTGGACGAGTATGGCACTGGCAAGAAGCGCTCGCGTAGGCGCCGTCACAGCGACAGATCTAGCATGTTATCACGATACGGCCGGGCGACCACAGCGTCGCCGAGTCGCTGAGTTTTAGATTCCCAGTACTGGGGGGGCGACGTGGCGACCTCCGCCCCCCCCCCCCCCCCTCCGCACTCTGCACCGCTGCAGAACAAGCGACGGCGCCTTTCAAGCACCCGGCACCACCCTCAGATCGGCCTGAGCTCGGTCGGCGGCGGCCCGGCGGCCCGGCGGCCCGGCGGTTCCACGACCCGGGGACGGAGCGTTACTCCAGCATCAGCTTCCAGCCGAGCTCGTTGAAGGAGGCGGCCAGCCAGAGATCCGCCGACTGGGTGCGCCAGTCGTACACCACCTGCCGCACGAGGAGGACCGTCTGAGGAACATCACCTGGACCGGGGGTCGGCGCACACGGCGCCGGTACGGCATGGGGAGCTGAAGACAGCTAGAGCTGCGGCACGGTCTACACAATGTGCCCATAGTGGGAGGGTAGCATAACTTAACCTGCGGCACAGAAATTTGACAGTAACAGCAGAACCAAACAGCGGCCTCCCTTCACCTGACCTGCGGCACACAGACGACCTGAAGATCATGACCTGACATGCGACACAAAAATCTACCCGCACATGGGGGGGGGGGGGGCGGGCCTGATGGCCCCATGCTATGACTTGCAGCAACGGTACGCCCAACGACAGTGTACCGAGCTGTAGCCTCCCAGACCAATGGTTGCACCTGTAACTTTAGCAGTGACGTCACCAACGTAATCGTTTCACGGGTCCGCTACGGAGCACAAGTCGCAGTGACCCGAGCAATGACGAATACAAGCCGGCATCAGTTCTGCCAGGTGTGTTCACTTGTCTTACAAGTGGTATCACTACGAAGTCAGCATCAGTTCGACCTGGACTTGCCCATTCTTAATCGCTTAACATCATATTTCGCTAACAAATCGGCACGACGCAAGACATTGCAAAAACAGACATATGTTGCCCTGGAATAATTTCAAGGCACTTTTGTAATAAAGCGTGCAGAGCCAAGATACGCGCGTTCCACGTGACTGGTAGCTGACGTTTCATGCATTTGAATTTACGGCGGGCAAACGAGGAGCAGTTTAGGAGCAAACCATCAGTCCAGACCAAGCCAGAAGCCTTCGAATGCCATTCACATTTAAGTGATAACCGCTGGGTAGGGAAGATTCACGCAGGGACCAGCCGGTAAAAGGCTGCCAGGCTCTTGCCACACCTTAAAAACCGACCAGCCATCGCAGTCAGTCGAAAAAGGCACACCTGCAGCCAAGTTCGTGACTAAATTGCGCAGCTCTCAGACCTGACGGCGAAAATCAAAATCGACCGTCGCCTTTCCGCTCGTCTGAGCCAGCTACACGCCTTAAGCGTCCCTGCACCCGGTCGCATTCGAGCGAGGCCATGTCCAAACAAGCAGATGGCTGTAACACCAGCCCGCCACGAAAAGCGGCCTCACCTTTCACATAACTCTTTGACTCGGGCGGTGGGGCGTTTGTGTGCTCTTTTCCCGTCAACACAAATGGCCAGACCGGCGCCGACAATCGGCAAACACGGCCGTTTGCACCCGCTTGGCCGGCGTGACGACCGCTGGGGGCGAGCACTCTGACCCCAGCTGACCCCAGCTGACCCCAGCCGGCCGTGAGCTCACTCGTGGCGGGGCCGCCCGCGAGAGGAGGGTCCACGAGCGGCGAGGAATCAAGACCGAGGACAGACGGTGGCGGAAGACCGAGCGCGGAGGCAGACGGAGCGCAGAGGCAGACAGAGCGCGGAAGACAGAGCGCGGAGGCAGACGGAGCGCAGAGGCAGGCAGAGCGCGGAGGCAGACAGAGCGCGGAAGACAGAGCGCGGAGGCAGACGGAGCGCAGAGGCAGACAGAGCGCGGAGGCAGACGGAGCGTAGAGCCAGACAGAGCGCGGAGGCAGACGGAGCGTAGAGGCAGACAGAGCACGGAAGAAGACAGAGTGTGCGGACAGACATCGCACAAAGTGCGAGGAAGACGGTCATCTCTCAACAGCGCCAGCACCTGCTGCCCTCCGGCAGTGTGGCACCGGAGTCATGTCCGGGCCGCTGTTCCGGCCCCTGGCCCTGCTCTCAGTCGTGCTGGGTGCTCTGCCCGTCTCCAACATGATCAGCAGACGCGCACCGCCTCGCCACCGCTTTCTCAGCGGGCCCAGCCTGATGGCGCTGGCGCAGGCGGTCGGGTTCGCCGCCTACTCCGGCTTTTGTCTGTACCTCATCATCGAAGACCTGCGGCGAAGCGTGACGGGGAACAGCCCTCTGCTTGCCGTCTTCCTGCAAGCATTTGTCGTCGTACCTCTCAACGTCATTGGCATCGCCAACTTCTTGAAGGGCGACAGGATCGCAGCACTGCTGGCAGCCTTCGAAAGTTCCAGCGACGGCGTCAAGATGAAGGGAAACACGTTCAGGGTCACCGCCCTCGCTGCCGCCATCACCGTGCTGGATTGGATCGCCTCGTTCCAGGGCATCTGGACGTCTGATCCAAGCCTTATATTCCTGATTTCCACCGGCACATATTTCGGCGTGTTCCGAAACCTTCTGCTCTGGCAAATCCTATCGCTGATGGTGGCTATCACGGACGCGTTTGAGCCTATTGCGCGGGATGTCGAGCTCCTGGCCGCCGCCAAGCCTTCCGCTGACGCCAGCGCACCGGCGCGGCTGGAGAGGAAGCTGTTTGTCGTCGGCAGCTCACGCGACGGTCAGAGGGCGAACACGCGCGGCGCCGCACCGAACGACCTTGACCTCAGCCCGGGGCCAACGTCTCCCAGAAGGCGCATTGACACCATTCGTCGCAAGCACGCGGCGGCCGCCCGCATCGTTAACCTGTTCAACGGCGCGTACGGGGTGCAGCTGCTCGCGCTCAATCTGTTCACCTTCGGGTACGCCATGCAGGGCATAACGCACTACATCTCCTCGCCGCCCTCCGCGAGAAGCACATCACTCCCGTTCACAGTCGCCAACGTGGTCGCCGCCCTCACCAAGGCCGCCGCCGTCTGCACGGCGGGTCAGAAGGTGACCGCCGCCGCACAGCGACCTCTGACCCTGCTGACTCAGCACGTGACCTCCGACCCGGCCACGCAGCTGGACGCGCTGCAGGCCGTGCAGCAGCTGCAGGCCGCCGACAGCCACGTCAGCGCGGCCGGCTTCTTCTCCATCAACCGCGGCACGCTGCTGCCGCTGGCGGCGGCCTTCGTCACGTACGGCGTCATCCTGGTGCAGATGAACGACTGGAGAGCGGTCAGCCGGGACGGGTCCTAGATCCGCCGCCCCGGGCGCCGGCGGGTCGCCCGAAGGGGAGCGCCGGCCGGCCGCGCCCCGCACGGCGGCGCTGCTCTGCGCCGGCGCTGGCTGTCGGAGAGGCGCGACAGCTCTGGTGGACCATCGAGGTGGCATTGGTCGCTGCGGCTGGTGCCACCGAGGCGGCTGAGGTGTCGCTGGTGAGCTGCCGGCGGTGACTGCCATGCCAGTGTGACTGGGAACTAGGACTGGTAAACCACCACGGTCACCAGTGGTGACTGCGGTGGTTTGGTGACCGGCGCGTGTCATCCGTGTTACCCACATACTCTCTGTTGACCCATGCTAACCGTATCAACTCGTGTTATCCGCTGTTGGACCACGTTACATGGCGTCATCTAAGGCCACCAAATCATCATGCTTAGCCTGAGGCCAGTCTAGCGATCGCTTGCAAGGGGAAGTAAAAGGGGAGTAAAGCGGAAAAGTAGTAAAGTAGAGTAAAACAAGTTATCTCCCGAAGCGGGGATGGAAACAGTGACTGGTGATCGCTTCGTCTTGTCCTCGCTCAACTGCATTATGAGCGTGAGCTCATGTTCTTCGTGCTACCCCGTGGTATTCATCCTTAGCCCAGGGCACGCCTTCACAGCGTCTTGCACGTAAATGGGCATAAATAATAAAGCACCGTAATAAACACACGAATACAACAATCGTGGGTATGAGCATATAAGCACGATTTTGAGTCCAAACGAGCACATCGGTTGATCGCACGGAGAAACACAGTTAGCCGACGCAATAACAGGTCCGACTGCATCAACCAGAGTCCATTTCCTTTGGATAAAAGCCCAAAGCAGTCGCACGCTTTCCGACTGCGCGTAGCGGACCGTTTGAGACGAAGCCATGGAACTCGGTCAGTTCCCTAGCCATTTCGTGCACAGGCACATTGAAATATTTCAAGAACTCGGCATAGGCCGCCGTTACCCTCGAAAGGGCTTAAGCGCATACTGGAGGACTCCCGTGGAAGTTCGCAAGTCTAGAGCACAGCAAAATAGACATCGCATATTTCAACGTTGCAGCCTTGATTTCCTCGAAGAGAAGTCTTCGGACAGTGTATGGGATCATATATGGATGCATGGGGAGGACATTACTGAATCCCGGTCCCACAAGGCGTACCAACGTTTTTTTCCGGATTTACTGACGGCTACGGATGTTTGCAAGAGTATATATAATAATTAACTCCCGCTGCAGTAGGTCACAATGCATGCCATATCAGTCAGCATCATGGTTAGAACACCACATACCGTTGCGCTGCAAAATCATGTAAGATTGGTTTGTGTAGTTACCTGGGCCTGGTTTCATAAAACGAAACTACCGACTTGCACAATGCTGAGTCGCGTCACGTAAGCATAAGAGCCGGAAATCATCCGACTCTTTTTGAGCTCCCGTTGATAGATCGGACAGATCAGTCGCACATTATTTTTGGTCTTTGAGTCAATACGACACAAATCCAAAGAACGCAGATTCGTATTTTTGTTTTACGACACCAGGCGCTGGTTTCGGATGCCCCCCCCCCCCCCCCCCCCCTCCTGACCTGCTTGTCGTCCGTCTCAAGGAAGACCCGCGTCGTGTCGTTGTCGCGCCTCTCCGTGGTGAAGGTGATCTGAGAGCCGGCCCGCAGCGGCGGCAGGCGCATCTGACGCCGCCTCCCGTCCACATACACCTCTCCTGCGTCACAGTTACACCCAAACAGGGCGTCAGGAACATCTGATGCCGCCTCCCGTCCACATACACCTCTCCTGCGTCACAGTTACACCCAAACAGGGCGTCAGGAACATCTGACACCGCCTACCGCACACGTACACATTTCATTCCAGTCATGAGCACCCCTGTTAAGCACATGAGCACCCCAGTTACACCCTGAAAAGCGTCAAATGCACCTGACGTCACCGAACGTCCATGAAACTCCAACCCACACAGGCTAGTTACACCCTCGTCGGGTGTCAGGCACATCTGACGCCGACCCCGTCTACACGCACTTTCCTTGCCGGCGCAATCGCACCCATGGGGTGTCGACGCACACCTGTGGCGGCCACAGGGTCACAGATACACCCAAACAAGGAGTCGGACCCGTCCGACGCTATTGATGCCGTCCACGCATCGCCCCTCCCACAGCAGCACGTCTCAGGTCACAGCTTCCTTGTAATCACTAACGGTCACGCACTAGGTAGAGGTGGACTGCGCAGCTTCCTTGTAATCACTAACGGTCACGCACTAGGTAGAGGTGGACTGAGTCTGCTGACTTATGTACCGATTATTTTTCTTGTGTTGACTATGTTTTTGCCAGTTATATATTTGGAAGAAAAAAGCAGCACAGCCGTACACAATGCCGGCTAACGAGCAGCACTAAGGCCCTGAGACAACACAGCCAGCACAGCCGTGACCAGACAACGCCGCTGCGGCGGCCGGAGGAGGCTCCGTCGGCCGCTCTCGCCGCCCTGCCGACCGGCGGCGTTCTCTCACCCGTGGCGCTGACGAAGAGGGCGCCGGGCGCGGCGAGCGGGCCGTCCGGGAGCCGCTCCGGGCCGCCGTCGAGCAGCGCCAGGCCCTCGTCGCTGCAGCCGGCGCCGGCCGCCAGCACGGCCACGCGCAGCGCGGCCGCCGGCCGCAGCTGGGCGCCGGCTGAGCAGAGCAGCGGCGGGCCGGTGCCGGCGCCCGAGCGGCACGCGATGCGGCCCGCGTCCGACAGCGTGTACTCCGGGCTGGGCGACCACTCTGCCAGGGAGGGGCACGCTGTGAGGACGCGGGGAGCACCCGGGGAGGCATGGGAGGACACTGGCGGCACGGCGCAGTGACAGGTGACAGGGCTCTGTGGGCGCGCGGAGAAGGCTAGATAGTGACGGAACACTGGCGCCGCGGTGTGGTGACGCGTGGGCGAGCTCAACGGCTTTGGTGAACGACTCTGGTGAACGGCTGTGGTGAACAACTCTGGTGAACCACAGACACCACACAGCGGAAACCACTCTGGAACGAGGGACCATCTTGGGATGCGAGAGACCAGTCTCTGGGCACACGACACCTCTGCAAGGAGTTAACGATATCACCGCGGTAAACGGGACACGTGTTTGCAGATGGGGCACACGGCGATGTAAATGCAACGCACGATCAGTGATGCAATCATTGCCACACGGATGTACTCACAAGATACACACGCACACACACACACGCGTTGAATGAGCCGAAATACCAGCGGACCACAGATAGCGACCGCGAGCGGCACAAGAGCGCGCTGAGTCCGATATCCCCTCCCCCCGCCCCCGACCAGACCGGACCATAAACCGCACCCATCCGCGGCGCGACCCCGCTGACTCAGGCCCACCCCCTATCGTCACCAAACCCTCCCCGTCCCCAAACACGGCCGCGGGCGCGGACGCGTCCGGCGGACCGTACCGTAGTGCGGCAGGCCGGTGTCGCCCGTGACGGGCCGGCTCCAGCCGCCCCAGGCGCCGTCCGGCGCCGCCCGCCGGCTCACGCGGAAACTGTAGGTGACGTCACAGTGCAGCCGGCGGACCAGCGCGCTGGTGTCGGGCCCTGCGGCGAACAAGGCCCGGGGGGGGGGGGGGCGTCACTGGCAGCGGCAGCGGCCTTGCAGAGGTATCAGTAGTATGTCGAAGTGCACAGTGCGGTACGTGTGCGGGTGCAAGCATCTCATGCACAGTACAGGAAAGTCCCGTGATATTTTGTGGATACTATGGGATGCGCTTTGAAACTAACGCGAGATTATATCTACAAGGAATACCCAGCTGCGTGAGTGTCGGCATCACCACACGCTCCGCACACAAAAGCAAGTCGGTGGTACGTCCGAGATACACCGAGTCTGCACTCCCAACCCGACCCTGAATATGACGATATCAGGACAATATAACTCCATAACCATATCAAGACAGCCAAAAAGGGAAGCAGGTTCTCTGCTGGAGCTGTTCGGCGGTAACACAACAGTGATGTCACATGTAAGGCTGGAGGGGAGGGGGGGGGGCGACTTAGAAGTCAGTCGGCGCGCAGGGTGACCGCAGCGGGTTTGAATCCAATGGCGGCTCTAGCGTTTGCTGCGTGGAACACGCCGCTCGCTGGCTAATGTTCGTCATCATGACCATCATGTCATTTCTGGATCGAATCAATAAGTAAAGCAACACATTGGTGACAAGCCTGATGCATCATCAGGAATGTACCTAGATGCACCAACTGGCCTACAGCCATATGCACCAACTGGCCTATAGCCATATACAACAACTGGCCTACAGCCATATACGATGACTGGCCTTTAGCCATATACAACAACTGGCAAATGGCCAGATGCACCAACTGGCCTATAGCCATATGCAACAACTGGCCTATAGCCTGATGCAACAAATGACAGATAGCTGGATACAACTGACCTCTAGCTAGGTGCAATAACTGGCCAACAGCCAGACGCAACAACTGGACTATAGGCAGACGCAACAAGTGGCAGATAGCTGAATGCGACAACTGACCTCTAGCTTCATGCAACAACTGGCCAACAGCCAGATGCAACAACTGGACTTTAAGCAGGTGCAACAACTGGCCTACAGGCAGCTGCCCCAGCCGGCCCACTATTCGGCCGTTCCGTGACGGCCCGGCGTCGGTCGGACCGTACCTTCGTAAGCCAGATGAAAGACAGGGGACGCGAGCTTGTTGGCGTCTCCGTAGCAGTACTGCAGCCGGTAGGTGCTGCCATCTGTGTCCCGGTCCACGTCCTCGTCCTGAGAACGTTATTTTTACATACATACAGGCAGCACGCATCATGGATCCACACAGAAATTTGTTCTAAGTATGACCGAAGGCATATGCGCTACGAAATGCGCTGCTCATTCCTTGCGCCAATGTGTCCAAAATATGTCTGGGAAAAGGCACTTCACATAAAACTTTTGAGTGGCTGCATACAGTGTATGCAAGCATCCATAGTGTTCGGCGCCGCCCCGTCTGGCGCCGGCACGCAGGTAACCGAGCTCCGCGGAGCTCCGCGGAGCGCCGAACACCGCAGCGTCAGCGGTGCTCCTCAGCCGAGCACACCAGCGGCGGCCGGGAGTCGGCGTCCGGTCCCCTCCGCAGCCCACTCTCCCCCCCCCCCCCCCCCCACACACACACTCCAACCAACAATATGCCGACCAGCACACCAGCCCGTGGCGCTGACCTGGGCCCAGGTGACCAGCACGGCGCCCGGCCTCGGCTCCGTGCGCAGGCCGTTCACGGTCACGGTGCTCTCGACGCGGCCCAGCTGCCGCAGGGCGGCCAGCGCCGCCGGCGGTGCCGCCACCGGCACGTGCAGGGCCGGCCGCGGCAGACCCGACGGCGGCGGCAGAGATCTGCAGGCGGCCCGGAGAACTCGCTAAACTCGGAGGAAGTCTGGGCCGCAGGCGGTACAGCCGACCGAGTCATGTGAGGCATCCTCTTTTGAGAGGTTCTCACTGAGATAGCATTTAAGCCATTGCCAGCATGCACCATGCTGCCTCTGTGGTCTGGGGACAAACATGCTGGACCCACAATCCCACAACAATGGGTATCAGTCCCAGGGCAGGCTGGCCCAAGTGGCAGGGAAAGGTCAGCTGGCAAATAGCCAATGCAGGCTCAGGCCAAACCAGGCCTGTCATACACATTACACAGTACACAGTACACACAGCATATGACAAACAATGCACTGTACACAGTACACACCATATACAGAACACAGTATACAATACACAAATACACAGTATATAGAACACAAAGTACACAGTACTCAGTACATAGTACATATAGTACATAGCTCACACAGTACACTGTGTGCAGCATGCACAGTACATAGCTCACACAGTGCACAAGAAGATGGTATACAGTGCACAGCATACACAGTACACAACACCCAGCACATAGCACATACAGTACATAGCATACACAGTGCACAAGAAGATGGTATACAGTGCACAGCATACACAGTACACAACACCCAGTACATAGCACATACAGTACATAGCATACACAGTACATAGTATGCAGTGTACACAGTACACAGCACACATCATAGACACAGTACACAATACACACAATACATAGTACATAGTGCACAATACACAGCACACAGTATAGAGCACACACACAGTACACAGCTCCATTGAACAGATGGGTGGTGGCAAATCTATCCATCGAATGGTCCATTTATTTGGCACGGAAAGTCACAGCATGATGGCATTACTCTGAGCATAGAGCTAAGACTTCCCATAAAAACATACATGTCCTCAACTGGATCCAAAGCCTCAGGCTGGCCATCAATGCCATTGGCTGACTGAAGACTGTTCAGCACTTCTTCAGTCTTCTTCAGCTGTTCATCCACTGCCAATCTGTCAGCACCACAGCCAGATATAGTTGGGTTGACCTTTGCACACTTTTTTATTGCATGAACACACTGCACAAAGATCCAAATGGTTCATCGATTTCTGTAATTAAATGAAGTGACATGATGTACAACAACTGCAGATCAAATTTTCCCAGATATAAAATAGGTGATATTACTGCCACAAGTTTAGAATCAAGACCTTCTGTTCTAAAATGTTTTGCTATGAAACATATTTTGAAATGTTGCATAATTAGCTAATGTTATTCAGGATACTTGCCCATAATGGTCAGCTTCAGCAAGAGCCATTTTCTTCACATCCAAGATCTCTGCCAAAAGCTGAGCCTTCCGTTCTTGCACTGCCATCACCAGCTGCTGCATTATGGTTTTCATTGCTGACTCTAGTGCTTCTGCTGATTGATCTGCACTTGTGCTTATCTGGATGCACATTGTCAAAAAAATGAGCGTGCAAAACAGGATATAGACTTTGCCTTATAGGCAATGTTGGTCCAGAATGAGAAGAAATGGTGAGTGGTTGGTACTGCATGTCAATGATGTGGTTATATGTGCACTATTTTGTACTGCATAGCACACCATATACTGCCATGGGAAAAATGACAAGTTTTGCAATCATGGCCATAAACAACTTATCAGTGGATACCCCACCCAACCACCATTGAACAGGGTCAGGACATGCCTTTAAGGGACCCAAACATACACCAAATTACCAAGAATTCCCACCGATAAGGCCCCAAGGCCAGAACAAACTCAATACACTGTCAACAAACAAGCATAGCAAAAGCATGTCAACATGTCTCACCTGCAGTCTTGTCTCTTTTAACTCCTCTTTGTACATTTCCAGGGAACCTTTGTGATCTTGTAAACTGGAGATTGTTGGTGCATCACGGCCGGCATCCATATCAGTCACTAAAAGGGGCATGTTTCCAACACAGGACAGGAAATTATTGCGGTACCACTGGACCACCCACTCTGATAAACTGGATGAAGGGTAAGCACTGTTTTACAAGATCACAAAAAACAATGGTGACCTCATCAGAATGGATATGCGACTGGTGCCCGCTTCTCGATGTAACACAATCTACATCCACAAACTGTCATTGCCGCCTCTCATCGGCCTTGATCGGCGTCCCGTATAAACTAACATCCCCATATCGCGTCACATAGATAAACATATGCAACAAGAGCGCAGGATTTGGCGAGACCAACCGCCCGATCCTAATCTGTTCGTCCACCTACTTTTCCTTGCTACCGGTGAATAGCTACAAAAAAGGAACCAATCACCACCGCGCCCCTTCCAGAAGAGGCTAATGTGAGGTCACCATATTGTTCGTGGCGACACTGCAGCGGAGCAACAGGCAAAAGTGCAGCGAGCTGGGCCGTGCCGTGTCGTACTGCACTCAAGTGGCTCATGTCCCTGTTAGACATTTCCAGTTGCTAGCGCATGGCGATTGGCGTCTGGTTAATCGTCTGGCTTCATCGCTCTCAAAATGTCTAAATTTGTTCACGACCCCTCCCCCCTGCAACAAAGCACGTCACCTGATGTCCGCCTCCCGACTTGCGGGTCTACCACCGTTCACCTCACCGTTCTCTCGTCTCGCAGCAGAAACACACATCAGTTAGCAGCTCTGTATTGTGAAGTGCGATCAACGAACCACATGACATGTTAAAGGAATCGCAAGCGCGTGGAACACGGGAGTGGCCGGCAGTGTACGCGTCAACGACGCCAGCGGCGGCGGCGGCGGCGGGCCAGGCCGGGGCGGGCGTGGCCGATCAGCCCTTGAGAGAGGAGAGACCAGCTCGCATAATCTCGTCCACCAGCAGCAGGTTGCCGGCGATCACCGCACTGCGAACACACATGAGCAGTCAGCTCCAGAACACAGTCAGAACACAGCCAGGCGCTGTCAATTACAAGCATGCACAGTGCTATGGACACAGGACCAGCCTCAATTGGCAGTCACAGCACAGGCATTGTACAGTCAGTTATGGTCACATACTGACTTCTAGATCCTCCTGCAATTCCCCATATTGTATATGGCCTGCAGTAACATTTGGCACCTGCTGGATATTCAGACAAAAAATGGCTCTGGGCTACTGCTGCAGGGGTATAACATCTGCAAACCCACCCTGATAAAATTAAGCCTTTTAGGCATTTGCAACAGCAAACGCAACATTCCTGCCCATACATGGCCGACCACATCCTCACACATAGACGACCCTAGTACTTGCAAAATTCACGGGAAATGGCTAAACACGTTATATGAACTGACCAGCATTCACGGACCGTATCTCAGTGGCCCGGCTAAGCGCCTCCCAGCACGGCGCGGCGGCCCGTGCCTTCACCACACCTCCCCCGGGCGGTCCTCGGCCGCCGCCGCACTCACCAGGAGTTGATCATCTGGTGTTTGACGCAGAAGTTGTCAAGGATGCCGGCGTCGGCCGGCACCAGCGCCTCGCCGCTGCCGATGTCCAGGCCGACGGGCACGCCGGCCGACGCGTACTCCTCCTGCAGCTTCACGATGGTGTCCTGCGCGCCGCCGGCCGGCGGTCAGCTCGAGCACCGGGGGAGGGAAAGGGGGGGGGGGGGTACCGGCCGTCCCACCGGCCCACAGGTGTCTGACCCAACAAGAACACCGCTCCACCCTGACCGTAAGAGATGATAGTTCCCCAGCAAGGGGTACCACAGGACCCCGAGCAACCCACAGCTGCATCTCAGCTTCGTTGACGAAATTAGCAAAGACACGACACAATAAACGACGCAGAAGAATTAACGAATATGTCACGCCCGGTCCACTTCCATGTAGCATGTAGTCCAGTGTCCGGCTACGCAAAGCGCCTCGGCCAGCGGCTCGTTTATAAGCTGCGTACCGTGTTAGGATTTGCCATTCATATGGTCTGTATGAAAGTCTGGCGTAACTTTCACGTTTAAGCATCACGGCCGCATTTAAGGCCATAACATTTCATTGCGGTGACCCAAACCAAAACGGTAAAGGCGCAATAGTTACATTGTTCAGCAAACTTTCAAACTCAAATCAGCGCCGCGAAATAAAATTACTCCAGGTCAAAGAAACCGCTAAACCAGACAGAAATGATTTCAGCATACCCAAACCTTTGGACTGAACGCATCCCACGTGACCCTCCCACCACGTTCACAAAAGCCGTCCGCCCCGCACCAGCGCACCAGCAGCGGCCACCTGCCGCCGCTCACCTGCGCGTCGTAGCCGGCGTTGACGGCCAGCGTCTTGGGGATGACGAGCAGGGCGTCGGCGAACGCCTGCACGCCGAGCCGCGCGCGGCCGCGCACCTCCTGGCGGTAGCGCATGAGCGCCGCGTGCGCCGCCACTTCGAACGCGCCGGCGCCCGGCACCACGGCGGCCGTCGTCCAGCGCGTTCTTGATGGCGCGCAGCCCGTCCCGGATGGCGTCCTGGGCGGGGCAGGCGTCGGGAGCGAGGGTCAGTCCACAGGCGTGGGTCGGAGGGCGAGGTCGTGGGCCGGGGGGGGGGGGGGGGGCTGGGGTCAGGCGTCGGATGCGGTGGAGGATGGGGCACAGGCGGCACCAAGCGGCAGCGGCTGAGGAGGCTCGGGGAGTCATAGTCCTTCGGCGACTTTGGAGCTGGACGGCGCTCAATGCAGCATATTAAGGCAACAAATTGCCATAAAGTTATGTCCAAAAGCAGCCTCAACTCAAGAGCTGATGTGCACACTTCATTGAGACAAGTATCGAAATCGACATAAACTTCCACTACGACAGGAACCCAAGGTCATCTCTAGAAAAACAAAACAAAAATAATTCCCGCCTCTAAAACGCCGCAAACCACCACATGACGGTATTCTAGGCGAGCTGTCTCGCCCCTCGTACGGCGACAAACACAAGCGGCAACACAAGCTATTATGCTTGGTGCAGCATAATAACTTGACCTGTACCGATCATATAAGATGCAGGTCAATCCTCAAGTCCAGCCTACCTTGAACTGGTCCAGGGTGTACTTGTTAGGCGCCTTGATCAGGATGGTGACCGACTGCGGGTTGCGGCACTCCTCCACGAACGTGAACTTCTGCTCGCCCTGTTTCACACACCATCAAGCCACGGGTCAGCGACGAGTACACGCAGAGGCACGCCGGTCCAGGGATGTGGACAGCCACAGAAGTGACCGCGACTGATGCAGCCTCCGCAGTTATTCCCTATTGAAGGACCTGCCGACGCTGTTTCAAATTCCTTTCATCTTTTATCGAAGGAACGCCACGCATTTTACCAACGTCAGCTTACTGAGCGCCCCCGACTACGGGAGCCACATTATCACCACAAGACTAGGGCGTCAACCGAGAACCGAACACGGGACGAGAGATCCCGCCACGTTAGCCACTCGGCCATCACCCCGCGCCCGCAGCGTGGGGACAGAACCATGCCAAGCACGCACACCGACCTCGCTCCAGCACCACCGGACCCCTCAGCGGGGCGACGCGCGGCCGCCGGCCGGCCTCTGACTGACCAGCACGTGCTCGTAGACGAGCCCGGCGTATCCGAGGCAGTCTTCGGTCAGGTCGTCCAGGGAGTTCATGGCGGCACCGCCGCACGCCAGCGCCAGCCGCTCCATGTTGCGGCGCTTGGCGCGGCGCAGCGCCACGATACCCTCGCGGGCCAGCATGTCCAGCGACACGGGGTCGATGCCTGGCGACAGCCGGGTCCGGTCAGCTCAGGTCAGCTCAGGTCAGGTCAGGTCAGGCTCCGCGGGCCCGGTGAGACAGCACCGCCTCTCGTGGGCAGGTCAGGTCGTATCGGAGCCGGCGAGCAGCGGCGCAGGATCAATACCCGCTGGCAGCTTAGGTCAGATCACATCAGGTCTGGTCAGGTCAGATCAGGGAAATTAGCGTCACCACACACAAGAACAACTGGACAGGCAGCCGCCATCCCGTCGGCACCAGTCGGAGGAGGTAACATCAGTACTATGTGGCAACAGTACGCTGGACCAGACCAGGAGCACAGCAGGAGGCGGAGGCGGTCTCGTGACTTCCGCACCATGAGCCACAATCAACGCACGCAGCTGCAGCTGCCAAATCAGCACCAGCGACGGTCACCGAGAACGAGGTCGCCTTGGCAGGTGGTGCGAGCGGCACATCACAATCCGCTCACCTCCGTCATGTCCAGATCCGCACTAAGGGAGCCATTCCGCCCAGCCCACGACCACACTCTTCCACGTGCACCACGGACAGCACACATCCGGGCCTGGTGACCGTCCTCTCCCTCTCTCCCTCTCTCTCCCCCTCTCTCTCCCCCTCTCCCTCTCCCTTCTCCCTCTCCTCTCTCCCTCTCCCTCTCCCTCTCCCTCTCCCTCTCCCTCTCCCTCTCCCTCTCCCTCTCCCTCTCCCTCTCCCTCTCCCTCTCTCCCTCTCCCTCATCCCTCTCCCTCTCCCCTCATCCCTCTCCCTCTCCTCTCCCCTCTCCTCTCCCCCTCTCCCTCTCCCTCTCCCTCCCTCTCCCTCTCCCTCTCCCTCTCCCTCCTCTCCCTCTCCCTCTCCTCTCCCTCTCCCTCTCCCTCTCCCTCTCCCTCTCCCTCTCCCTCTCCTCCCTCTCTCTCTCCTCTCTCCTCTCTCTCTCTGGCTCCTCTCTCTCATCTCTCTCTCCTCTCTCTCTCTCTCTCTCTCTCTCTCTCTCCTCTCTCTCTCTCTCTCTCTCTCTCTCTCCACCCACCCACCAGACAACCACCATGCCCGTCCCCAGCACTTGTTGGTTTTTTTTCTTTGTTTGTTTTTGGATTCGAGGCCTTTCGACCAGAAATAATCATTTCAGGGCTATGAAATGAACGAAAATGGTAAATGGTGGGGCAGGCTTGCATGCGCCCGGGGGGCCAACCGCCGAGTTTTAACCCGCGCATGCGCGCTGGATACCCGGTCAGGGTTGCCCTTCCCGCGGGGCGCTCGGCCCACTCGTGGGTGACGCATGCAGCCTGTCCTGGACAAGCAACGTGTTGCGCGGACGCAGGATGAAGCAGGATGAAGGGTAAGAGGGACGGATCCCCGTCCGCAGAGCCTCACCCTTCTGGTTGATGACGACGAAGTTCTTGTCGGTGCCGTCGCACAGCTGCTTCTTCAGGGCGATCACCTTGCGCACGCGGTTGTCGATGAACTCGCGCTCTGCCCGCACCAGCTTCTCGCGCTCCTCAGCCGTCTTGTAGAAGAAGCCCGAGTTGACCTCGCTGTCGGCGGGCGGCGGGGGGGGGGGGGGGGAGCGAGGTCAGCTCAGCGTGCCGCTACACGGAGCCGCGCGACGCCGCCCCAGCGCGCCGGGTCACGCCCAGCGCCGCGGCACGGCGACAGCCCCGCACACAGGGCGCGGGGGAACGGACAGCAGCAACGTGACACTGCTCGGGCCAATGGGAGACCCGTGGTTACTGGGTCACACACGTTACTGAGTCGCATGCATCGCTGGGTCACGCACGCTGTTGGGCTTCACACATCACGTCCAAGATACGCCCATCCCCCAGAAGCAAGCCGAGTGCAAGTTATCAATGACATTGGTGTTTCTAGATTAGCCGTCAGACACATACCGGACGTTCTCTCCTCACCCCATACCATAGTTGACATATACTGCTCCGCAGACTTCAGGCCACTTATAATGCCCGCATGGCCACAGATCCCGACCGGAAGATAACGGCAAACAGACCACACCGACCCCCCCCCCCCCCCCCCCGCCAACCCGGCCGGCGCACGCCCGGATCACTCACGTCTTCTCATACTCCATGCTGACGTTGCAGGTGAGGATGTATGCGTTCTGCACGCGCTTCGGCATGTCCGGGTGGCGCGCGCCATGGTCCATCACGATGCCACGCACCAGCGCACTGTCGCTCTCTGAGAACGTTACGATACACTGTGAGAACGCTCTGTTGTGGTCCATCACGATGCCATCGCTCTCTGAGAATGTTGCCATAAATTGAGAACGTCCTCCCACGGGCGGGGGGGCTCACTTCGGCACGGGGCTGACCTCAGCACGGGGAGGGGGGCCGACCTCGGCGGGGGGCTGACCTCGACACGGCGGTGGGGAGGGGGGCTGACCTCGGCACGGGGAGGGGGGCTGACCTCGGCACGGGGGGAGGGGGGCTGACCTCAGCACGGGGAGGGGGGCTGACCTCGGCACGAGGAGGGGGGGCTGACCTCGGCAGAGGTCTGACCTCGGCACGGGAAGGGGGCTGACCTCGGCACGGCACGGCGAGGGGAACTAACCTGAGCGGTGCTGCATCTCCATCAGCTCCACCATGTGCAGGTCCACCGGGCCCGAGCTGGGCCTGATGCTCAGCACGGCGTCCACGCAGATCTGCCGGCGCGCCGGCGGGTGTCAGCACGCGCCAGCGGCGCGGCGCCACACTACACGCCAGGACATCGCCGAAATGGTCGCCGAGTGATGCCACATCCCCGGGCGATCATTTCGCGGCGCCGCTGACCGTCAGGGCCATTAGCGGTACCACCCGTCACGTGCACTAAGGCGGAACTTAACCACCGGCGGAGCGCTAGCCGACACCGCACCCCGACATACACACGCGGGTGGCGCTATAGGATTGCTGACAAATGACGTCCGTTATGAATACAAAGGACCGGCAGCGTACAGCGGGGACCGTGTGCCGCCGGGGCGGGGTGTGCGCCGTTCCCTCAGCCAGCTGTGCTGACGCTACCGCGCCACGTGGGGGGGGGGGGGGGGGGCACCTATGCGAGTTATGGCCGCGCCGCCAGCAGAGGCTACCGCACAGCACGTCACTGCGGGCTGCGTTGGCCCGACCAGGCCTGTGCTGGGCACCCCAGTGGACTGCGTTCAGACCGGCCATGCTCCGGAAGCTCCTCCGTGAGACGCGCCGACGACACGCGCTCGTGTCGGCTGTCTCTGCGATGTGTGCAGAGCCCCTGCGCGAGCCGGCGGCACTGCCTGTGCCTCCGTGACTACCTCAGTGAGATGGGCGGCCGACTCGTGGTGGATCTTGGTCATGAGGCTGCTGCGCGCCACGCTGATGAGCACCTCGCGCGAGGCCGGCTGCGTCAGCTTCACCTCATTCAGCACCTCCAGCGTCTTCTTCTTGGCCAGCTCGAAGCCCTCCGTCACCACTCGTGGGTGGAGACCCTGTCGCGACACACCATGTGAAGAGGCACACCTTGCTACTGTACATGACGTCGGTATACGTCGGGAGACCCTGCCACAGTGGACTGCCTTACAGGAAGGAACTTCTCCATCCAAATGGTATACTGAATAACATTAGCTCTGACTGAGTGACTGCCACAAACACTAAGCCTTCCATCACTGATGGAAGGCTTAGTGCAGGATGTGTCCATCACTGGCTGATGGACACATCCTGCAGATGACCCACCCGGCGAGAAATCCTGAACATCACACGTCAATAGCACGACACCACCGGGTCGACACAACGGCAGCGCGGGAGGCTTTGCCACACCGAACCGCCGGCGCCACGTCGAGGCCACGCAGACGCCAGCCCCACCTCGGACACGTAGAGGTCGGCCTGCTTGAGCAGCTCGCCGATCAGCAGCACTGTGGAGGTGGTGCCGTCGCCGGTGATGTCGTCCTGCGCCGTCGAGGCGCGCGCTATCAGCGACGCCGTCGGGTGCTGGATTTGCTGCCGACGCCGGAGAGCACGAGCGGTCAGGCGGCGTGGGCGGGGAGGGGAGGGGAGGGCGCACACAGCACCACAGGCAGCTTGACACATGCTGGCAGTGCAACCTCATTGAAGCAAGGTGGTACAGTACCCAGAATATGGCATACATTGCTTTCAAATCATACCAGGTTATGCAAACACAGCATGGGTATCATCAATATACATACATACATACATATATATATATATATATATATATATATATATATATATATATATATATATATATTCACATACATATGCACCACTTATGGGCTCTGGCATAAACAACCCAATCTGGGAAGAACATGACTTACCATCTCATGCAGAAGCACATTGCCATCTTTGGTGATTTTGATGTCACCTGCACCAGAAACAAGCCTGCAACAAACCCACCAGTCACTACCACTGTACAACTTGCTGTCATTCAAGCTGCTGCAGCTTACCGCATCTTTGAATAAGTGACTTCATCATACAGAGCTTTAATTACAGTTTGACAAGTTATCTTCCACTTGGTTGTATCACAAAAAGGTTACTAAGGATTGCAATCAACACTGGTAAGTCTGTTTTTTTTGTAAAAAAAAACTACAATTCTGTAATTAATCTATCATAATCTTTTTGGTTATTTTGTTGAACTATGGCCAAATGACAATGAATGCCTGCAATTTACTCACCTGAGGAAACAACAGAATTGCTGCACAACAGCCTTTCCACTAATTTTATGAATATGAGCATGCAAAACCAATCAGTTTTGATGCATGCAACTTATATTTATTTCAAGCCTTTCTGTTTTGGGATGGGTATGATGAACCCATTGGCCAATCCTTGTTTCAATGTGGATGTTAACCCAGCAAAACAACCCACGAAATAATTTAGGGTGTGACACTTGCCTCGCAGGGCATCCATACCCTGACCAGTGACCCATGCAGGAGGCTGCGAGCTGAGTGTGTTGCTATTTTTGTACACCATGCTGCAGCTGTTCAAGGGGCCACATCACATGGCCAAATCACATGAGTGAAGACATTTTGAGAAGCAAGCTTTGACACTTACTTTTATTTCCTTTGAATTTTAAGGACATTCCATTCACAATTCCTTTTAGGAAAATGCTGAGTTTCTACCACTTTAAAGAGCTAGCATCCCATAAGGGCCAAATTCTGCATTATGGAGTTCCGGTCAACAGCAGGAAACTTAATGCTGGGGAGGTCTAAGTCCACAAATACAAAATGCCCAAATGAAATGGTTGTTTAGGAGCAAGAACCTAGGGACAAAATTTGCAATAAGAATTACTGAAATGTTTTTTACCACCCACATGCTCCTGCCTCAGCACACCATGCCTTACTTCCACAAACTATTCCATGGCGACAGCAGAATGATATTAGCAACGAACCACCACAGCCACACCACACACAGCACAAAATGACAACATGGGATTGGTTTTCTTGCACATCAATATAGCAAATGATGCCACTATCCTACTAATGCTGACGATGTCTCTGGATTTGCTGTTCATTGGTTTTCAGGCTGGTCCCTGGACATTGAGCATGTCCCTGGATGTCACCTAACTTTCCCTACCTCTATCCATACTGCTACTTCCACTTTTAACTGCACTCCTACTGCTACCCTTTTCTTGCTGATGCCATGATGGCTCTGCCCTTGATCAACTACCTTGCTTATTAATAATAAACCAGAGCCATAGTTTAAAGCTTTAGCTGGCATTACTTCATATTTATGTCATTCTCAAGGGTAAGATGATGTAATTCCACTGTTTTCTGATACTGATTGGTGCATCATGTACAAAGAAGCATTATATAGTAAAGTATTATATAGCCATTTTAAACAAATAGCTAGATTCTGAAAGGCAGTGGATCTTCACTAAAGCCACAGCATTTGTGGTACAAGAGGATTCCCTCTACCATCTATTTCAGCTCACAACCATCTGTGCCATAGTAAAATTGCACACACAGTGAAATAAAAATCACCTTGGGGCATACCATCACAATCCTGGCAGAAAATCATGCAAATGGAAATCCCGGATCGCCCAAGCAGTTGACCATTTCACAACCAAACTTAATATGTGGACCACTAATCAGGTCTCTTAGAACTTGCTTGGGTTTCAAAAGAAACAACTTACATCTTCATGGTGCCTTTAGGTCCCAAGTTGGTCTTGAGAACATCTTGAATGCCTTTCGCTGCCGAAATATTTATGGCAAGAGCCTGGGCCGCGCGGGCAACTTCAGCTTTCGGATTCAGTGTTGTGATCGCAGCCATGACTTACTAGGATCGAACCTAAGTTATATCACAAATGCTTTACCCAAGAGATCGCAAACCGCCAGCGTCCACGCAACGCAGACCGGCAAAACGTGCTACGCCCTTACGATAACGCACGAGGTGCCGCTTGTCCGCACGAGACAATAGTGGTGGCTCCTGTTAAGAGGGTGGCATGTGGGACCAAAATTTTATTTAATGACGTCATATGCCAGGGTGTTATTGAGAAAACCACTACAGAAGTTCAAGTTTTACTTATACATTTCTAGCACATTTTTGTTTCCTCTTCAGTAAATGAAAACTGTGGCGCCGTATTTGTGTAAGATAAAGAGAAGGAAGAATGAGCAGAATGTGCACTCGGATTTTGGAAGGTTCTCGACCCAGGTGTTGAGTTACCTCGGGACGTCGCCCACCGGGCGCGAGCGCGATAGTATCTGAGACCCATTTATGAAAAAACACGAAAATAAGGAATCGATCGGGAGAGACAAACCAATGACCACAAATGTTGGCCCTGGGTAGTGGGGAAAATAGCAAACCGTATTTAGTTGAATACGGTTTACGACGATTCATTTTGGGATTTATTTAGTGGCGAGCTCCTATGGCAATGAAACGCTGCAAATGATCAATTAAAACGGAAAAAAACCGAGTCCGAGAGGACGTTGAGCCCAGGACTACAGGCAGTTTATGCACGTGCCCTCCTAATCTGTAGGTTCCGACGAGCATGATAGTCTACTCGGGATCGATGATTAGTGGCACAACCGGAAAACCCGACAATGTAATTACACCTTCGAGATTGAGCGAACAAATCAGGTTTGGAGGGGTCAAAATGTAGTTTAAATGAGACAGTCTGACAAGAAAATGACGTTTTTAATTGATGAACGTGGAAAAAACGGGCATTCTACGGGCAGCATCGGAAAGGACCAAAATCCGTGTGTGTAAAAGTAGGGAAGACATATGTCTCCACAGCCACCCATTGGGACTAGGGAGCCGTGCCCCCCCCCCCCCCCCCCTCCCCCTTCCACATACTTTTCAAGGTGGGTGTTGGGGGGATGCAACGTTAATTCCCTACCCATTTTTCAGATTTAATTTGTGTTAAGCTTATTTTCGTGCTACCTTCAACATGCATGCCGATTTACTTGGTTTACCTGCCGTCCTCCTTAAACCGCACTGGCCAAAATTGCTTCATATCGTAGGTGGCAGCATTTTAGCTCATCATGTACGGTGAATGGAGCTACTTAGGAGCAAACCCTAGGTTCCTCTAGTCTCAGAGGCCCCATTCTGTCTTTTCATATAGCCCTGGTTCATCCGCATCACTGCTTACAGTCCCCTTCAGCATATGTTCATGAAGTTCAAGATGATATGGCGTATCTCTCTGAGAGCCTCTGGATCCACCAGGGGACCCCGTGTCGCCAGAATAGCAGCCGGAATGCATCCCACCCTGGGACGGGCTGGCCCTTCAGCCCTGGACCGGTAATGCTTATGTGCCTCTTAGTGTTCTTCCCACGGGCCCCTTGCCCGGAAACGTAAGGTGTCTCAGGGTCTCAGCAGTGCTGAATGGAGTGGATCGAAATGAGGTCTGAAATGAAAAAGGCCAGCTCATGCTCACCTGAAAACGTTCATTATTCTGAAGAATAGACTAGTGATACTAATAACATAAACAGTTTTAGACCTTGCACGTTCGCAATCTCAGGCACAAGAACAGCGATGGCCAGGGTTGCAGTTTTCGTAAAACCGAACGACGGTAGCCGCCACAGGGAACACCAGACAGCTGGTGCCGTGCGCGAGAGAAGGACCGTCGCGAAATAATGATTCCGAAAGTCTTTCAATATGAGCCATTCAAAAGATTAGACTTGGCGTACTTTTTAACAATGATAAGGATGTCCTCTGGTCAAATTAACAGCTACAGCAACACGAAACACAGAGCTTCTACCTTTACTTTTCAAGTTCCTCCAACACATTTCAGTGCCACTTCGTGGTTCTCTGAAGGCTACGCCACACTTATTACGATCTGAAAATCGCACAGGTGAAGCATACGCTCGGGGTTCTTTCTCAACGCACGCACTGATATCTTAAAGCGTTCAAAACGTACAGGGGCTGCGGTTGAAACACTTATGACTAAGTACGGCTTATTTTGGACTCTAGAGGGCGTTAAACTGCGATTTGGACAACAATTAAACATGCATTGGAAGCGCATCAGCGAGGACGCCAGTTTCATGTCACTCAACCGGTGAAACTTTCTGACGTCTGCTTTATCGACATGACGTCTGCTTTATCGATAAGCTGTTTTTGACACCCCATGGCGAGGCAGACCATCAGGATCTTGGCATCGTCTCTGCCAATACGACCCTCCTCCGACCGGCGGTGAAGTCACGTGATTGCGACGTCTGCACACGACACTAAATAGCCTGAGGATGTGAACTCGCATATGCATTTGAACGATGCAGTGAGGTGACCACGGCTGGACGGCAAGCACAGCTGGCTGGAGCAGACAGCACGGCTGGAAAACTAGAGCCGATGGCTAAAAGGTTGGATCTAATGGTTTCATGCATCACCGTTACGAAGATGTCAGCAGCCTCAGAGATGCCCATGACTATGCAGGCCTGTAATGACTTTTTAGACCGAAATATAAAAGCAAACCACCGTATGTTGAACAGGGTTGTTTTAACACTTTGAAAGTCTGCATTCGCGTTTACATACCGTGGGCAAAATCCAGCAATAATCCTAAATGATCATGAACTTCGCAATGGTGAACACTGTCTTGCGTGCGTTTGAATCGTCCAGGGCGTCAGAAATATGCACGCATGACAAACCATATGAAAATACTATACAAAAAATGGAAAATACTACAAACCATATGACCAATAGATGATCACAGCGTTTCAACATACAATGTTGTAAAATTTTGTATTGGAAATAAAGTTGTAGAACTACATTACAGCCGAAATAAGATGCCCGTTGACATCTTTGTGGTGATGAACTTTTAAAAAGTGCCCACAAATCAGGTCAGATAATCAGGTCAGACTCAGGTCAGACTCACTAAAAAAGGAAGAAGTATATTGCTGATCTGAAGTGCTAACCGTCCAATTTGGACCCGAAAAGAAATTGAATTGTTTCCACGTACCATCCCTTCAGAAATGCAGTTTCGCTCCCCAGTGCTATTCATATTGATTACAGTTCCTGATAGTTCACCAGATCATGTTTTCGAACTTTGCTTCAAAGGTGGGACACTCATTTTGAAATATCAGGCAATACGTATGACTATTGGAAAGTTTCTCCATTTCGTCTACTGCGCATGGCCTTCTGCACACCTGGGCGATTTGTGTTCAGGTGTGCTGTGCGCATCTGTGTGGCAGTACGGCTGCATGCTGTTGTATCAGCCGTATTATTTCTGCGTCGTGTTGTTTCGGTCCTCGGCTGCTCAATGCGAAGTCACGCTCCCGTGGAATACATCTGCTGCGCGGAGGATCTTCAGCAGAAACACGTGTCTCTATAGCCAAGTCATGGCCAGCAGCAGGCCGGCGAACAGGCTGGGATTTTTCCGACGAAATTTCAAAAATTGGCGGCGGTTCCCGCTTCGGGCCATTACCATTTCTCGTCTACCTCTCTCCGTTTGGACAACAGTGTGATGCTTTCGAGATCGGCTTCGACAAACGCGACATTGGTCCCTTCACAATCGATTGCTGACGTCACTACGGATCGGACAGTGATCGGCGGCATGGGTGGTTTGTAGACGGCGCATGCGCCTACATCATGCACTTGGCTTCATGGCGTTATGTGCATGGTCTGCTGAGATCTCACATAAAGCCTGCAAAATGCCCCAAAACTGCCAGATCCGTGTTTTTTTAACGTGTGTACGCGGGACGCCCGCACACAATAACCCACACCTTTGTCAGTGCGGCAGTCCATTCTTTGCCGGGTCAGAGTATGGTGGTTTCGTTCTGTTCAAGCGTGTCGGATTTATAGCCTCAGACAGTCGTGTCCCGTTGCATTAAGTCTTATTTGGACAGCAAAGTCATCTACGACGGGAAAAACGGAAATGAACCGGAAGTAGGGAAATGTATAACATTTAAACAGCATTGGTATGCTATCATTAAAAGAGGTACGTATGCAAATGTGGTTATTGAATTAGCGTAGTTTTCGTTGATCACGGTGGATTATTTCACCACCAAAAACACACACTACGCCGCTATGAACTACCGGAGGCTAATATTCAGACAAGTTTAAGGTGAGATACTTGATAATGCCACAGACACTGTTGTCTCCTATTGGGAACCTGCATGACTAAGTTACGTTAAAATCCGAGAGATGGGGCGTAAGGCGCCCTTTCATCTGTCCTGGGACGCATGGTAATGGTTACCCTACTTTTGAGGCGTTCTGTCTGCAGTGAAGTGATGCATTCCAAGGAAGTAAAATGTCAAATTGCACCGCCGCCAAAGAGGTCTTTGGCGTCTGTCTTGGCTACTCAGGTTTTGCGTTTATTCTGAACACTCGAAAAGACGGATAAACCCGCCCTCGCTTGGGTCAGGTAAGAGTTGGGAGGGTGAAAGGCTGAACCCCAAGTTTCCTAAATAATGTTTGAACCATTCTAGCTCGGTCCATCCAATTTTTCAGAGTCCATTAACACGTGCATGAGTGACTGGCTGAATGCGATGCACGAGGGCAGAGCTCAATTTGCTCACCCAAAGATTTCAAAAACTGAGAAGGCTAGAGATAGGTAATGCACAGAGTAGGTAGGTCTGCATGTGAGCTCGCATGATTTCAACTTTGATATCCCTAGGCCATGTTTTTCAGGTAAAGTGAGTTTCACAAGACCAGATCTCAGATCAGTGTCCGGAGTGCCCTCAGACCTCGTCATGCAACCGCTTGTAGCCTGATTACCTGATCTAAGCAAAAAGGCGCTGCTTTGACCAACAGATGATCACAGCGTTTCAACATACGATATTGTAAAATTTTGTATTGGAAATAAAGTTGTAGAACTACATTACAGCCGAAATAAGATGCCCGTTGACATCTTTGTGGTGATGAACTTTTAAAAAATGCCCACAAATCAGGTCAGACTTTCCAGTGCAAAACTAGTTTGCTATTACCTTGGTCTCTCCTTATACCTGGCCTGAGGCCAATGGAATAAGTCTTTCCTCCAAATGCAATTGGCTTATTGTCTGAGAAGCTATCTCAGAGATATATGGCGTCATCGAACGCTCTTTCGTCGCATCAGGTTGAGTGATACCCCGGAAACTGGCTTCGCTGATAGCCATGACTCGACACAAACAAGCTGTCGGTCAGCGACCTTGCAAGGTAAAGGGGGCTGCAGTTGCAGCGACCGTGACCAGCGCCCTGCACATTTTGGCCTGCATCGTGCGCTAAACCGCGAATTGGGTAATAATTCAACATGTATCGGAAGCGCATCGATGAGAACGCCAGTTTCATGAATCACCCAGTCACAGAAACTTTCCGACATCTGTTATATCGACATAAAACTGATTCTGGCATCCCACGGCGGGGCAGGCTACCAGGATTTTGGAATCGCCCTGCAAACAAGACGCCTCTCGACCGGCGAGTAAGTCACGTGATTGCTACGCCTACACACGGCACTAAATAGCATGAGGATGTGAACGCGCATAGGCTTTTGAATGGTGCGGTACGTTGACCATGGCGGGAATGGTAAACAGAGCTGGCTGTGGCAGACAACACGGTTGAAAAACTTGGGCCAATGGCAGTAAGGTGAGATCTAATGGCTTCATGCATTACTGTCACGGAAATGTAAGCGGCGTCAGGGAAGCCCGTTATAACTTTGCAGGCCTTTAATGACTTTGCTCTTTGACTGGCTCAGAACTACAGGTGATCTCATTTTCGAGTTTTGAATCAAAAAGTGATCGGATGTAAGAAAGTGGCCGTCGATATCACATATATTGTCATAAAAATTACAGTACAAACTTTATGAATTTGTAACAAAATAACTTGATCAAGACGCAGCCTGGAAGTGGTAGGATTTTTTTATCGCGCTACAGCCTATCGAAACATTATTGAACAAACTTATATGGCCCTTTTTAGGACACGACATACATTTCCGGAAGATGCTAGTCTGTTGTTTGTATTTTGAAGCCAAATAACTGAAGGAACGGACGTTAAATAACTGCATAGACTAATCTGCCGTCACTGCCATCACGGCAGACAAATAACGACGGTCGCTATATGTTGAGCAATAATTCAGCGGACTCTTCCTAAGGCGGTAAAATTCAGAGGCCTTGCCAATTTTGGGCGCTCCACAGAGATATTGACGATACCGTAAACGTGGATGACAGATTGAAATGGGACCTCAAATCTGCATTTAAATGATTAACCGGTGTTCGTGTGGGAATGCCCTACCTTATATCAGAATCGATGAGCGAGAACAATTACGTAAATGGTTTTGAACATGCGCTCTTGCAGGCCGTAGAAACTTTTAAAGAAGCTTAGACAGCTTTTGTAAACATTTAAAATGATGTACAGAAAATAGCCCTTTTCATGAGATATCGTCGGTGTTCAATAGCTAAACCGCGTTTATCAAAGTCGAAATAAGCGTATGGTGTGAAACGAAACTCCATAGGCATCAGTTTCCTCAGTCCCCGCCTTAAATCACCATGTGTTCACCCCATATGTTCACCATGTGTTCACCCCATATATCTGCGTGTATTGGCCCTTTCTCGTGATGTGTTAGTGTATTTTACAGTTATTTTGAAATGTTTTCTTGCATTCGCATTCTTGGCTACGACGCCATTCTTAATCTATTAGATTCCCAACCTCATTTCCGTCATCACTAGTGGCATTGCGCAAATTTATGTCAAAAACCAACCAAAAAACACAAAAAAACAAACGTAGTTTGTGTGTGTGCTTAGTGCTCGAAACTCGCAATTAAGGTGCCAAACTAATGGAAAGCCTACTGTTGTCCGTTGATGCTACGTTTCGTGCTGATGTATTCCAAACACGAATTACTCAATGGTTGAATTTTTATTTACGTTGAAGACAATATGACCATCGAAGAGGCGGAATTCTTGTGACGCTTCTACGTCATACACCCCTGGGTGACTTCAAATTAGGTGATGTGAAATATTCTGCCCAATGCTGCATGCACCTAGCTCACAAGCGAAGGGACTTGATGCTTCAAAAACGGCATGAGTGTTGACTTCAGGGAACGGTCTAGAACATCTGTTTTTATTCCAACTCATACAAATGTGAAACAGTCCATTTCAAACCCCTTTTAAACGATTCTTGAACCATGTGGCAAACATGGATTGTTGATCAGAGTGCGTATGTACTCACCTATGTTGTCAAAGTCGATAGGGGCGCTGTAATGTAACAACAATATGGATTGTATTTCTGTTCATTTTGATTTGTTGACGCAATTCTGGCGGCCTTACATAAAGTTCTTTAAAAACGCTTAGTGTCTACACATGATATGCTGGTTAGCTATTTTTCTTACACAGTCTTGAGTTATAAGCCAACCTTATCTTTAGGTATACGTGTTTTATTTCAATATTAGCAGACGCCGGGCCGCGTCTTGTATCATATGTCATAGTACGCTTTTAGCATTAGCGCTGTGCGTGGCAAGTGATTTCGGTCCGCTGAAGCCCATTATCACGGCACTGGTCAAACCCTCAGGTCCACCGACCATCATTGTACCAGGCTTTTTCCACACCTCATGCAAAACAGAGGTACCGGGCTGATGAAGTATTTAGTTCACTTCGGCTAACGGCCTTGAGGACGGCGGGGCATAAGGTGAAGATCATACCGTACCGTGGCCGCAATAATTTTTGCAGGACCTTGGTTGTTTGTCCATTTCTTATCGACCAACGGTACGTGGCAGACAAAGCAGCAATGACATCGGTCATGATAATTGTTTTACTGGCCGCATGTGAAAGTCTGACCTTCAAGTTTTTATGAAACGGTAATCCATGGACGGCTGTCGTCATTGAACGCCAATTTTGACGCTTTAACACTAAAAAACGAAACTAAAGGCTTGTAAATGATTGTAGGTAGACCGTGGAGTGACTCATACAGTCTACGTCAAATGACAACAGGCCTTGCCTCTGAGCGACAAAACGACCCAGCACCGTGCATCCCAGCAAAACACTTTTTAGATGTTTGGCTCTCGTGAGAACTGTATTGTTGTTGCCCTTTCACGTAGCCTTTTGTCAAGGACTGATACCCCAGCATTTGAACTAGACTTGATTTGTAACGACTAAGCTGCACAAAATTTACCGACCGTGCTGAGCAAGCGACCCATCACCCGAATCTGCTTGAGTTACCTTTTTTGTATTTGCACCAACCGACATAAAAAACGATCAGTAACATAGCATCTTATAAGCGACGATATTTGAGCTGATAGTATTTGGCTGCTCATCATAACGCTGAAATACAGCTTGGCTCCCTATCTCTGTAACTCGCGATGGATAACAGGGACATGGGGTCGATCAAAATACAGCCTTCATTCATGCGTTGTTTCGGAGACCCGGTCGGTTTCGAGGTCATAGCCACGATTCCCGATGGAGTGAGCCGACCGCTCCCGGTTGCTCCATACTGACCGACCGGCTCATTACGTGTTCCATCGATTTCTTACTTAGTTTGGACAGGAATAGGTTGGAGCTCAATTGCATATCTAAACAAATCGTAGGTACTATGTTTCCATAACATGACACTTAAGAACAAACTAGGTCACTAGATGCGCCCAATTGACCTTGGATGTTATGTTTACACTCACGTTTCAGAAAAATATAGACATTTAGCGCTCCGAGTCACTTTCCCAAACTTTACACAACGCAAACCGTTTTTGCGAGAGTAAGCTGAAAATAGGATTCGTGACGTCATAGGGCACATTCATGTGCTCCTAGTTTCTTATCAGTACACTCAGAGGCCTTGTTGACCTTTGTTTGACCTTGTTTCACAGGCGTAGTGTTCAAAAATTGGAGGGGCATACTTCAATAACCTTTTCTGGAAAGCAAGCCTGATGACCGGGGGAGGGGGAGAGGGTAGAGATAGAGGCTGTTATCGCTCTTTATTCAAATGTCATGGCTGCTACGCTAGATATGCATCTAGAGCTATTTCTCAGTAGTGCATAATCTTGCCTGTTCGACTAATCTATACTATTCGGCAAATAAGGCTGTCCAGCTTTATAAGATTATTTTTCCATTTCAAATTGTTTTTCCTGGGGAGCCGAAATTCCACGATTCTTCAGACATAAAATATATCGCGAAGGTAGATTGAAGATGGACGTGTTTGATCGAAATTTGAAAATGAAAATTTGATTGTAGACCGAGTTGTCAACAATGTACATTAACATGGCCAAGCCGTGTTTGTCTGGAAATATCTAACATTCAGTCAGATCCGATTAGAAATGCAAGCTATCTAACGTGGTTTTTAACATGCGCGCTCGCAAATCTCAGCAACAAAAACCTCGACACTAGGCGTTGCAGTCTCCATAGTCCGCGGCGCGTCAGCCCAGTGACTATTTTTTTTCTGTGGCCCACCGGTGGACGAAAATGATGACGCTTTTGAAACAACTACCTTCGAACATTTAAATCGGTTAGTTTAGTAACACAAATTATGTGACGTAATTTTGAGCATGCGCGCTAGTAAACGTTAGTAACAAAAACCTTGACGCCAGGCGTTGCAGTCTCCGTAGGCCACGCGGGATTGGACCAGCAGTTAATACTGAGCTCTGGCCAACAGATGGACGAAAATGATAGCGCCTCGGAAAGAGGTACCTTTGAACGCTTCAGGACATCAAATCTCACATCTAAAAGGCAGTCTGGGAGCATATTTCACGTGTGCTTTTCTAAGACTGATGATAATAACGGATTGGCCCTTACAGCACCGCGAAGTGGTGCTGGAATCTGGTGGTGGACCCGGAAGAGTAAAAGAAGAATCTAAATTTTTCGTCTTGCCGTAACAGTTAATCCGCCCAGAAGGCGGAGTAACACGGCGCCCGCCGTGTTACTCCGCCTTCCTGTAACACTGCAAGTCTGGTGGCACTTGCAGTGGCCGGCGCCGTTCGGTTTTACGGAAGCTTCAACCCAGGCCATCGTTGTCCCTCCTCCCGAGGTTGCGGGCGGGCATGTTCAAACCTTTTGATGAAATTTTCAAGTAATCTGTTCCGAAAAATGAGCGTTCTCAGGCAGACATGGGATGACCTTGTTCGTTGTTTTAATTCATTTCGACCCACCCTACTCAACAATAATGTGACCCCCTATTTCCTTCCGGGCAAGGGACCCCTTGAGCGGAACACCAGGGGCACATTACCGGTTCTGGTCAAAGGCTGAAGGGCCATTCCGTCCCATCGTGAAGTGTCTCCTGGCTGTTATTCTGGCGACACAGGATGGGTTCTCCTGGTCGATCCGGTCTTCATTAGAATTATATATCATATCACATTGTTCCCCTCCCAGACACGGTAGGCCTTCTGACCCGCGCAGTTTGTTCCGGATCAGCACAGGAACCTTCATCGATGCAACAAGATCCCTAGTCGCCGCAGGTGGTCCAATAATTATCATATGGACTCCAGTTTCGTGTTTTCCGTGTTCTTCAGAGGTATTGAAAACTCCCTGAACGTAGATTGTAGATGAAATGGAGTCCCAAATTTTATTAACATGACTAATTCATGTTCGTCTTAAAATGTTCAAGATTCAGTCGGAACTGATTAACGGCAAAGCAACTACGTGACATGGTTTCGAAAACGCGCGCTCGCAAGTAGTAGCAACAACAGTCTCGACGCCCGGCGTGGCAGTCTCTATTGGCCGCGCGGTATCAGTACTGCGGCTGTGACGTTAACCGACTGCCAATAAGCAAACGAAAAAGATGACGCATCTTGAGGAAGATGGCTGGTGAACTATGTGAATCGGCACGCATGTTTAATGTGGTGCAAAAGCAGCAACTTTAATCTGAAAAGCGGGGGGGGGGGGGGGCAGTTAGCACTGTTGGCCTCCCACCTTGAAAAGTGGGGGGAGGGCCATGCCCCCCCCCCCCCCCCCCCCGATACCCTGTTCCTACACCCATGAGTACACCGTAGTACACGCGAAACAACCTGGAGAGATAAAACAAAAGACAAGATCACGCGTTGGCGTATTGAGCTCCCTGTTTTTTGTACGACATCTCAGAGAATGCTGCAGCAGATGCCTTCTCTCGCTAGAAGGCACAGTTCTCTCGAAGCTCCTGTGCCGCTGTCAATGGGACCACCCTCACAGACCTATACGCATCGCTCTGGCACCTCGGCATCATCCGGATGTCACACTTCGTGCGGTGCAGAAACTTGCCATTCTCCCTAAGCGACGTAAATAACATGTCTGTTTTGCGTCCTGTGCGTACAGAGATGAAAACTCAGCTCCATGTACTTCACCAAGGGACGCTTATCAAGGCCGCCCAGCCTTTCGAAAGACTGAACAACAATTTCCACGGACCGCTGCCCACGTCGTCTCGAAATCGATACACGTTCGTTATTGTATACGGGTTTTCAAGGTCTCCTTTCGCCTTTCCGTGCGCCGTTCTGACGTCTGCCACTGTTATTGACTACTCGTGCCGCCTCTTCACCATATTCGGCATGCCTGCCTACGTGCATTCCGACCGTGGCTCGGCCTTCAGGCCGGCGGAGCTGAGTCAGTTTCTCTCCACAGTCGCGGAATAGCGTGCAGCCGCACGGCAGCTTTTAATTCTCGAGGGAACAGCCAAGTAGAGCGGTACAACGGTACTATCTGGAGGGCTGTATGTCTGGCGTTGCGGTCGCGCGGCCTAAAAACTTCGCTGCGGGGAGAGGTCGTTCCAGGTGCCCCCATTCCATCCGTGGCGTTTTGTGTGCGGCCACCAATGTCACGTCGCATGAACGCCTTTTTCAGTGTCGGCGTCGCTCGACCGGTGGTCATTCCGTGGCGACATGGCTAGCTACCCCAGGCAGAGTTCTCATGAGGAGACATGTGCGCAGTAGTAAGTACAAACCTCCCGTTCATGAGGTCGAGTTGTTGGAGGCAAATCCTGAGTGCGCTCATGTTCGTCTAGCTGACGGTCTTGCAGCCACCGTCTCGCTCAGCCATCCAGCCCCTCACGGGGTCGCCTGCTCGGCCGCGCATCATTCAGCTGTTCCTGGAGACTCTCAGACCTCACTCTCAGAGGTGCCATCTGCGCTGAATGCTCCTCCTGCTGGTGCCCCCTCTATGCCCGATCATATGATAGGGATGCTTTCACCACAACCCCCATGTTCGCCGGTGCCAGGGCCTTCAGACACAGACACAGCTGTTTTAAAGAACAAGGCGTCTCCGTCCGAGTCTGTTTCGGCGAGTCAATTGCGACGCTCCTCTCGTAGAACGAGCGCGCCTGAGCGTTTCCGGGACTACGTCATAAAAATGGTCTGCAAATGGTCATTGCGCGGCTAAGAACGTGTATAGTGTGGGTAACGCTCGAGTGGCTGCGTAATGCACTCAGTTGCCGGAGCCTTCCACCTCTAATCGCGGCGCAGGGTCAAAGCGCAAGTAGGAGTGTTCAGGTCTTTCTGTTGTCATGTGATGTAAACTGATGGGCGGGGGAGAGTGCAATGATTTTGTGATATGGCTGCTGACATTCATCGTTCTCGTTTGCTTTCAGAGGCCCTCCGTCAAGTGAGGCTCTATTGAGATAAATAAGGCCTTAGGTAGTAAAATGTTTTTTTCATGCTTTCACTACAGCTCTAAAACCTACAGAATCGTGTTTCAGTCAAAACTTTCTTCATAGACGTGCTTTGGCAAATTCGAAAGGGCTGCACTCTGAAAAACAACGCATCCGAGGTCGATTTGTTGTGGAATGACTCCATGTTCCAACGTGCCTGTAATGTGTGCGAGCCTTTTCAAAAAGTTGAACGATATTTGCGTATCGTTACGTGAGGGCTGTCCATAATATTGGGTAAATGTCATGAAATTTACGCGGTCCGAACGATGCTTTCAAGGGACCGCCTGACGTGATAAGGGCAATTTTCGTTGGATCCGCAGTGCTAACACAGTCTTCAGAATGCAAAAAGCATAAAACAAATGCAAACTAGGGGTAACCTTGAGAAGAAAAATTGCTTCTTTGGGGATTTCTGGGGATACTTTTTTGTGCGATTTTATTATTACACCTATGCACGTGGTCACGAACTTGCGTTAGACAAGTCGTAGGATTTATAAATTTGCTGCATATTAGCACTACTTTGTATCAGCTGATGCAGCCACCTGTGTGTAGGCAGAAATAACGCAGACTAGACGTACCTCAAAATCCAAACAAAATATTGTATCGCGGCTTGAAGCAGTGTGACGTGACGTGTTGTGTGTGGTGATGCGATATGTTTATGTGAACAAATTGCTCGTTAGGGATAATATATTCTCCTCACCCCGGTGTACGAGATTCAAGACGTCCATTTTATCTAAGGTGTGTGCGCATGGGTGGGATGTGATGGTAACTATTCCCAGCATGTTGCTAGGTCTAGTTTCATACCGCCTGTTTTCCTTACGCGTCTGAAATGTAATAGATACATTGTATGCTGTTCTGAGCCTTAACATGTTTTAGATTTTGATGCATATAGCTCTTGTTCCAAAACTTCTTATAGTTAAAATGATGTAAAGACACACTTAATTCAAAAAGTGAGGGACAAGGGTATGCTTGAAATTGTTTGCATGTTTGAACACTTTCTAGCATTTCTAGCCTTGTTTAGATATGCAGTGAATTATTATAATGACTGGCAATTTTTCCCTGCAGAATCCCTGGTAACTTAGTTATCTGTGTTATGGCACTGATTTAAAAACCTCATTTTGACTAATTTATAGTCAAAACTGTAGCTTGGAATTTATCACTTATGTTTTCACAATGGGCTATAGCCAATTTATAAATCCTTCTCTCCTTTCTCTCTCTCTTCTTTTTTTAAAGATGAAGCCAATAATATTGCTTTTTTGTATGTGTTTTGTACCTTGCAACTACACCGAACAGACTGAGTAATTTACCATCTTGTCTGGACAGAGGTTGTGCTTGAATTCAAGAATGGTCAGGTAAACAATGCTTTTTACCAAGGTGTGAGTGATAGCAGCTTGTGATAGTGATAACAGTGATAGCAGCATTTCATCACAGAAGCCTACAAATAGTGCACATGGCAAATATCATGGCATAGCTGTCTGAGCTTTCTACCACTAACCTCTTTTTGTCTTTATCACTGCATGTATGTTATAAAATGAGGACCTTTGGTGTCCTCCTATGCTGCAGGGCTGTACACTGTGATGTTCAAGGTGCTGGTGACAGCTGATCAATTAGGCTAACAGATCATGCATCAGTTGATTGGATATGGAACTGAATCCAAAAAGTGATTTGTCCTCTGCCCAGCTGCCTCAGTTAGTTATCTAGCATTTATGGCCTATTGTTTGGTCTGTCAGCCTGACAGCTAATCTCTTGGTATTCCATCTTAACAGTCCATCACTGTGTCCGCCACTGCACCACTGGCCAGTTGGTCATCACCCCAGCCCATGAAAGGTTGTCTTCATTCACAACATACACATCCTATCTGCCTGACAGGCAGTTGTTGTGCAAGGCAGACAGCATGCTGTGGGACAGCATCAGGCAACAGCGTGACATTGAGAAGCTGCAGAGCAAAAATCCATGTACTGTCTCAATTTGTTCCTAGTGGCCTGGTCAGAGGTGTGAATTTCTAAGGTGAACATCTGTACTACCTCCACAAATGCAGATAGACATGGGGGTGGGGCGGGGGGAAAGGAGGGACAAGCAGTAAAACAGCTGATGATGGATGAACACCTGTGTGATGTATAGCATGATCTGCTGCAGGCTTGGTGCAATTCACCAGTCAGCTCTACAGATCACGTATAGCAGGAGCTGACCAAAGCTAGAACTTGTCCACCACTACCTTGCCACCATGTCGGAGGGGAACATGAAGCAGATCCTGACGCTGGGCAACTCCATCATCGGCGTGTCCATTCTGGCCATGCCATACTGCTTCAAGCAGGTAACGCATCTCGTAGGCCCCTCAGCACTTGTTACTGTGGCCATTGCATGCTCAGCCTGTCACCTGTCGTCAGCAGTGTGCATTTCTCTCAGACGCGCGTGGGGAAATTCTCAAAGGACAAGACATTCAATGGTCTTTAACATCTAGTGAGAATCTGGGATTAGCTATTATCTACAGGATATTCAGGGAAATTCTCAATGAGGCTTAACATGCTGCGCAGAATGAATGCAACGTTGCGATGAGAAGTCTTAGCACTGCATCACAAGATGCTTTATCATAACAAAAGCTGTACCTCAAGTGAAGCACGAGGGTGATGCGACGGTGCGCAGAGTTGGACTGTCCCCGTAATCGAGGTTCTCTGTATTTGGCAGTGCGGGTTGGTTCTGGGCATACTGCTGCTGATCCTGAGTGGCTACATCAACAGGCTCAACTGCCACTTCCTCATCAAGTCGGCCATCAGCACCAAGCGGCGCAGCTACGAGTTCTTAGGTGCTTGCGACTGCGGTGTGGTGGTGCCTTTCACCGTTGTCCGTCATGGTGCCTTTCATCATTGTCCATCATGGTGCCTTTCATCATTGTCCATCATGTTGCCTTTCATCATTGTCCATCATGTTGCCTTTCATCATTGTCCATCATATTGCCTTTCATCATTGTCCATCATGTTGCCTTTCATCATTGTCCATCATGTTGCCTTTCATCATTGTCCATCATGTTGCCTTTCATCATTGTCCATCATGGTGCCTTTCATTATTGTCCATCATGGTGCCTTTCATCGCTGTCCATCATGGTGCCTTTCATCATCATCCATTATGGTGCCTTTCATCATTGCTCATCATGGTGCCTTTCATCACTGTCCACCATGGTGCCTTTCATCATTGCCCATCATGGTGCCTTTCATCACTGTCCATCATGGTGCCTTTCATCATTTTCCATCATGGTGCCTTTCATCGTTGTCCATGTTGTCCGGCGCGTCGAGCCCAGCGGGTGCCCGCTGGTAGCTGCCTATGGCGGCCAGTGCGTTTTGACGGTGATAAGCCCCCAAGCCTGCCGATGAATCCTTCAGTCCCGCGCCATGTCGCTTCCCTCGCATGTCATGCCGTTGTTCCACAGACGTCACGCAGTGCGATGTTCGCGGTAGTAACCACACCAGTGCGTGAACGTGAGGCAACTGGAAACGCAAAACAAAGACCGTACGTTTCGATGGAAACATTCTGCTGTCGGTGGTGACTCACCGTCAGTTGTAACCCAGTGCGTCGTTTTCGCAGCGTTCCACATTTTCGGCCCGATGGGCAAGTTTGCGATCGAGGTGATCCAGATCGGATTTCTGTTCGGCATCTGCGTCTCCTTCTTCGTCATCGCCGGCGACTTGGGGCCCAAGATTCTGGCTCAAATCCTAGACATCGAGTACACGAGCCGCTTCAGGGCCGTCTTTCTCTGCGGTAAGCTGTGGCGCAGAGGTGATGGCGGATAATGGTGGATGGCGGATAACTCGATCTGGATAATTGAACGGTTCGTGCTGTTTCTGCTCGATGTCCGGACACCGAAATCCGTCAGGCTGCGTTTAAGTTTCGGTTTATTCTGAACCGTGAAACTGCATTCAGCGCAGTCTGCTTCGCTTTGAGTGGCAGTGTGTTTGGACCTACGCCATTTGTCATTTCTGGTGATGGAAGTGACTGGGAGCGGGAGCGCAGTACAGTTTGATGCTGCGTCATTGTCGTCCCCGTTTTTGAGATGTGATCGGTGTCGTGACTGTCGCGCAGCGCACGCAGTTCTGATCGCCGTCCACTCGCCCGTTTTGCAGGGCTGTGCTTCTTGATAGTTCTGCCGCTCAGTCTGCTAAGGAATACGGACAGCTTGGCCAGCATCAGCGCCATCTCCATCACATTTTACGTACTCCTGGTATTAAAGGTCGGTCACCAGGTGTCGCTTGGCTTTACCTATTGCATAAATCACTCAAGTGGAGCGCTGTGGCGTTTTGCGTGCTGTATTTTTGTTGAGTCAGGTGGTTCAGATCATGGCGTTGGTATGATGTCTGGCGGTGCTTTATTGTTAACGATATGCCACCATGCATTAGAGGCGGCGTCACATTTTGTGTACGCACATTTGAGAAAGAGCATGAAAATTATCAAGGTCATTGTAATCAAGTCACGTGAGTAATTTTCTCCCATATCCGTGTTGCTTTCTGGTTACATCGAAACTTTCTGTGGATATCGTCATTTCATAACAACGTGGTGTTTCTTCTCTGACATAGTCTTTGGTCCCTGTCCGCACGGATCATGTCGCTGTCGCGCGGTGCCTGGTAGGGGATGACTTGGCCCCTGACCTGATCCCTGATCTGATCCCTGACGTGGCCCTCGATGTGATCACTGATCTAATCCCCAATCTGATCCCTGATCCCTGACCTGACCCCTGGCCTGACTCTGGCCTGACCCTGGCCTGATCCCGGCCTGACCCTGGCCTGACCCTGATCTGACCCCTGATCTGACCCCTGACCTGACCCCTGACATGACCCCTGGCCTGAACCCTGACCTCTGACCTGCGCCCAGATCGTGTCGGACTCGTGGCGTCACATCATCAGTGGCGCCTGGCAAGCGGAGGTGGTGCTCTGGCGGCCGTCCGGCGTCCTGCAGGCGCTGCCCATCATGAGCCTCGCCCTTGCCTGCCAAACGTGAGTACCGCGCCCTCTTGGCTCTCTCTTCGCTCTATCTCTCTCTCTGACTCTTGCTCTCTGTCGTCCTCCTCTCCTCGTCTGCCGTGCTGCGCTCGCGGCCGCAGGTCCGCCGCGCCGGTGGCGCCGCCAGTGGCGCAGATGGCGCTGTCGTCGCCGGGCCGCGACGGCCACACCCCGAGGTCGGCGGCGGCGGCGGCGGCAGCGGCCCGAAGCGCGGCCGTTCGGGTCCCGGCCTCGCGAGCCGGGCCGGCACCGCCCCGGCGCTCGGCGCGTGCCGCAAACCACGCAAAGCGTGCATCACAGAGCAGAAAGAACGGGTTGGGCTGCTCAGTCCACCGGCGTCCGTCACATATCGATACAGACACTGCCAGCTGTGCCGCCACATGAATGCGAGTAGTAGTGGCAGTTCTGCCCGTTCAGCGCCTCGGGGGAGAGGGGGGCACCGAGGCGGCCGCGCGTGTCGCGAAAGAGAGCGAGCCGCGGCGCGCGTGGCGTCTCCGCACTGCGCGGTGTTCCACCGGTCGTGACGCCGCCTCGGGCCGCGGCTGGGACTCCGGTCGGCCGCCATAGGACAGTCAGAGCACAGTCAGAGCATAGTCGGGGTGCAGTCAGAGCACCCAGAACACAGTCAGAACACAGTCAGAGCACAGTCAGGGCACAGTCAGAGCACAGTCAGAGCACAGGCAGAGTGCAGCCAGGGCAGGACAGGACAGGACAGGACAGGACAGGACAGGACAGGACAGGACAGGACAGGGCAGGACAGGACAGGAGAGGACAGAACAGGACAGGACAGGACAGGACAGGACAGGACAGGACAGGACAGGACAGGACAGGACAGGATAGGACAGGACAGGACAGGACAGGACAGGACAGGATGACCCGGCCCGGCCCGGCCGTGCGCTGCCGGTGCCAGTTGCCAGCAGCGGTGTGGGCGGGGTCGAACGGCCTATCACCGGGAATTTGGCCACGGGGCCCTGGCCACAGCGGTGAGCTCAATGGGGCTATGTTAACACTAAAGAACACGATGCAGGGCTAAGCACGGTAGACCGCAAACCGCGAATTACAAGTCGAAAACGTGTGGTTTTAAATGCTCTTGAGAGGGAAGGCCCGAAGATACTGGCCTGTTCCGCAGGCCTGGGCGGAAACTCGTTATATGGATAAATACATGAGTATCTGATTACATAGTAGTTCCTTACGAGGCAGAAACGGTACCGGATTTTACTTGGCCGTCTTAGCAGAAGCCGCTATGTACGATTGCTGCGATGCCCTTTCAAGCTTGGCCGCCCCTGTGGATTGCGGCGCGTTTGATGCATGACAGAATACGTTGCCCTTTACCTTACACAATAGGGACGAACACCGCTTAGACTGGGCATGCCCGACGTAAACCTTGGCATCACGGCGCTCCTGTTTGTCACTTGACCGAAGGTATTTATCCCTGGCAATGACCAGTTTTAGCGGTGGACTGCCGACGCCGTGCCACGACAGCACAGCTTTATTTACACGCACATGGCAGGGCGCAGAACAAATGCCGCGATTGAACCGGGTGGCCGGTGTCGCGCGGACAGATTGGTCCGCTGTCGCCACGTGTTTTTCAGCGAGAGCGCGCACCATGGGGAGAGCGACACACAGCGCGCGCCGCTCCGCCCGCAGGCAGCCGGGGTGCAGGCGGCGGCTGTCTGGACACGGCGGCGATGGGTGACGCTGGGCGCGCCGCCGGCGGCTGTCTGGACACGGCGGTGATGAGGACACTGGGCGCGTCGTCGGCGGCTGTCTGGACACGGCGGCGATGAGGACACTGGGCGCGTCGTCGGCGGCTGTCTGGACACGGCGGCGATGAGGACACTGGGCGCGTCGTCGGCGGCTGTCTGGACACGGCGGCGATGAGGACACTGGGCGCGTCGCCAGCGGCTGTCATGGTAGCGATGAGGACACTGGGTGCGCTGCCGGCAGCTGTCTGGACACGGGGGCGATGAGAACACTTGGCGTCGCCGGCGGTTCTCGTGCGCATGGGCTGTAGTCGAAGCGTTACGGAGACGCGGTGCTTCGCGAGACTACCAGTAGATGCTGTCGGCTCAAACAAAAAGGCTGGCAGGACCGAAGGGGGAGGAGACATGAGGCTCGAGGTGCAGTGTTTCAAACCGGAACCCTTATTCGTTGATCGCACGGATGAATCTGTCGGCGGATGAATCTGAATCTGTCATGTAATGAATCTGTCTGGCGGTGTCGCGTGCGACTTGTTGATCGCCTCGTTGTCCAAGCACAACGCGAACCATCGAGTATGCAGAATGCATGCATGCATAATGCATGAACGTGTACACAAGGCATGCATGGTTAGACCCTGGGCGGAGGGAGACGGGAGAAGTTGGTGACACAATCTTCAATTCACCGCAAAGCCGGCGCTGGAATGGCAAACGTGTTGCTACGGCGCCAGCCGCTCATGGGAAGCAGGAGAGTAACGCGCGGGAAGCGACCATGTGGGTGGTCGAGGGCGGACGGCGCGGTGGGGCTCACACTCGGAGTGCCCACGCGCCACCGTGGCCACTTCATGGGAAGCAAGAGAGTAACGCGCGGGAAGCGGCCATGGGGTGGTCGAGGGCGGACGGCGCGGTGGGGCTCACGCACCGAGTGCCCACGCGCCACCGTGGCTACTTCAGTGGCGAGTTCAGTATCGCTGCCTGACTCTCAGTTCGCTGTGGATTACTGGCGGTTGCTGCCTGCTCAACCCTTTTGGCGTCTGGGTGCCACAGTGCAGGGGAGTTCTATTCTATCGTGTGGAATAGACCAATCCTGTTTCTGAACGGTGGAGGTGCCAGAAGGCCAGGGCCGCCGTTTGTCCAGCGGCTGTGATATCCATACCGACACATGTGGTCCAGCGTTCATGCCCAAGGAGCTGTGACTGACAAGGTGGGTGACGTCACCCGGTGTGGGCGGCCTCTGAGCAACTGATGACAGGTGATAGCACAGTTGGGCGGCGGTGTCTGTGAGTCCGGCAGCCGGCCGTCCCAGGCAGAGGACACCGGCGGCTGGGCCGGAGCCTAGGGGGGGGGGGGGGGCGGACCGGACCTGACCTGACCTGACCTGACCTGTATGGTATGACCCGCCAACAGGGGTCAACGCACCGGCCGGTTTCGTTGGACGCCCGGCGGGTGTCGTTTGACACCGCAGGCTGGTGCCATTTGACGCCAGGTCGGTGTCGTTTGACGCCTCCAGGCCGGTCCGAGTCCGCAGTGTCGAGACACTGTGTGGGAACGAATAACTAAGCGGTGCGTGGTCAGTGCAGGCGAGGACATTGTGGCGCTGGTGCTGCACTTTGTACAGTTTTGAGGGTGGAGAATAACAAGGTGACGAGACTGCTCTTTGTGACGTCACTTTCCTACGTCATTTGTTAGTTTCTTATGCGTACGTTATGCTTAGTACGGTGCATTTCGCGTTCTCCCGCGTCGTTATGTGACAGCTGCCCCGCCTGTGCAGCACGTTGAACGCCTTTTCGCACCTCATCTTTTGACGTGTACAACAAGCGTAGATATACTCCCTCTCAGCATACAGCCCGTGTTTGTATATGCAGATGTGAGGGCTATGTGTCTGCACACAGCGACATGTACTGGGTGATCGTTGGAAGCCATGCGGATGGACTTTTGATTTATTTCCATGACGGAAGAGTCGACTTTAAATCTGTGCTAAAGGGAGTGGAACCAAATCGGAATGTGATTCGAATGGACTGTTGAAAATTGCATTCCGATTCGAATCTGACTGTAGCACTGGGCTTTGCCGATATTGGCTCCTACTCTGAATCAAGTTTTGTTTTTAAAGCAGGGCAGACATGAAATAAACGACTGTATGAATATTCTGTGTCTGCCGATATGCCTATTGCGAGTGTGTGTTTGCGTGTACATGCACATACTTCGGTGGTTATCACTTATGCTCAAGCTATTGCAGTGTGTGGAAGACCACAGGGCTATTACGATTCATCTGCATTAGGCAACACAAACATCGCTATATTTGCGCTGAGTTCAAATTGAATATTGCGATGCGTGAATGGTGCCATTTTATTATGACTTGAAAACACAAAACAGTCCCGGGTAGGGACACACACTTGATTTTCTTCAAAACAGTGGGATTTTGAGGTCTTTTTTGGGGTCTTGAAATTCTAACCTCCCAACGCAGCCTCAGCATCACCGTCTACTCAGCGATTAGTGCACAAGTTTTTTGGATAATTTTTTTTTCGAGCAGCCAACCTTGTGCGGTGATGAACCGACCATGCAAAGAGCCCCATATTGAGTTTGAATCATTTTGTGAGGCGGGCAAAGAGGATTCCAATCAGTTCTGGTTCTGTCGCGAACTAAGTGAATCGATTTCGAATCCGTTGCAGCCAACCAACCAGTGAAGCCGAATACGGACCGGATACAGTCCAAAACGGAATCGATTTCGGAATTGGATCCGCTTCTCCTGGAAGCAAGGACAAGTCTGGTGCATAAGCATCGCACATACGATGTGCAGCGATTCTAAGAGCGATGCAATACCATGCTTTGTTCGCTGGTGACTCCAAAATATATGCACGATGCATGGATGGAAAGGAAGCTATCTACTGCCAGTCCCGTGGGCTTGTTTGAGCTCGCCAGAATACGTTTGACATGCCATTTAACCAGATGTGTCACGACTTAAAGTGACCAATGTGATGCAGATTATTTTTGACATACCATATAACCAGATGTGTCATGACTTAACGTGACCAAGGTGATGCGGATTATTTTTGACATACCATATAACCAGGTGTGTCGCGACGTTAAGTGACCAATGTGATGCGGATTATTTTTGCACACACCACATAACGAGATGTGTCATGACTTAAAGTGACCAATGTGATGCGGGTTATTTTTGCACACACCATATAACCAGATGTGTCATGACTTAAAGTGACCTATGTGATGCGGATTTTTTTGCACACACCTTATTCATGCATTCGAGAATGAGCTTTGAGCTTGCAGTTACGAGCGAGCGATGGAATGAACTCTGCAAAAACGCTAGCGTGCAGAAACCCGTCGAAGAACACTTACCATAGTCGGCGAAAGACATTAACCCTAAGCGACATTTCTGAGGCCACGGAAAAACGATTGGGGACAGCGCCGCGAAATCTGGCAAATGTCATAATGCATTTGTGATCATAATGCATGGTGCATTTGTGATCATAATGCATGGTGCATTTGTTATCATTAATGCTTGTGTTTTGCAAACAAACTTGATCCCGGTCATCTCAGGTCACTGAGGTATGACGTCATTGCCGAAGCTATGACGTCCTTCCCGGGCCTGTGCGCGCCAAGTGCCAGCTTCTTGTCGTTCATTGACAGGAGACAGCACCCCAGGACAGGGAGAGTCTTGCCATTAGCAAGGGAGGCCTAAGATTTGTTCTCTGCTCTGAAAGTGTATGTTGGTATACTGAAGACGAGTGGTTTATCGTACTTCAAGAGGTGCTGGTTAAGCGAAGATATCAAGCAGTTATTGGGATATGTTGCGAAGGTGCTCAACGTTTCAGGCAGTGGTCACTGCCACGGGTGACCTAGGTTAAGCAAAAACAGCATATAAAAACCCGCGCCGCGCGAGCCAGGGATAATCCTTGGAAGCTCTGTACTTGCTCTGCGGTGACACTTGGCTCAAACTCTGCCAATAAATGGCTGTCAAAATGATAGTTGTTTCAAGCTCCTTCCTTTAACATCCCATGCACGGCATGAAGTCAAGGAATTACGACGATTTTTTTAATTGACGTTCTCGAGCGTTATGTTTGAACTGACCTGACGAGCATGGGTTTAGGGAGAGGAGGTGAGAGGGGGGGGGGGGGGGTGAAGGGAGGGTGGGGCATAGGGCCACGACCCTCACTTTTTGAGAACGTTCAACATTAAATAGGCGTTGGTCCCTCTCCACTTTCTGAGACGTTCCTACACCCCTGCTGGAGGGTCACTGGTTGACATCAAAACACCAAACTGGACATTGCTAGATTTCTTAGACTTTACTCTATTAGGCGGTCGTCGTTTCGCGGCTCGAACTCTTTTTGGGAGCAGATGGGGGGGGGGGGAAGGGGCTACGTGCCACTCCCCTCGCAAGCAGAGCTGGCTCCTGCCGCAGGCATGGCGAGGGCGATACAGTTTACGAAGACGCCGAATATTGCAAGATGAGAACACAGTAGGCGGAATGAAGGCATCTGTGACGGTAGTGACTGAGAAGCACACATCTACAGGTGAGCACTGCTGGCTGTGTGATGGGGTGTTCAAGTTAGTCAGTTATGTTTCGCGAGTCGCTGACTCAAAGCTGTTTTGCTGGACGACCTGTTCGCGAGCCGGTGGCCCAAAACTGTTTTGCTTGACGACCTGAACACAGACGTGTAGAGTATTGACCACTCTCACGGCCTACGGCGCGTTGGCAGCGCGGTCAACTGGCTTTGTCCGTGTTTCCTACCCCCTGCCCCCCCCCCCCTGTTGAGGCACCGCATCGGCCGGTGGCAGCCGAAGCCGTGGTGACGGGCGGCTGTCTGAGAAACTGGCTACTGGTAGCAGACTTTCAGAGACGCGGCAGACTCTGGTGACGGGTGGACTAGTAGCAGACTTTCAGAGACGCGGCAGACTCTAGTGATGCGATAGTCTCGTGGTAACGGACGGCCTGGTAGCAGACTTTCAGAGACGCGGCAGACTGGCGAAGCGAGAGACTTCTGGTGACGGGCGGCCTGGTGGCAGACTCAGAGACACGGCAGACTGGCGAAGCGAGAGACTTCTGGTGACGGGCGGCCTGGTGGCAGACTTTCAGAGACGCGGCAGACTGGCGAAGCGAGAGACTTCTGGTGACGGGCGGCCTGGTGGCAGACTCAGAGACACGGCAGGCGCTCGTACCGAGTCGGCCCTAGTTTCATAAAGAAAAACTGTGAACTTACGCATTTCTAGGTTGGGTCGTCCGTCACGTAAACGTGTGAAGCGAGAAAGAAATTACGTGATCTCCCAGTCCGTTAAACATTGATAAACAGGACTCGTCGGTCGGGTGTGTGTGTCCATGCGACGCCAATCAAAAGCGCGTAAATTTGTGCTGCCGTTTTATGAAACTAAGCCCGTCGACAAACGGCCTCCCGCTGAAGCACGGCCTGCCTTCGAGTAAGCTGGACATACTCTGTCTTGGGCGCTGATTAGGTGGTTTTTGTTCTGCGGCGTGTTTTTTTTAGATCTGGATGTGACGGCGACCCATAAAGATCTCGCTGCTGTAGGTTGGCTGTGTATATTAGGCACATGGCCGCTGGCTAGCGGCCAGCACTACATAAAGCGCCGCTTTGGAAATGAAAGAAATGCCAGCAGAATGGGGTTTTCCATGGTTTCGGGTTTGTCTGCCCTGCCTTGGGGCGTGCGGCTTTGCAGCTTTTGCCACTTTGAGAAAAGCTTTTGTCTTCTTGTTTGGGTATGCCTGACGCATCGCTCCCTAGTGCGGTCACCCAGCTTTTCTTGCACTTTAACAGTTTGCGTGCTGCGACGGTAGGAGTAAAGCAGCATTTAATGCCGCGTTTTTCCGTCGTGTCCCTATCTTTCCGCGCACAGCACGCGGATTCCACGATACAGGTACCGTCGCCTGACACTGTCTGGCTTGGGAAAAGGCCCCATGCCGTGAGCGCAGGCAGCCGCTCGGTGGATGAGATGAAGCCTTGTTTCAGCAGCTCGGTGCTGCAGCCTTCCGCGTGCTTTGCGGGTAGCATCTCACGAGTGCCTTTAGCTCCGTAATTGTGATATGTGTCCCATAACTTACTTTTGTTTACAATACCGGTTCCTTGGCCCTCTTGGGGTAATCTCCTCAGCACGCCATATGAGCTAATTCCTCAGCACGTTAAATGAGACAATATCCCACTTCTGCACCTGTGAGAACTTCAGAACTTGTTTCGGTGAAGTTGACTCGCTTCTGAAGAGCATACAAGCATGCGATTACCTACATGACGCATATAATGTTGAGGCATGGGCCTGGTCCCCAAAATGTGATTGGATGGTTTTAGCGTTTGCGAGCGGGCGTTTAAAGCCATCGACCTGCGTTTATCAAAAGTCAAACCCCATACATGTGTTTCCAAAGCTTCCAACGCCCTGCATTGTCTTTCGTGATGCTGTGGCACGGCCGTGACTTGTTTTCCTTTCTGCTGATCAGTCCAAAACGTCTGTTCTTTTGGACCATTGTTCAAAATGGTGATCACTCACGTTCAGACGTTTTCTCACCAGGCGAGCGGCGCTGGGGTGACCAGGGTTATCTTCAGGACATTCTCAAAGCTCGACCCTTGGAGGTTGGCTGAAGTGTTTGTGCTGTAGCCCAGCCTAATCATATGGACAGCAAAACCGCCATTTCGTGATGTGGGCCTACCCCGCGGGTATGCCCTCCTTCGAAGTTCCGGCATCCACTGCCCCCATCCAGGTGCACCTGCTGCGATAGGCACCGCACCAACATAACATACCGGGTCCTGATTTCGTTACCTCAGCGTTTCCCGGCGCTTACGTCGGGTTTTCTCCGTTTCGCACGCGCTCCTGCATCAAACCCCGCGGTGACGTCAGAAGTGCTCGTCAGGGTCCTGATTTCGTTACCTCAGCGTTTCCCGGCGCTTACGTCGGGTTTTCTCCGTTTCGCACGCGCTCCTGCATCAAACCCCGCGGGTGACGTCAGAAGTGCTCGTCAGATTTATTGCGGTCACGACGCCGTGCAGAGATGAAAAGTGCAAAGCGCTGGCAACGGTGTCACTTTGGATACTTTTGGGGTCCCTCGCGCAACAATGTTGCATGTCAACGCCAGGGCTATGATGGTCATATGACAAAAATGGCTGCGGCAGCCGTGCGCCCAATTCTAAGCTTATTGTGAAAGCCCCTGATCAGTAGATACAGGGAATCAGCCAACAAGATGATCTATGTTAAGCCTGGCTAAACAAACACATCTGCACATGAACAACGGCTGCCAAGCTCGTGGCTGTGTGATGGTAAAGTTTGTGAAGACAAGAGCCCATTTGCCATGCGGTGCAAAGCCCACGAATCTCCAGAACACGCTCCAGTGAAAATGAGACCGTAAAACGAAATGAAAGCGTGATATGTTCGAATCAGTAACACTGCCAGCTGCTAAGAAGAAGTGCTCCATGAAATTGAACGCTGTTGTTTAAAATTAAGTGGTACTAACCACAATAAGAATTGCTAGTAATGGGCACTGCTTGCAAGTTTATCGTCGAGTGATGAATACATGAGTAATTTTGTGCGAACCATCTTAAATCTAAGCGATGACGCAAAGTCAAAGGCCCGCGAACTAGAAGGATGCATCAAAAAGCTCGTCGATGCTGAGTCAGCAGTTATTTTTAATCAAACATTATATATATATATATATATATATATGTATATATATATATATATATATATATATATATATATATATATATATATGTGTGTGTGTGTGTGTGCGAGAGTGAGTGTATGTATGCATTCTAAATTATATATAGTAATATTACAAAGTTACGTTTCCAGAAATAATACGCCACTAAAAGTATGGTATAATGCCAGTACGAAGTGTGGATTTCTGCGTGCAGTACTACATACTTAAGCTAGCATTTGCGTGAGGCGGGAGGCTTCGATGGGCCACTTCTAAAGCGCCAAGTTCAACGGTTATTTGGTTTCATCATGCTAGAGTGCAGTGTATCGGTTAAAGTGATTCGCATTCAGACGATGTTTTTGGGGGACCATCGCTTCGTTTTTTCGTGTAGTGTAATTATGTGTATAACAAAAAGCTGAAATTTCACATTCGTATTGTGAAGAGAATGACAGCCGAAAACTGGGAAAATAATTGGGCTATTGTAGGGTATTCCACGGGACGGAGAAGGGGGCCACTAGAAGTTTGAACAAAACGGAATGGAGCAAACCGAGTTGACGTTTTCCATGGGAATGAACTGACAACAAACCCCGTTCAATGGTAGGTGCATTCCAGCACGATGAGCCCACATGGGACGTACCGCTTTGAAAGTGGCTCAAAATTGGCCGAAGCCTCCCGTTCCGCTCAGAGTTCTCAAACGCTAAATGTTCACAATACTTGTCGGAGTCCAATATCGGGCGGGATGGGCGCCGTTCGTTCAGCCCGTCGGTCGTTTCAATAGGGAGATGGAGAGAGCGAGAGAGAGAGAGAGGGAGGGAGAGAGCGAGAGCGGGGCGACTAGGGGGGGCCGGTCACCACCAGCGCTCCACCCGTGGCTGGCCGGGCCGGCCTTCAGTCCCCGATGCTCGCCCTCCCCCTCGCCGGGCGGAGGTCTACGGCCGCTCCAGCCGGTTCCCGAAGACGGCCAGCTCGGCGAAGTCGACGGTGTCGTCCCGGCGGATCAGGTGGACGTAGCGGCCGGTCAGCGGCGTGTCGCAGCGGAGGAGACGGGCGGACCCCTTGCCCACGAATGCCTTCTCGCGCAGCGCGCAGCGCGCCGAGTGGCCGTCACCAAGCGCCCACGGCCGGCTGCCGACGCGGATCTCCGTGTTGCGGTTGCGGTTGTGGTCCTCGCAGCAGTCACTCCTGGCCAGATACAGCACGCTGCTGACCTGGACCGGAGCGCCCAGGTCGACGGTCCAGGTGGTTACTGGCGGGGTGGCGTTTCCCATCCGGTTGTGGACCATTGTCGTTGCATTGCCGTCGTTGCCGTGCTGGGGCCGGTACCTGGGGTCATGATTGTTCATCCAGCTCGGCTGGTCGGCGGCCAGGTTCTCGCCAACGAACAAGCAGAGCGCTGCTGATATCCCTTTCCAGTTGTATGGTACGTCGTTGAAGTCGTCGGAAGAATGCTGTAGGACCGTGAAGTCTTCGTTGCCTCTGGCGTCGTCCGGCTGTCTGTCTGCCCACTTGAAGTCCCTCGCCACCGCGTCACCGTCGCTGGTGACGAAGCTGCCCTCAGTCACCAGGTCGTCGACACCAACAAGCAGTTGATCATCCTGCTTCATCACCTCAGCTTCGATCAGCTGCTTCACCCGGCAACAGCGGCGGCGGCGCGAGGATGGCGCCGTCGGCGTAGCAGACCTCAGCTCCCTTCAGAGGTGTGACGATCGGCCTCCGCGCCAGCCGCGCGCCCCCTACCGGCCGGTACTCGGGCGGCGGGGCGCCGTCCGGCTGCGGGAAAACGCCACACGAACGACGTCGCGCTGCGGCCCGGGCCGGCGTCGCTGGTGACGCCCTCCGCGTAGAACACACAGCGCTTCTCGTCGGCTGCGAAGTCGAAGGCGACGCAAGGGAGATGGTCGGCGCAGACGGCCATGCAGTGGTCGACAGACTCGCCGTCTGTTTCGGAAATGACGGCGGAGGTCAGCCGGCCGGCGCCCACCTTGGAGAAGTTGCCCGTCTTGCGGCAGCGACCGTCGCCGGCGGGCTCCAGCGGCGGCCGGCACTCGCAGACGCGGGCCGGGGCAGCGAGCGCCGGCCACCAGCAGCGAGCAATCGCTCGCGGCAGCGCACGGCTCGCCCAGCTGACGGACGCCGGTGCGCGCGTGCCAGCGCCAGACGTCGTCGCTCGGTTGCAGTCGCTCCAGCGTCGGCAACAGACGGGTCAGTCGGCAGGCGGCAGCGGCGTCGCTGAAGCCGTACCCCCGGCACTCGGGGTCGGCCAGGCACAGGTGTCGGCAGAGGCACTCGCTCGCGCCGTCCGCGTCTGACCCGTTCGCCGGCGGCATCGTGCTGTTGCTCGGCGGCAACGCGTCGAACGAGAAGGCGCGGGGCCAGGTCAAGACCTTGTGGCGCGTTGGTCAGGCCCGACGCGGCCAGCCGCGACCTGCAAGAGCGGGACAGCGAGCGGCCAGAGGAGGCGCCATCACGACACGCCCCGTGCCTCTCGCAGTGAGGGGCCCCCGCGCGGTCGGCTGACGCGGCCGCCGAGCGGCGTCGGCCGCTGCTTGGTGCGCGGGTAAACACGGCGGAGCGCGGTGCGAACCTAACATGTGCCGCTCTCCTGACCGTGGAGGGGGGCGGCTCGTGGAGCTTTTAATGCAGAGTGTTTGAAAGGCAAATGAGCTCGTGTCGGGGAGGGCAGCCCAGTTTTCACACCGGGAATTCAGCTGGTTTTCAAACGGTGTGCCCGAAATCAATGCGGTGACCATGCCGTTGGCAGTGTGGCGGCATGGCGGCAAGGGTGGTGCGCAGCAACGGCCGTCGGTGTGCCCGCAAACCGCTAAAAATATGTCTTTCCAAATTTTGACCCAAAACGCATGTTAAGTGCAGATGCGTTTTGCTCCAGCCTGCTGTTTCTTGGAGGTCGACCCAGCACTGAGATACTGGGGGCTCATGCAAAGCGCATTACGTTGTGGCACTGGGCAGAGTCTGTGTTTATGCATTGGGTGAAGTATGTGTCTTGACAGTTGGTGCCGGGTAGGGTATGTGTTTTAACATCGGCTGGATTGTGCGTTTTGACATTGGTTTAGTTAGGTTAGGTCAGATTTGAAGAGAGTTAATTCCATTGTATTACATTAAGTAGGATGGGAGAGAATAAGCTTAGGTTCGCTTCGGTGCTTGAGCTCGTCTCGGTTCTGTTCGATTTGGCTCGGCTCGGCTCGGCTCGGCTCGGCTCGGCTCGGCTCGGCTCGGCTCGGCTCGGCTCGGCTCGGCTCGGCTCGGCTCGGCTCGGCTCGGCTCGGCTCGGCTCGGCTCGGCTCGGCTCGGCTCGGCTCGGCTCGGCTCGGCCC
>NW_023597055.1:8252116-8376233 GCF_011947565.3 Pollicipes pollicipes
CCCTCCAGCCTTACATGTGACATCACTGTTGTGTTACCGCCGAACAGCTCCAGCAGAGAACCTGCTTCCCTTTTGTGGCTGTCTTGATATGGTTATGGAGTTATATGTCCTGATATCGTCATATTCAGGTCGGGTTGGGAGTGCAGACTCTTCGGTGTATCTCGGACGTACCACCGACTTGCTTTTGTGTGCGGGAGCGTGTGGGTGATGCCGACACTCACGCAGCTGGGTATTCCTTGTAGATATATCTCGCGTTTAGTTTCAAAGCGCATCCCATAGTATCCACAAAATATCACGGGACTTTCCTGTACTGTGCATGAGATGCTTGCCCCCGCACACGTACCGCACTGTGCACTTCGACATACTACTGATACCTCTGCAAGCCGCTGCCGCTGCCAGTGACGCCCCCCCCCCCCCCCGGGCCTTGTTCGCCCAGGGCCCGACACCAGCGCGCTGGTCCGCCGGCTGCACTGTGACGTCACCTACATTTCCGCGTGAGCCGGCGGGCGGCGCCGGACGGCGCCTGGGGCGGCTGGAGCCGGCCCGTCACGGGCGACACCGGCCTGCCGCACTACGGTACGGTCCGCCGGACGCGTCCGCGCCCGCGGCCGTGTTTGGGGACGGGGAGGGTTTGGTGACGATAGGGGGTGGGCCTGAGTCAGCGGGGTCGCGCCGCGGATGGGTGCGGTTATGGTCCGGTCTGGTCGGGGGCGGGGGGGGAGGGGATATCGGACTCACGCGCTCTTTCTTGTGCCGCTCGCGGTCGCTATCTGTGGTCCGCTGGTATTTCGGCTCATTCAACGCGTGTGTGTGTGTGCGTGTGTATCTTGAGTACATCCGTGGCAATGATTGCATCACTGATCGTGCGTTTGCATTTACATCGCCGTGTGCCCCATCTGCAAACACGTGTCCCGTTTACCGCGGTGATATCGTTAACTCCTTGCAGAGGTGTCGTGTGCCCAGAGACTGGTCTCTCGCATCCCAAGATGGTCCCTCGTTCCAGAGTGGTTTCCTCCGCTGTGTGGTGTCTGTGGTTCACCAGAGTTGTTCACCACAGCCGTTCACCAGAGTCGTTCACCAAAGCCGTTGAGCTCGCCCACGCGTCACCCACCCGCGGCGCCAGTGTTCCGTCACTATCTAGCCTTCTCCGCGCGCCCACAGAGCCCTGTCACCTGTCACTGCGCCGTGCCGCCAGTGTCCTCCCATGCCTCCCCGGGTGCTCCCCGCGTCCTCACATCGTGCCCCTCCCTGGCAGAGTGGTCGCCCAGCCCGGAGTACACGCTGTCGGACGCGGGCCGCATCGCGTGCCGCTCGGGCGCCGGCACCGGCCCGCCGCTGCTCTGCTCAGCCGGCGCCCAGCTGCGGCCGGCGGCCGCGCTGCGCGTGGCCGTGCTGGCGGCCGGCGCCGGCTGCAGCGACGAGGGCCTGGCGCTGCTCGACGGGGCCCGGAGCGCTCCGGACGCCCGCTCGCCGCGCCCGGCGCCCTCTTCGTCAGCGCCACGGGTGAGAGAACGCCGCCGGTCGGCAGGGCGGCGAGAGCGGCCGACGGAGCCTCCTCCCCGGCCGCCGCAGCGGCGTTGTCTGGTCACGGCTGTGCTGGCTGTGTTTCTCAGGCCTTAGTGCTGCTCGTTAGCCGGCATTGTGTACGGCTGTGCTGCTTTTCTTTTCCAAATATATAACTGGCAAAACATAGTCAACACAAGAAAAAAATCGGTACATAAGTCAGCAGACTCAGTCCACCTCTACCTAGTGCGTGACCGTTAGTGATTACAAGGAAGCTGCGCAGTCCACCTCTACCTAGTGCGTGACCGTTAGTGATTACAAGGAAGCTGTGACCTGAGACGTGCTGCTGTGGGAGGGGCGATGCGTGGACGGCATCAATAGCGTCGGACGGGTCCGACTCCTGTTTGGTGTATCTGTGACCCTGTGGCCGCCACAGGTGTGCGTCGACACCCCATGTGGCGATTGCGCCGGCAAGGAAAGTGCGTGTAGACGGGGTCGGCGTCAGATGCCTGACACCCGACGAGGGTGTAACTAGCCTGTGTGGGTTGGAGTTTCATGGACGTTCGGTGACGTCAGGTGCATTTGACGCTTTTCAGGGTGTAACTGGGGTGCTCATGTGCTTAACAGGGTGCTCATGACTGGAATGAAATGTGTACGTGTGCGGTAGGCGGTGTCAGATGTTCCTGACGCCCTGTTTGGGTGGTAACTGTGACGCAGGAGAGGTGTATGTGACGGAGGCGGCATCAGATGTTCCTGACGCCCTGTTTGGTGTAACTGTGACGCAGGAGAGGTTGTATGTGGACGGGAGGCGGCGTCAGATGCGCCTGCCGCCGCTGCGGGCCGGCTCTCAGATCACCTTCACCACGGAGAGGCGCGACAACGACACGACGCGGGTCTTCCTTGAGACGGACGACAAGCAGGTCAGGAGGGGGGGGGGGGCATCCGAAACCAGCGCCTGGTGTCGTAAAACAAAAATACGAATCTGCGTTCTTTGGATTTGTGTCGTATTGACTCAAAGACCAAAAATAATGTGCGACTGATCTGTCCGATCTATCAACGGGAGCTCAAAAAGAGTCGGATGATTTCCGGCTCTTATGCTTACGTGACGCGACTCAGCATTGTGCAAGTCGGTAGTTTCGTTTTATGAAACCAGGCCCAGGTAACTACACAAACCAATCTTACATGATTTTGCAGCGCAACGGTATGTGGTGTTCTAACCATGATGCTGACTGATATGGCATGCATTGTGACCTACTGCAGCGGGAGTTAATTATTATATATACTCTTGCAAACATCCGTAGCCGTCAGTAAATCCGGAAAAAACGTTGGTACGCCTTGTGGGACCGGGATTCAGTAATGTCCTCCCCATGCATCCATATATGATCCCATACACTGTCCGAAGACTTCTCTTCGAGGAAATCAAGGCTGCAACGTTGAAATATGCGATGTCTTTTTGCTGTGCTCTAGACTTGCGAACTTCCACGGGAGTCCTCCAGTATGCGCTTAAGCCCTTTCGAGGGTAACGGCGGCCTATGCCGAGTTCTTGAAATATTTCAATGTGCCTGTGCACGAAATGGCTAGGGAACTGACCGAGTTCCATGGCTTCGTCTCAAACGGTCCGCTACGCGCAGTCGGAAAGCGTGCGACTGCTTTGGGCTTTTATCCAAAGGAAATGGACTCTGGTTGATGCAGTCGGACCTGTTATTGCGTCGGCTAACTGTGTTTCTCCGTGCGATCACCGATGTGCTCGTTTGGACTCAAAATCGTGCTTATATGCTCATACCCACGATTGTTGTATTCGTGTTTTATTACGGTGCTTTATTATTTATGCCCATTTACGTGCAAGACGCTGTGAAGGCGTGCCCTGGGCTAAGGATGAATACCACGGGGTAGCACGAAGAACATGAGCTCACGCTCATAATGCAGTTGAGCGAGGACAAGACGAAGCGATCACCAGTCACTGTTTCCATCCCCGCTTCGGGAGATAACTTGTTTTACTCTACTTTACTACTTTTCCGCTTTACTCCCCTTTTACTTCCCCTTGCAAGCGATCGCTAGACTGGCCTCAGGCTAAGCATGATGATTTGGTGGCCTTAGATGACGCCATGTAACGTGGTCCAACAGCGGATAACACGAGTTGATACGGTTAGCATGGGTCAACAGAGAGTATGTGGGTAACACGGATGACACGCGCCGGTCACCAAACCACCGCAGTCACCACTGGTGACCGTGGTGGTTTACCAGTCCTAGTTCCCAGTCACACTGGCATGCAGTCACCGCCGGCAGCTCACCAGCGACACCTCAGCCGCCTCGGTGGCACCAGCCGCAGCGACCAATGCCACCTCGATGGTCCACCAGAGCTGTCGCGCCTCTCCGACAGCCAGCGCCGGCGCAGAGCAGCGCCGCCGTGCGGGGCGCGGCCGGCCGGCGCTCCCCTTCGGGCGACCCGCCGGCGCCCGGGCGGCGGATCTAGGACCCGTCCCGGCTGACCGCTCTCCAGTCGTTCATCTGCACCAGGATGACGCCGTACGTGACGAAGGCCGCCGCCAGCGGCAGCAGCGTGCCGCGGTTGATGGAGAAGAAGCCGGCCGCGCTGACGTGGCTGTCGGCGGCCTGCAGCTGCTGCACGGCCTGCAGCGCGTCCAGCTGCGTGGCCGGGTCGGAGGTCACGTGCTGAGTCAGCAGGGTCAGAGGTCGCTGTGCGGCGGCGGTCACCTTCTGACCCGCCGTGCAGACGGCGGCGGCCTTGGTGAGGGCGGCGACCACGTTGGCGACTGTGAACGGGAGTGATGTGCTTCTCGCGGAGGGCGGCGAGGAGATGTAGTGCGTTATGCCCTGCATGGCGTACCCGAAGGTGAACAGATTGAGCGCGAGCAGCTGCACCCCGTACGCGCCGTTGAACAGGTTAACGATGCGGGCGGCCGCCGCGTGCTTGCGACGAATGGTGCAATGCGCCTTCTGGGAGACGTTGGCCCCGGAGGTCAAGGTCGTTCGGTGCGGCGCCGCGCGTGTTCGCCCTCTGACCGTCGCGTGAGCTGCCGACGACAAACAGCTTCCTCTCCAGCCGCGCCGGTGCGCTGGCGTCAGCGGAAGGCTTGGCGGCGGCCAGGAGCTCGACATCCCGCGCAATAGGCTCAAACGCGTCCGTGATAGCCACCATCAGCGATAGGATTTGCCAGAGCAGAAGGTTTCGGAACACGCCGAAATATGTGCCGGTGGAAATCAGGAATATAAGGCTTGGATCAGACGTCCAGATGCCCTGGAACGAGGCGATCCAATCCAGCACGGTGATGGCGGCAGCGAGGGCGGTGACCCTGAACGTGTTTCCCTTCATCTTGACGCCGTCGCTGGAACTTTCGAAGGCTGCCAGCAGTGCTGCGATCCTGTCGCCCTTCAAGAAGTTGGCGATGCCAATGACGTTGAGAGGTACGACGACAAATGCTTGCAGGAAGACGGCAAGCAGAGGGCTGTTCCCCGTCACGCTTCGCCGCAGGTCTTCGATGATGAGGTACAGACAAAAGCCGGAGTAGGCGGCGAACCCGACCGCCTGCGCCAGCGCCATCAGGCTGGGCCCGCTGAGAAAGCGGTGGCGAGGCGGTGCGCGTCTGCTGATCATGTTGGAGACGGGCAGAGCACCCAGCACGACTGAGAGCAGGGCCAGGGGCCGGAACAGCGGCCCGGACATGACTCCGGTGCCACACTGCCGGAGGGCAGCAGGTGCTGGCGCTGTTGAGAGATGACCGTCTTCCTCGCACTTTGTGCGATGTCTGTCCGCACACTCTGTCTTCTTCCGTGCTCTGTCTGCCTCTACGCTCCGTCTGCCTCCGCGCTCTGTCTGGCTCTACGCTCCGTCTGCCCTCCGCGCTCTGTCTGCCTCTGCGCTCCGTCTGCCTCCGCGCTCTGTCTTCCGCGCTCTGTCTGCCTCCGCGCTCTGCCTGCCTCTGCGCTCCGTCTGCCTCCGCGCTCTGTCTTCCGCGCTCTGTCTGCCTCTGCGCTCCGTCTGCCTCCGCGCTCGGTCTTCCGCCACCGTCTGTCCTCGGTCTTGATTCGCCGCTCGTGGACCCTCCTCTCGCGGGCGGCCCCGCCACGAGTGAGCTCACGGCCGGCTGGGTCAGCTGGGGTCACTGGGGTCAGAGTGCTCGCCCCCAGCGGTCGTCACGCCGGCCAAGCGGGTGCAAACGGCCGTGTTTGCCGATTGTCGGCGCCGGTCTGGCCATTTGTGTTGACGGGAAAAGAGCACACAAACGCCCCACCGCCCGAGTCAAAGAGTTATGTGAAAGGTGAGGCCGCTTTTCGTGGCGGGCTGGTGTTACAGCCATCTGCTTGTTTGGACATGGCCTCGCTCGAATGCGACCGGGTGCAGGGACGCTTAAGGCGTGTAGCTGGCTCAGACGAGCGGAAAGGCGACGGTCGATTTTGATTTTCGCCGTCAGGTCTGAGAGCTGCGCAATTTAGTCACGAACTTGGCTGCAGGTGTGCCTTTTTCGACTGACTGCGATGGCTGGTCGGTTTTTAAGGTGTGGCAAGAGCCTGGCAGCCTTTTACCGGCTGGTCCCTGCGTGAATCTTCCCTACCCAGCGGTTATCACTTAAATGAATGGCATTCGAAGGCTTCTGGCTTGGTCTGGACTGATGGTTTGCTCCTAAACTGCTCCTCGTTTGCCCGCCGTAAATTCAAATGCATGAAACGTCAGCTACCAGTCACGTGGAACGCGCGTATCTTGGCTCTGCACGCTTTATTACAAAAGTGCCTTGAAATTATTCCAGGGCAACATATGTCTGTTTTTGCAATGTCTTGCGTCGTGCCGATTTGTTAGCGAAATATGATGTTAAGCGATTAAGAATGGGCAAGTCCAGGTCGAACTGATGCTGACTTCGTAGTGATACCACTTGTAAGACAATGAACACACCTGGCAGAACTGATGCCGGCTTGTATTCGTCATTGCTCGGGTCACTGCGACTTGTGCTCCGTAGCGGACCCGTGAAACGATTACGTTGGTGACGTCACTGCTAAAGTTACAGGTGCAACCATTGGTCTGGGAGGCTACAGCTCGGTACACTGTCGTTGGGCGTACCGTTGCTGCAAGTCATAGCATGGGGCCATCAGGCCCGCCCCCCCCCCCCCCATGTGCGGGTAGATTTTTGTGTCGCATGTCAGGTCATGATCTTCAGGTCGTCTGTGTGCCGCAGGTCAGGTGAAGGGAGGCCGCTGTTTGGTTCTGCTGTTACTGTCAAATTTCTGTGCCGCAGGTTAAGTTATGCTACCTCCCACTATGGGCACATTGTGTAGACCGTGCCGCAGCTCTAGCTGTCTTCAGCTCCCCATGCCGTACCGGCGCCGTGTGCGCCGACCCCCGGTCCAGGTGATGTTCCTCAGACGGTCCTCCTCGTGCGGCAGGTGGTGTACGACTGGCGCACCCAGTCGGCGGATCTCTGGCTGGCCGCCTCCTTCAACGAGCTCGGCTGGAAGCTGATGCTGGAGTAACGCTCCGTCCCCGGGTCGTGGAACCGCCGGGCCGCCGGGCCGCCGGGCCGCCGCCGACCGAGCTCAGGCCGATCTGAGGGTGGTGCCGGGTGCTTGAAAGGCGCCGTCGCTTGTTCTGCAGCGGTGCAGAGTGCGGAGGGGGGGGGGGGGGCGGAGGTCGCCACGTCGCCGCCCCAGTACTGGGAATCTAAAACTCAGCGACTCGGCGACGCTGTGGTCGCCCGGCCGTATCGTGATAACATGCTAGATCTGTCGCTGTGACGGCGCCTACGCGAGCGCTTCTTGCCAGTGCCATACTCGTCCACACCGGGGCCCGCCAGCGTCCGTGACCGGCCCGCTCAGCTGTCGCCCGCGGGCCGGCACGCTGCGCGGTCAGCTGGCGCGTCGCGAACGCGTGTCGGCACAGCTGGGCTTTGCTGTTGCCTGCCGCGCTGCCGCCACCGGGTTCTGTGACGCAGGACGGGGCTGCCGCCGCGGCAGTGACCGGACGTGGGACGTGGACGTGACCGGACGTGGGACGTGGACGTGACCGGACGTGGGACGTGGACGTGACCGGACGTGGGACGTGGACGTGACCGGACGTGGGACGTGACCGGACGTGGGACGTGGACGTGACCGGACGTGGGACGTGGACGTAACCGGACGTGGGACGTGGATGTGACCGGACGTGGACGTGGAACGTCAGTGTCGGCGTCGGGAGGGCCAGATCACCGAGTCGACTAGCGCTGGCGGCGTTTGACCCGTTGCCGACGCGATGTCGGTGTGATACTATCGCCCGTGTTCTGCCGCCGCGCGAGCCGCGGTGCCCGGTCGGGCGCTTACTGGGGACGCGTGACAGATCGGTGGACACGCTGAACACGCTCCCAGCGCCGTGCCATGCGCGTTGAGGCGGGTGTTCATCGTTGGATGCAGTCTCGGGGCTGCTGGCATTAGCCGGCCGTCGTGGCCCAGCAGTGATATTCGTGACACGTTTGTGTGATCTTTAACCCGTAACCTCATTTTGTATGCTAGGCATGGGCGTCGGTAACCCTAGCAGGCGACGCCCCTAAACCCCGGTGCCGGTGTATTGCGCGTAACGTCCACGCGCGCTGCCAGGGCCGGCAGTGCCCGGACAGCACTCAGCGGCGTGGTAGCGGCCCCGCTGGGCCCGCCGGCGCAGCGTCGCGCCCCTGCGACGGGTCGCGCGCGTCGCCCCCGGCAGTCGGTCGGCGCCGTGACGTCACGTCTGACCTCAATCGGCGCTCGAGGCGCGTCGCTTCGCGCCGGCTGGAGCGGGGCGGCCGGAGTGGGTCGCCGCCAACGCCGGCGCATTGCTTAAACTGTGGCCAAATAGCGCAACGAAGAACCCCGAAGGGAGGCGTGTCATCTTGAAGGGACGGAGCAGTGATGTGGGACATGGCAGATGGTGCCAAATATCGCTGGCAGCACCACATGGCCTTGCTCGGACGATGTCGTGTCCAGCTCTGAGACGCCCGGCCATGAAGAGCAACAGGTGATGCAGTAAAAGCTAAAAACTTCAGAACTATTAGCCATGAAGTCGTGGCGACGTGACGTCATGAACAGCCGCACCTGCACGTGTAATCGTATTTCAATCATCGTGGAATGCGCTCCTCAGCTGCACCACACTGGAAATCGTTCGCACTGGTAAAAGCCCAGCAGTTCGTACATTTCACATATTTCGCCATACAACTTCATGCCACGCATTCCGTCATCACATCATCAGGCTAACGGAGCGGCGAGCGTGGAGTCACATGACCAGGCCTGGAGCTGACTCGCTTGGCGCAGGAATCTCTATCACATGTCTGAGGCGGGCCACGCCGCTCCACCGCCGGTCGATGCAAACGCCTGATCAAATGACACGCTAGTCCGAGGCGAGCCGAGTCGGACCCAAAGCGAATCGATACTACCGTCGGGCATGACCAGGCGCAGACGCCGTGGAGCGGAATGGAGCTGCCTCACACACCCACGCCACGAAATAACCCGTTTCGGATTGCTCGTTACCGGCCGGACAGCACGCCACGCGCTCGGCGCCAAGCTTCCTCCAATATCACGGAACGCGCGCATCGCTTCAGTCACGCGCGATGAGGCACGGCGACGCGGTCACTGCGCCGCCTGTCACAATCTCCCGTAAGTCCGACCCCCAAGCGGACCCGTCCCCGCGAACCAGCTCCGACCCGCGGCGGTCGTGCCGCTGCCTCACAGCTGCGCGGACGCTGCTATGGCCGGCGAGCACGTCCAGTCAACGAGCGCGCGCCAGCCTGGCGGTCTACGTCTGGACCGCGGCGCCTCGTTTCAGGTGGGATCGGATCCCAGCGTTCCAAAATTCACCCAGTCAGGCGTGCAGGATGTGAATATGAATTCGTTCCACCAGAATCCTGGCTCTCCGGCGGCCCCCGCACGCCGTTCGATGGCGCTCAACCGTTTCCCTTTGACCCTGAACCCAGACATCTTACATGCCTAACCCATCTGCCCACCCGGGTCGTAATAGCGTGACAAAATATTGGCATCCAAGTGGCCGAATACAATGTCGGGCCCGGCTGCTCGGGCGGGCCCACACAGCCAATCACATCCCCAGTCGGTCGTGACGTCACACCCTCAGCCGCTGCAGGATCTTGCCCAGTTTGTCGGCCTTGACTCGAACCGGGTCGCTGGCGGCGGCCGCCAGCGGCGCCACGGCCGCTGCCAGGGCGGCGCCACCGTCGCCGGTCACCGGCCACGCCTGGAGCAGGCAGTCGAGCAGCACGAGCGCCCGCAGTCGCGTGACGTCACTGGGGCGCGCCAGCTGCTGCGTCAGCGCTGCGATGACGTCACACGAGCAGCAGACCGCCAGCCTGCCAGGGTACGGAACGGCAAGTCGAGCATGTGTACACGAGTGCTGGCATCAGTGGTACAGAAGCAGTAAGGCATGTGGAAGTTTCCCTTTTTCTGGTGCGCCAGCGATTTCAGGAGCGATTCCAGGATTCCAGGATGCCATGACAAAACTGGGGTCCACAACCGGACCCCAAACGTAGGGGCCTAGGTCACAGCCACTGCACTCCGAAAGGTCATTCCGAGTAGCATGGCTTCGTTCGCACTACGCCAGAGACGACGTCCACGTTAAAGATCTAAACCCGCATGTTTAACCCAGAAAGGACGCGCATGTATGCATATACGCACGCACGCACGTACGACCGCACGCACACAAACACCAAGCCGCCGAAGTCTGCACAGTCCGACGCACGCGGACGTAACACACACATAGGGGAGTAGTTTCGCAAAAAAAATGGGTTGGGGGAAGGGGCTGAGCGGTGAAGTGTCCCAACTTGACCAAAACATGCAAAAAACAAGTTACTCCCCGGATTGTGCCCATTTTCTTCCCAAAGTTGGGGGGGGGGGGCTGAAGCTCAAGTTGTAGGGGGAGGGGGGGACGGGGGCTGAAACTCCAAACTGAATAGGACACTACACCCCTTGCACACATCAGTGGCCGGCGCAGCACCAGAGCCGCGGCCCGGGCAGTCCGGCCGGCGGCGGCACGAGGCGGCGCGGTAGCGGCGCGCGCGCGGCCGTCGGCTTACCTGTTCGCCAGCGCGATGGCGGCGCCCAGGGTGCGGACGGGGCCGTGCTCCGGCCGGCAGAACTCCCAGACATCCTGCGCCTCGCGCGAGGCGGCCGGCCTGCCGCAAACGCAGCCGTGAGAGCGGCGCGCCGGCGGCGAACGCGACGCAGCCACGCCGACGGCGCGCCCGGCAGCATGGCGACAATGCACTGAGATACATGCCACCAGCGGAACGCCGAGACGCACAGCAGAGGCGAACACCAGCTGACGCCGTGGCACCGAACAGTGCAAGACGCAGCGACTTGCCCGGCGAGGAAGCTCAACGAAACTTCTCAAAACGTGTTCCAGGAATGCCAGAACACCGAAGCGTGGTTGCCCTAACCTTGGTTGCCCCGTAAGCTTCGACCCACACATTCCTACAAATATGAGCCTGTTCCAAGCCTACTAGTAGCAGCTACTCAGCCGCCAAAGTGGCACGGCAGTCCCATTCGCAGCCGCAGAGAAGTCACCAATGGGCTTCGAACTCGAATGGCTACCGGTCACAGAACCGCGTTGTTTGGACGTTCGAATAGTTACCACCGGAGGATTCGAAACAGGACATGTCTTGCTGCTGACCTCCATACTGCACGCAACTAATACCACATGCCAAGATGAAAGGCATTATAACAGGCATTACGCATGCAGGTATTACACGTATCATATTACAGGCATTACAGGCATCACAGATCATTCAGGTATCAAATGTATTACAAGTATTACAGGAATTACAGACATTGTATCCGTGCCACCAAGGCACTGCAGCCCAGCTGAGCCCATTCTGAGGCCACGGTGATGACATTGCCATCACCGGTGTTAACACCAGACCCCGGAGCGCACCCCAAGCCACCTAACGATGGCCCAGTCCCCCCCCCCCGCTGACTGACCTGGCCGGCGCCTCGTCGGCCGCCTCCATGCCGGCCGCCACGTCCGAGCCGACGCTGACGTCATCGGAGGCCGGCTGCTCGTCGTCAGAGTCCTCCCACAGCCGCCGGCGCGGCCCGGCACGTGACCTGGCCCGGCCCATGTCGGGTGAGTGTCACGGAGGTGTCAGGTGAGTGTCAGGTGAGTGTCAGGACTGTCAGGTGAGTGTCAGGCGAGTATTGGGCGGTGTCAGGTGAGGGTCAATGTGGTGTCAGGCGAATGTCAGGTGAGTGTCAGGGCGGTGTCGGGTGAGCGTCACGCTGTATCATGAATCAGGTGTCAGGTGAGTATCGTGACGGTGTCAGGCGAGTATCAGGGTGGTGACGAGTCGGTGACCGGTCACATGGGGATGTGCGGACGGCGACGCGATGGTTCACAGGTCAGCATCAGACGTCGGGACATTGGCATTGCCGTGTGTCAGGTGTGCTTCAGGATGGTGAGAAGTCACTTCCAGGTCTGTGTGTGTCAGGGTCGTGACAAATCAGTGCCAGCCCTGCGCCTGGTGTCAGGTCTGTGTCACCCAACGTCTGGTGTCAGGTCGGTGTCAGCCCAGCGGCTGGTGTCAGGTCTGTGTCAGCCCAGCGGCTGCCAGGTCGGTGACAGGTCAACATCCGACCGGTGGCGACAGCGGGAGCAGGGACACAATGTGGCGTCACAACAGTGCGTGATGGGGCAATGCTTGACGAAATGTTCCCACAGCACAGCTAACAGGGTGGAGCCTTGCTAGAGCTATGGGCCGTTCACAGTGATGCACAGCGGCGATACCGCACCTCGCGGAGGACGCACTATCCATCAAGACAAATCGGGCCCGGCTATTACACACCAAATGACTGAGCAATACCGTTAGGTCAAAAGCGCCGGCATCACTCGCGGAAATCACATCCCAGCAAAATCTGTCAGTGTGTCATGCGCCAAACGTTAACGCGACAACGCCACACTTCATGACCAGCGTCTCCTTTATAACACTCCCGCCTCAAGATCGGTCCACCACCCAGGCTTTGCGACCGCCGCTTCACGCCGCACCGAAGGCCGTGCCCGCCCCGGCTGCGTACCTCGTGCGGGATGCGGGGCGGGGAGGCGCGGGTCCGGAAGGCGCGCGGCCGGGAGACGCGCGGCCGGCGGCGGCCGCGGCAGGCCGGCCGGTTCGGACGCAGGGCCGACGGCGGGCGGCGAGGGCGGCTCGTACTGGCCGCTGCTGGTGGCGAGCGGGTCGGCCGGCGGCGCGGCCGGGGCGACAGGGCGTCCTCCATCAGCTGCCGCACGCGGGCTGAGAGTCGGACGCCACCTAGTGACAGACACACACCGGTGTCAAAAACAACATGGGGCAATACCTCAGCGGACCACGTCCCCAGGGACCCCACTAAACAACATCAAAGATCGACACGGTCGCAGTGTTTCAACAGACGGAGTAAACCAGGGGTGTCTGCGCGTACCCGGTTGTAAGAAAACCATGTTATCACAGCGAAGCTGCCACCTGGCGCGGCAGCCTCACCAGAGCGGCGCGCCGTGGAGACGCCGAAGCCCTGGTACTGGCCGGACGTGGGCGTGGCCGGCCCGAGGCCGGGCGCCGGCACGCGCGGACCCGCCGCCTCGTCAGCCGACGAGAAGAGCAGCGCCAGCAGCTCCTGACGACGCAGCGCGCGCATCAAGCACCGCCCACTCCCGTCGACGGACACGGCGCTTCACCGAGCGGCGGCTCCTGCTGACAGCCGTGCTATGACGGCTCGTTCCTGACGATACGTTTGAAGCGTCACCGGCCAGCAGCTGGCACGACGAACCGCGCCGCGTACACCACTGACCAGCATCCTGACCGCTCACGCATCGCCAACCAGCAGCTTGTGATGACGCACTTGCCATTCGTTCCGCACGCGCGACGCTCGGTTCGGACAGCGTGGTCGGCCTCGGGCCGAGCCAAGCTTACCTGAGAGGTGGAGCGGACCCACAGCTGCGGCGTCGCACCCAGCACCGGGTCGGCCGGGCCGCACGCCGCGCTGGCCGCCGTGACGTCACCGTCACGTGACCGCAGCAGCCGGCGGAACTCGGGGCCGCCGTAGCGCGCGCAGTACAGCATCAGACGGAGGGTCTGCGAGGTGGCGGTGTGGAATCAGATGGAGGGTCTGCAGCGCGGCAGTGTGGGATCACATGGAGGGTCTGCAGTGTGGTGGTGTGGGATCAGATGGAGGGTCTGCAGTGTGGCAGTGTGGGATCAGTCTGACTGTCTGCAGTGTGGCAGTGTGGGATCAGATGGAGGGTCCACAGTGTGGCAGTGTGGGATCAGGTGGAGGGTCTGCAGTGTGGTGGTGTGGGATCAGATGGAGGGTCTGCAGTGTGGCAGTGTGGGATCAGATGGAGGGTCTGCAGTGTGGCAGTATAACATCTAGCAGAGGCTCTGTCAAACAGTGGTCCGGCGCCTGACTGCGGGTCGAAGCGCAACACTGATACATCCAGTAAAGGGTTTGTGGCTCAACACAGTACAGCACAAGACATGGCACCTCAGAGATTCCAGGCAAAGACTTATCCCAGTTACACACCTTCAGTTTGGCAGTCGGTGAGGACGTGTTCTGCAGACGGACCACCATGAAGTCTACCAACTTTGGTGTCTGGGCAGGCGAGGTGAGGGTCACCTCTGTAACACAATGGGGTCACCACTGGAACAACAGAGGTCATGGCTGCCCAGTCAGTGGCACTGTTTGAATGTGGTCATTGCTGGTGGTTGGCTTAGCACAATACTTCAAAATGTTGATGACACAGCCAGGTCAGAATCAAGTATTACAACCATCACCAAAAGGATATGGCACACCCTAAAAATATAATGATTTCAAAAGAAAATAACAAATCATTTACCAAACCTATAACCTCTTTGAGCACAAACATTTATAGCTTGAGCAACAATGTGTATTGAACAAGTTAACATGGATACCTCTTCACAACTAAGTATTTCTTGTCACAAAACCAGAACAACATTGTGGTGTGCAATCAATAGTTGCATCATCAATAAAATGAGCACATGTTGCAATGATTGTGTTCTAGTATATTGAAACTAGTTGTGTAATCTAACAATAAAGTGCAATTCAGCTCACCTGATATTTTGTGTAGAAGGTACCCAGGTGTTGGACTGGCATCATCTGATGTGGCTCTTATCAAGTCAGGGTACTGAAACAGCACAGAAAGCAGATATCAGCCTCTAAAATAAAATAAAAAACTAGGACAAAAAGCAGTGTACCACCAATTTATCATTCATGCTCAACTCCAGCTTTAGAAGCAAGGTTTCAATCTCTTTAGAAAGTGAGCCAAATCTGGGTAGAAAATGTTTTTTGGCATATTTTGGCCATCAGTTTAGCCATCTTGCCCTGCTCAGCACCCGCACCCCTTCCATAAAGCTACACCCCTGATTCACAGACCATCAGACATGACACAGCCAGTGGAAAGAGCACACAAATCAGAGCTTGAAGGGAGTGTGACCCATGTGCTACCTACCTCATGATTTCCACCACCCATAAGGTAAGGTAAAGTGAAGTCACCCTTTTCATGCTTAAACAGACCATCAGCCCAAATTTGGTAAGCTTTGGTTGGTTGGCTCCATTTACAGCCTAGTAATGACCAACTATTGATTTTGAAGTAAAAGAAATTTAATGAATGACTGATATCACATCATCTCATACATAAGCTGAAGTTTTCCATGCAAATCATATTATGTGCAAGCTGGTCATGTAAGCCCTCCCTCAGCCATGGGGGGACAATGCTGATATCTCAGACACCCAATGTCATTTCATAATGGCATGCCAGCCTGGGAAATTTAGCCAATATGTAATGCCAAGGTCATTCTCCCTCAGAATATTATCTTTTCATGGCATTGACGATCAAAACCAAGTAAAGTAGATAAAGAGCCTCGAAACTGTTTGCAAAATCCGGGGCTTCAAGACTTTCAGGAAGGGCACATTACTGTCAAACCGGTCAAAACCAAGACCATATTTCGATATGAATGGTGGCTAAGCAGATTAGACTACTTACGCAAGACAGGTAGCTGAAAAATATGTGAAGGTCAGCAGCCATTGTGAACAGTTAAACACTCCATCGAAAATAGCCCCACGCTCCCAGACAACCCCCGAATGCACATATCCGGAACTCAAAAGCACTGAAGCGTCGCTATGGCGCAAGGTTTGTCCTGTTTTCAAGGCTCTTGATATATGTGGAACTTTTGCATCTTGTTCACACCTGCTCTCATGCAAGAAACTGCATTATTCTAGTTGTTCAATTGGGCCAAATGTTCCCAACGAGTATGTGATTGGTCGAAAGCAGGAAAACCTTGAGGCGATCAGCATCTCCGTGATCTGGACACCGCCCAATTGGCTCACTTTCGATTATCACTTGCGTTGTTTTGATGGTTGTAGGGCGAGCGTCCGCGGTCGTAGCCTTGTATGGGATACTGCCTGCATAGCGTGGATTCCTCGGTGGTTGGGATGATTCATAGAGACATATCCACGGCCTTGGCGTCTGCGTGGCGTGACACATTTTACAGCTGTGCATGTCTTGGAGAGGGAGTGGCGTGTCCACGCGATGTGGTGTCACCTGTTGGTGTGATTTTCAATAGTGACTTGGAAATGCGTCTTGTCTAGGAAGAAAGGCATGTAGTGGCTTAGGGGATCTTCCTAGGTGCACAATTGACTGCAGCTGTAGGCATCTGAAGACCTGATTAACCTGTGTCTTGCTGAAGTAAGTACTTTCACTCAAGCTTCCTTGGAAGGGTGTTGATTGTTGCTGGGACTGAATGCATTGTGTGTAACAAGAACTGAGGACAACACCCAGCTCTTTTGGGCATTGCTGCTGCTGTGGAGATTGATCAACCAGCTATTATGGATTCTGCAAGAAAGATGTCTGGAGTAAAGCCCCCAAGCAGGCTAGCCAGACCCACAGCTGGGTTGGCAAGACAAAATGGGGATCCACAACATTTCAGCTGTGGTCACCCTGGAGCAGAGGCCCCAAAGAAGCCATCTGACACCCCAAGGAGGCCATCAGATGTCTCAAGAAGGCCATCGGATGCCCCAAGAAAACCATCAGATGCCACTGTATTGACAGCAGATACATCCAGCTTCAGAGTTGGGGACAGAGTCTGGGTGAGCGGAACAAAACCTGGTCAGATTATGTATATTGGGGAGACCCAGTTTGCCCCAGGTGAGTGGGCTGGTGTTGTTCTGGACACCCCTGATGGCAAGAACAATGGCTCAGTGGCAGGTGTCCGTTACTTCATGTGTGAGCAGAACAGGGGTATTTTCTCCAGACTGACCAAGCTGAGCAGGACACCCCTGGGCAGCACTGGAGCTGAAGCAGATGCCGTGGCAGATGGACGCTCTGTCCCTAGCTCCAGAAGGTCCTCAATTGCCATGGGAACACGAGCCACCAATGCATCAATGGTCACAAGCCCCATGGATTCATCAATGATCTCCTCGCCTGGGAGGACCTGGAGCTGGGTGATAAGGTGATTGTCTCCAGCAGCTCTGGCTCCAAGACGGGCCTACTGCGCTACCTCGGCAAGACCGAATTCGCCGAGGGGCAGTGGGCGGGCGTGGAGCTGGAGACGCCCTCGGGTAAGAACGACGGCACCGTGGCCGGTAAGCGCTACTTCTCGTGCCGGCCCAACTACGGCCTGTTCGCGCCTGCCCACAAGATCTCCCGGCCGGCGCGGCGCAGCTCGCAGAAGATGGGCGTGCACGCGCTGCGCCGTTCCACGTCGCGAGAGTCGCTGCAGTCGGTGGCGAGCCAGGCGTCGCGCGTGTCGGCGGCGCGCGCCGCTGCGGCCACGCCACGCGCGCGCGCCGCCGGCGCCGCCGCCGCCTCCACGCACGCACTGCAGCAGGTGCTCAAGGAGAAGGAGGAGCACATCGAGCAGCTTCTGCGCGAGCGCGACATGGAACGCTCGGAGGTGGTGCGCGCCGCCAGCCTGGTGGACGACGGTGAGGTGAAGGTGCTGGCGGCGAAGCGGGAGCGCGAGGAGGCGGCGGCGGAGGCGCCGCCTCAGCGGCTGGCCGAGCTGGAGCAGGCGCACGCGCAGCTGCAGAACACGGCCGAGGACGAGCGCCACCGCGCGGAGGAGCTGCAGTTCTCCGCTGAGGAGGCGGCCATCGTGCGCGCCGAGCTCGAGGCACGCCTGGCCGCCGCGCAGGCGGACGCCGCGCGTCAGGCGGAGCAGCTGCAGGCGGCGCGCGGTCAGGCGGACCTGCTGCGCCTGCAGGCGGCCGGCGGCGACCCGGCGCGCCTGCAGGCCGAGCACCAGGCGCAGCTGGCGGCGGCGCGCGACGAGTTGGCCGCCGGCCGCGCCGAGGCGGAGCGGCTGCGCGCCGAGCTGGCCGAGCAGCAGCGGCTGCTGGACGAGCGCGCCGCAGAGCTGGCGCTCAGCAGCCGCACCGAGCAGGGCTGCACGAGGAGGCAGCGCTGCTGCGCAACGAGCTGGCAGAGCAGCGGCGCCAGCTGGAGCAGCAGAGCGCCGCCGGCGATTCGCGCAGCGAGGAGGCGCGCCGCCTGACGACCGATGCCGCCGCGCTGCAGCAGGCTCTGGCCAAGGCGGACGGCGAGCGCGACGCGGCGAAGGCGGCGCTGGAGGCCGCGCGCCGCTCGGAGCGCGAGCGCGCCGACGAGGTGCGCACGCTGGGCCAAGGAGCGCGACGAGGTGCGCTGGAGGCGGCGCTCGCCGCCGCCGACATCAACGAGAACATGCAGCGCATCATGCTGCGGAGGGAGAGGCGTCGCGCGTGCGGCACGAGGCGGACGACGAGCTGGCCAGCCTGCGGGCGCAGCTGAAGAAGCGCGCCGACGAGCAGGTGCGCTGGCGGCGGCCGCCGACGAGCTGCGTCGGGCGGCGGAGCGCGCCGCGCGCGACCAGGCCGACGTCGAGGCTGAGCGCACGGCGCTGCTGCGCCGCCTGGAGGCGAGCAGCGCCGCGCCGAGGACCTGCAGTTCAACGCCGAGGAGCAGTCGCTGCTGCGCGCCGAGCTGGAGGCGCAGCGGGCCGAGGAGAAACGTCGCGAGCGGGCCGGCGCCGGCCCCCGCCACTGACGGCGCCGAGTTAGCCGAGCTGCGCCAGCGTGGCGACGAGCTGGAGCGTCAGCTGCGCGAGGCGACCGGTCGGCAGCAGCGGCCGAGAGACGCGCCGATCAGCTGCAGACGCAGCTGGACACGTGGCGCCGTGACGGTGAGCTGCTCAAGGAGCGCGTCACGGCACTGAAGGACTTCGCCGACGGCAGGCGGCGGAGGGCGACTCGCTGGCGGCGGAGGAACAAGGCGCTGCTGCAGCGCGTGGAGGAGAGCGCCGCGGCCGGCTCGAGGGACGCCGAGCAGTGGGAGAGAAAGCTGGCCGAGGCGACGACTCGGTTGGCCGCGTCCGCCGAGGCGTGCGAGCGAAGTCGGAAGGCGGAGGCGACGCTGCGGCAGGAGGCGGCCGACAGACAGCTGACGCTGTCAGACCGCGAGCGGCAGCTGGCGGAGCTGGAGGCAGAGCTGGCGGCGCTGCGGGCCGACAAGGAGCGGCTGGCACAGCAGGTGACGGCCAGCGGGACGCGCAGCTAGGGCGGACGGCCGTCGGGCGGAGCTGGAGCGGCTGAGAGCTGAGCTCGACGAGAAGAGCGCCGCCGTCGCCGCGCTGACGGACGGCCGCGCGAGGTCGACGCAAGCTGGCCGAGACTGACGCCGGCTGGAGGAGCGGCGCGCCGAGGCGGAGCGAGTCGCTGACCAGCTGCGACAGCTGCAGCGCAGCTCCGCAGCTGCCGGCGACGAGCGGCGCGCCGAGGCCCAGCTGCCAGCAGGAGGAGCTGTCAACGGCTTCGACAAGAGGTAGAGCTACTGAAGCGGAGCGTGACTCCAGAGAGGAGGATTGCTGCTGTGGTCCGACAGGAGCAGGGTAAGGAACTGGAGAGGCTCAGAAGAGGAACTGTCGTCCAAAGAAGGAGACCAAGCGCCGCGGTCTCGGCAGGAACAGCAGGAGGACTGGAGAAGCTGAAGCTGGAGCTGGAGTCCGTAACGCAAGACGCTACTGCGATTCAACAGCAGCAGAAACGGAAGCTGGAGCGGCTGACGGAGGAATTGGCTTCCAAGGAGGGCAGACGGCGCTGCGTCGAGGCAAAAGTTGGAGAAGGAGCTGGAGCGACTTGAACAGGAGTTGGCCTCCAAGAAACAGGACTCTGCTGCAGTCGGGCAGGAGCAAGAGCAGGAACTGGAACGTCTCAAGCAAAACTGAACTCAACGGAACGAGAAAACGCAGCATTTCGGCGGGAGCAGGAAGCCAAACTGGAGCAGCTGCACGAGGAGCTCGACTCCAGGGACCGGGACGTGGCGGCGGTCCGTCTGGAGCAGCGGAGGAGCTCGAGCGACAGCAGCAGAAGCTAGACGACGCCCGGCGCGAAGCCGAGACCAGTCGGCGCCTGCTGCTGGAGGCGCAGCAGGCGCGCGGCCGGCGCCGGCCGTGCCGCTCACCAACGGCGCCGCCGATGCGCGGCCGGCCACGTCGACTTCCTGAACTCGGTCATCGCCGACCTGCAGGGCAGGAACGACGAGCTGACGCGCCAGGTGCGCCTGCTGGCGGTGGGCGACGAGGACGAGGAGGAGGAGGCGGCGTCGCCGGCGGCGCCCGCGCGGCCGCCGCCGCGGCTGTGGTGCGACATCTGCGAGGAGTTCGACGCCACGACACGGACGAGTGCCCAACGCAGGCGAGCACGCCCGAGGAGCCGCCGCCGAGCCGGCACGGCGGCCGCGCGCGGCGGTGCGCCGCCAGTTTCTGCATGGCCTGCGAGATTGTTCGGCCACAGAGGCCGACCAGTGCGACGCCGGCGAGACTTCTAAGCCGCCGGTCCCGACAGGTGGGCCATCTGTTGTAGGACGTGGGCTGGAGCTCCGCTCCTGAGGTGTGTTTGGGTGGGCCGGAATAGCTGATTCGGAGGCCTACGTGGGTTGGACGGCCGGATGCCGCTGTCATGTTGTCACTGGGCGTATGGCGGAAAGAGATACAACTAACTACACTCGTGGTTCCACGCGGTGGCGTCGCCGTGGCCTGGTGCATTCGTATGCAAACTCGCGAAGCCGTGAATTGCCCTTGAATATGGATAGATGACCTGCGCGTTGTTTTTCGCCTCGGTTAACATGTTTGGAGCCGTCCCGCCGCATGTCCGCGGTCCCTGTTGTACGGAGCGGCCGGCCTTTTGAGGTGGCCTTAGCGGTACTCCGTGGATGTTCTCACAGTTTATCGGAAGTGGTTTCGTTGCACAGCGTGGGTTAGCGTTATATGAGACGTTTTATCGTGTAGACTCTAGTGCTAGTAGCAGCCCAGATTAACTTATCAACGTTATTAATCGCCTAACTGGGGCGGCCTTTCAACGGACGCGCATTGCCTCTGATGCGGTTTGGTAGCATCCGAAATGTGTTGGATGCGGTAAACTCTCGTGCTTGTACAAACAGCCAGGAAGGTCGGGGAGGACGCAGCATGCGACCGGTCTGTCCTCTTGCCCAGGTCACACGAGGTCACACGGCGAGGACGATGTTAACTGTCTGTGATTTAAACTTCCACAAACCGCATTGTGTTGAAAGCGGGTTGAGCATTTCTCCGAAGGTTTGCATGCTGGGCTCCGTTGCAATGGTTCGCTGGGGGTGTCGGATACTCCGTTGTGTGCTGGGACTGGGCTGTCCGCTCTTCCTGTGTGTTCGTCTGCTTGTTTGTTTTCTTCTCTGTCCACAGCCCCCACCGCCTGGTTCTCGCCCCGGTCGCGTTTTTGTCTTTCGCTGTCTATATCCATCCCTTTCAACTCTATAAACAGTTTTCCTCTATCCGCGACAGCTTTCAACTCCATATCCGGTCTTCCTCTATCCGTGACAGCGGTCAACCTCCATCCCTTTCAACTCCATATCCGGTCTCCTCTATCCGCGACAGCGCTCAACTCCATCCTTTCAACTCCATACGCGGTTTTCTCTACCGGCGACAGCGTTCTCATCCAAAGCGTTATCAAAACTGACTGGGAGAGAACATAGACTCGGGTGTCCCCAGACTGGCGCGGTCGGTTGTGGAAGCAATGTTGGACTAGCGTAGCGACCGCTGATTCTATGTTGCGTTACCGTTTACACTAACCACCGAGCGTGTTGCTCTGCACGGCGACGCGGCTGGCCGGCGGCGAACCCGCCACCTGTTGCGCGAGTGTGCGCTCTGCGGAACCGTGGGCAGCGGGCGGATCCCGATCGGACTTGGTCCGCATCCCACGCGGACTGTCGCCTCTTGCTCGGACCTGGTGTGCGCGTGGACGCCCGCGGCTTGTGCGCAGAGGCGTGACGAACGGGCCGCTGTCGCGCCGTTGCACTCGGGCCCGTTGCACTCGGGCGCGCTATCACAGCTTTTCGCCGAGCTGTGGTGGGCCGAGGGCGGCGCCGGGCGACTCGCCCAGGCTTGCTGGTGTTAGCCTCAGCAACTTTGCCACCGCCTGATGATGTCACTGGTCCGGGTCGTGCGCGCGCGCTGCGTCCGTCTGCTTCGCGGCCCCGTGCTGGGCAGCCGAGGAGCCCAGCTACACTGCCGAGTGCCTGTTAGCTAGCGTCGCACCCGCGGCATGGCGCGTTGTTTTACGTCACCACCCTCGACCGAAGCCGGGCGGTATTTTGGTTGTAGCCTCATATGATGACAATACACCGATGCGTTGACTGGGAGTGCTGCGGTGGTGGACGGTGAGTGCTATGCCGCTGGATGTACTGACGGGAGCTGGCGCTGTCTCAGGACAGGAGTCGACCCTGCCGCGAGAAATTTGAAGGCCATTGTTTTGCCAAACGCCCTCGCGAAAAGGGTAGGTGGTCCATGAAGCCGCAATTAGATCGGCTGGATTAGCGAACGGCGGACATGGTCCTAAATCCGGTGACTAGCCCCATAACTCATCGAGGTAAATGCGGATTGTTCAGCATTTCCGTATTCGCACATCGTAGGCTTCGTGTTGGTTTTGCCAGCACCTGGAAAACCTGCTGTTCCAGTGTCGTTAAAAGGTGGTTCTAAAAGCGTCGGCCTTGAACGGCTCGACTCGGATTCCCATGAATCTTTTCCCCATTGCACTTTTCTGGTGAATTCACAAAATGATGCATTAAAAATGATGATCAGAAGACCCAATTGCAGCACCTTTGTTTGGCTTCATGGAAGTCTGCCGTCCAAAAACCAAAGGATGCCATTTTAGTACTTTGTAAACTCAAGTACTTCGTTAACTAATGGCTCTTAGGCCGTTTTGCCTTTGGACGGCAGAATAACCAAGGGGCAAGTAAAGCATAAGCATAGCCAGGGGGCATTAGGGCGCATTTACCCTTTTTACTTTAGATGGCACCCTGACAGATGCAAATCGGCGTGATACCTTTTCAATGAGCTCTGGGTTCCGTTAAAAAATCACGATTGTGCCCCTGCCAATATCAAACATGCTCGGAAGTGCGAAGATCGGGTGCGGTATGCGCTGCTGATAAACAAAAATGCACAATAAACATTCAGCATAAGCGATGCTGATTATATATCCTGAATTTGATTCGTAATTGCAACGAAATGTTCTCATCATGTCCAATTTTTATGAAGTACACTAAATACTGATGAGCATTGGCATAAAATATGAAAATATCAAAAAAATTAAAAGAGTAATTATGACAAGGATTCGTCTGCATATGCTGATACACAAACGATCTCGCGTGCCGTTGTGCGGCGCAATTGCCGCGAATTGGAATGGTGTTGTGGTGGTGCGCAAAAATGCATTATTTTTATGTAAAAGCTTGTTTTGTTTCGTGAATTTATGTTTCAACACCAGAACATCAGAGCAGAAGTGTCAAGAAGACATCACAAGTCCAATCTTCTGAGCTGGGTTGGTAAAATTCAATTCAAACGGACTGCGCCGGTTTGGTGCGCGAAATGTGTCCTGAGAAGCGTGGTCTTTGTTTATGTTGTGGATTGCTCGATGTTGTCCGTTTCCGCCCAGGGTGGAATGCTTTAAGGTTTTCTTTTTCCTGCTTTAGTTGGAATGAGACGTTACTGGGTAGCTATGACATTTGTTATCTTAAGTTCATTGGCTATGTTTGAATGGCAGCTCTTAACATAGAAAATGACATTTTGCTATTAAAAAAATGTGCAAACTGTTGTAAAGGATTTGATTGAAGGTAAATCATATTCCATCAATTGGAACAATTATTTCACTCAGGATTTAACAATGTACCTCATTACAGTGCCATCTGGGATGATCTTTTTGTTTGCTGTCATAGGATCCAGTTTGTAATTGTGCTCTAGAGTTGTTGAGCTGTGGTGTGGACTTTTGAAGTGAAGTTGTCTTATGGGAAAAGTGAGGAGCAGCATTACTTAATCTTGAGGAAACCCGCTTTGCTGATAAACAAATAAGACATGCACATTCCTGTAAAAGTCATGTTTTTTGTGATCACTGGCCATTTGGTTCTATAGTGTAAGTTATCAAATCACAAGTCAGGTAATGCCTTAGTGATACTTTGAAAGACAGGGTTTCACATATCTAAACTTTCTAGCTTTCATGTTTGGCATGGGGTATGATTTCAAATTGAGGGTACATTTTACCATGCAGTGGATTATTTTTATATGTCACATTTTCTCCCTGTCACTAGCAGTGATGGTCCTTAAGAAGCAGTAGAGCAGGCTGAGTGCCACATTTTTTCATGCATTAGCACCAGGCTAAAATTGGTTTGTTATGAGAAAAGGGCATTTGTCCGCTGCTTCTTGCTGCTGTATCTGTCCATCATTGTTAATGAACATATTTGATGCTTGCTTCATTTATTGGTAAATTGCAAATTTTGGTATAAATCTCAGGGTCAGGTTGAAACTATAGTCCGCATTTGCTACTTCTAGGATGAGTGACATGTTTTTGCTCAGCTGAACACTTTGACAGGCAATGAATACAACAAATATTTAAAGCCAATTTATGATGTAGATTTTATCTACCTCATTTTGAAGTTGAGGGTATCTTGTAATAGTGAGTGGCAATGGCTGAGTTGAATTTGGGTGTGAGGAACTTTATTGCATGATTGTTATTATAACTGTGCAAGATGCCATCCAGCCATAACACCAAGTTAAAGTGCTCTCTGACAAGGTCTATAAATCAGTCAATTTTGCAAAGGGCCTGGTGTAATGCATTGTAAGGTAATGTTTTTTATTGAGGTAGTGCTGAACAATCACTGTCACTACTTGTTAAGTGGGGTGTTCATATTATATTGAAATCTGCTAACCTGTGTTGGAAGAATTGTTTGAGTTTGTGTAAAAATTCCACATGTATGTATTCGTGTTGTTCTTTAAGCTGTGTCCTGGTGTCACTGGACCATAAAAGATGGTTTTGTCCCAGGGTGCAGGGATTAAAAATAATTTAAGTCAAAACTATATGATGTAAGCATTAACTGGTAAATCTATAAAAAATAAATTGAGAGTGAATCTTTAGTCCACAGCTTCTAGCATCAGAAAGTAAGTCAAATATGGGGCAATTATTAGACAACTCGCATTGCTTTCCTTTATTCTTGCCTCTTTTAGCCTTTAGATTTAATATGGTGTAATGTTTATCTTGTATGAATGTATGTTTATGTTACAATGCTCATTTGGGTTGTAATAGCAATCTTTCCAGGCAGGTATATTTTTCAGGTATAATACTTGAGATGCTTGCAATTTCTGGCTACCATTTTTTTTAAAGTCATGCTTGCAATTTCTTGTTTGTGGTAAAGAATCCTCCTTATCTGTTAAATGCTTAAAAGGAATGCTTTGTATTTGAAGATTGTGAAGCAAGCATTAGATATGATGAAACAAACTCAATTATGACTATTGCTGTAATTTTTAAGCTGGAACACCACTATAGACAGCACAGTTCTCTGTTAAGGAAAATGTACTCCTCAATGTGTCATAGTGTGATTACATCATTATACCTTGCACAACATGGACTGAGAGCCAACTGACAGCCTTTATCAGTAACATTCTGCAAATTTCACTCACAAATGCCAGATATGGAGACCTTGACAATTTTTTATTTACTTTGATCACTGCATGGCTTATGAAATGGCAGGATTTGAAAGTCTTTAATATTGTGACATCCTAGATGCCAAGGTGACTCTGAAATACTCTTCCTGAAATTCTCTTCCCAATGAAATACTCTTCCTGAATAGCACTAAAAGGTCTTCAGGATGGCTATTTCAGACCAAAACCCCAATTGTGAATGTGGAGCACTCCCCTTAAATGTGATAGTAACTATAAAACTGTTACCTTTTCCTGATGAATGATCTCTATGATGTATGGAACCAATGATCAAAGGGTATTAAATGCAATTCTAGCATCTAATACTGTAAAATCAAATTCATATACCCTTTGGTCATGACAGCTTGGTCATGTGCAGTGGAAAGTGCTTCACACTTTGCTGTAATATAATTAAAAGACACTCATTGGCAAAGTTTTTTGAAGCTGTGGTAATGGTTTCACCATGGAACAAATCAAACTTAGTGCAATGCTATTTTCCAAAGTGCTGAATGTTAAGTGCTAGATGGGTGAAACCATAAGCTGTGGTTTTTGCAAGATATTAAGGTATGCTGGAAAGTGTATGCATGACATACCTGCTATGTCTTCACAAAACCACACTCAGATGCGTGAACTGCATGACAGATTCTCAGAACATGATTTTGCCTGATAACCCCAAGCCATGTTTGATGGTGCTTTTTGTAATGGTCAGTCTGTCAGCTTTCTGCCATGGATTGTATGAAAGTTTGAGTGCCCTGAAACTTAAGATACAATTTTTTCATAATGTCAGGGGGGATACTGAGTAGTTTGTGTATTATGTGCACCTTGACATTTGTTTAGGTTGACATTTTGTCCACCAATGGGATAATTCTATGATATTTGGGGGATTTTGGGGAACATTTAACACCTGTGCCTCCAACTGTGGAAGTTAGTTATCTATGTATGCTTTTTATATGTCCTGCAATTCTAACATTGCATGTCACATTGTGTGAGTGTGGTTTGAGTAACATAAACACTCATGTAGTTACTGAAAGCATTAAATTGTGTTTTTTACTAGTGGTGAAACATTCTGTTCTTTAATTTTCTTCTAGTTGTGGGTCCCAGAACATGAGATCATATGGTGATATGCATCTTTTTTTATTTTATTAGAATGTATGTTCATCATTTGTAATGTAAGATGGCGCAGTTGGAGAAAGAAACATTGACATGCAACAAAACTACCCCCTAGTTTCATCCAACCTTCAATATTGTCAAACATTTTTGAATTGCACTTCTTTCAGCTGACAATGGCACACTTTTGTGTAGTTTGTGATTCACATAATAATTTGAACCAGAAATAGTGTGAATTACTGTCCTCATAGAGATTCCCAGTTTGCACTGTGCCACGGTCAGAGTTCGCGCTCTCGGCGTGCCTTCGGCGACTGGCATGCCCTCTGGCGGCCGCGTGCCCGCCGCCCGTCTCAGTTGGCAGCCGCCGCCGGCAGGTGGCTGCTCGGCCGGCGCCATGGAGTACAACATGAGCTGGTTCGCCACCACGGGCGCCGCGCCCTATCTGCTCACCACCGACATCAACGACGTGATGCTCAACAACGTGCTGGAGGCGCCGATGCTCAGCGACACGCCGCGCTCCGTGTCGCTGCTGCCGGCGCCCGGCGGCGGCGGCGGCGGCGGCGCCGGCGGGGGCGGCGCCGCCGGCGACCAGACGGCGCCGCACGATATGGCTGGCACCGTGCCGCACGAGTTCGCCGAGTGGGGGTACCAGGTGAGAGGCGGCGGGAGAGGGAGGCGCATATATATATATATATATATATATATATATATATATATATATATATATATGTATATATATATATATATATATATATATATATATATATATTATATGGCATATGTATTGGTAACATGGTGTTCTTGTCATTTATGATGATGCACGGATCGGTTATGGGGCATTGTTGGAAGGTCTGCTGTATCCTGGATTGCTCCAATGTATTTATACATGCTTTCATCATGTTTGAATAGCTTCCTTATGCATCGGCAACACAATGATGAGTGTATTGCCCTTCAAAAGTGGCAACAGTGCACGTAAAAATATCGTATTGTATCACACTGTTCATTATCCGCGGCAGCTGTCAGGTTTTTTTATTAAGAAAAACATCCCACAAGATTATGGATGGCATTTGCACTGTAAGGCTGCCGTGTGTGTCCGGGCGCTGCTGGGCTGCGGTCGGAGCCGGGCTCGCCGCCACTTGAGCGGGGCTGCGCCGCCGCGTGTGTCCGGGCGCTGCTGGGCTGCGGTCGGAGCCGAGCTGCGCCGCCGCGTGAGCCGGGCCGACGGCTGACTCCGTTCCGGGCCGCCAGGAGTACAGCGGCTACGACCCGGAGCTGAAGCCGGACGACATGGAGCTGGAGGCGGGCGAGGAGGAGGCGGCCGGCGGCCCCGACGCCCGGCGCAAGACCACACAGAACGCCAAGAAGCCCAAGGTGCGTGGCCGGGGCCGGCTGGCCGCCGATGGGTGCGATGTGGGGGCGGCGCTGCGTGTGTGGGGTGTGGGCACGCAGGGGAGACGGCTGACTAAGATAGGGGGCAGCTGGGCTGTGTGACGAGCTGTCGCGTGTCGGTCGCGCGTGTCGTTCGTCGAGTCACGTCTAGTCAGGCGCGCGGAGTGCTGCCATGGGTACATCATTGTATTTCATTATATGGCACAAGTCCGTGTTAGGTTCGAGTTTGTGTTCGGCATGGCGTTGTATCGTTGCGGTGACCTGGCGCGTAAAACGCCTTTCTCCGTGATATTCGTTGCAGTTGGCTCAGAGACAGCAGCCGCACGTCGGCTGTTTGCGCGCCGCCCTTTTGACCGCGCGTCGGTCGGGAGCGGGCGGTGCGATGCTGCGCGTCTGACCGCCTCGCGCCCCCAGGTACACCTGGACCCCAAGCTGAAGCTGAAGGGCCCCATCACGTACGAGAAGGACGTCGACCCGAGTCTGATCCCGATCGTGCGCGACGGCATGGCGCGCTGTCAGAAGTGCGGCGCCATCGGCGTGCGGCACGCGTTCTACACGCGCGAGCGCAAGTACTGCAGTCTGAGCTGCGCGCGCTCGGTGGAGGGCCTGGCGGCCGAGCCGGACTCGGCGCCGGCCACGCCCGAGGCGCCGGCGCCGCCCGAATCGCCGCTGTCGGCCGACTCGGCCGGCTCGCCGGACGCCGAGCCGGCGCCGCGCCGCGAGGTGGCACACTCGTTCAGCTGGGACGGCCTGCTGCGCCAGGCGGACTTCAGTGCCGCGCCCGTGCCCTGTTTCCGGCACGCGCCGCTGGCGGCCGCCTGGGACTACGTGTGCGTCGGCCTCAAGGTGGAGGTGGTGAGCGAGCCGCCGGGCGGCGGCCTCGAGCCCGCCTGCTGGGTGGGCACCGTGCTGCGCGTGGAGGGCTACCGCGGCCTGGTGCGCTACGAAGGCCTGACGGCGGAGGAGAGCGCCGGCCGCTGGCTGGACCTGTGTTCGGACGACGTGCACCCGGTGGGCTGGGTACGCCACGCAGGGCCGCCCGCTGATCCCGCCGCCGGTCGTGGCCAGCCGGCACGCGGACTGGAGCCAGCTGCTGGTGAAGAGGCTCACCGGCGCCCGCACGCTGCCCACCAACTTCCATCACCGGGTAAGGCCGCCTCAGCTGGCCCGCTCGCCGAGCCGGCGTCACACGAAGCCCGCCACAGTGTAGCTGTCCCGCCGGTGTGCATCACAGGGCGACACTGTAGATCGACTTGCCCGTCGCATTATGACGCCGCCTGCCAGCTGTCATCACTGTGTAGCACCACCTGTCGGCGCGTCTGTCAGCGCCCTTTGTGAGGTAGCACTGCCCGCTGGCCTCAATGTGAGGGCGACTTTTCTGCCACCAATCCGCCACCATAAGGGTGTTCACACACGTACGCACGTACGCACGCACACACGCACGCACGCACACTGCTGCCGAATTCCACCGCAAAGTCACTGCTGTCTGTACTCAGTCTATCATTTTCTGCTACAGTACTGTTCACCCTGTGTGCCAAGTTCCATCATAATGTAGCGGCATTTGTCGAGTGGAGCACTGGAGAGCACTGCCCAATTTGGCATAGATTGAGCGAGATTTGCTCGTGGTAGCTTCAGATTTTTACCAGTGATTTAAGCACCCAGATGTATGAACCAACCTGCGTTCTCTTTCACTTGACATTCTGCAAATGTTCTGGTGGTTGGCCTGTTGTTGGGTATGGTGGGTTGCAGTCAGCGCCCATTAGCTGTTTGCTATGTATCTGGTAGTTTGCGGTCCCCGATTTCTTGAACGTCCGTGGAAGCAGATTTTCTCAGCTCTGCATCGACCAAAAGTTGAAGCTTAACCCAGTGCGACGCACATATACGTGGGGTACTCAGGTCGCGCCGCGGTCTGTCCGGGCCCCCGAGTAACCCCACATGACTCAACTTGAGCTGGAGCGACACGTCGTGACCGGGCCGCCAGGTGCTGCGCAGCCTGGGCTCCAGCCTGCGCGAGGAGCAGGTGGTGGAGGTGGTGGACAAGAACTGCATCGGCCAGGTGCGCGCCGCCGCCGTCAGCCAGGTGGTCGGCCGCCGGCTGCATATCCGCTACCTGGACGCGCCCAGCGACGACGGCGGCTTCTGGTGCCACGAGAACTCGCCGCTGGTGGGTCCCGACTCTGTCCACGCACACACACACACGAGAACTGGTGCCACGAGAACTCGCCGCTGGTGGGTCCCGACTCGGAGGGAGGGAGGCGTCCCCGTCGCCGTGGCGCCTCACTGGGGGCGACGCCGTGGCGTGTCGGCCGTGCGGTGCGGCAGTGCTGTCGTCGATGAGATTAATCTTGGTGTGAAGTTTGATCGTTGCAAAATGGAATTTGTGAACCGTTCCTGCCGCGTCATGGACGTCGGCTTTTTAAATCATGACAACAGGTTGCCTGTGTGGAGTGCGTGTGTGTTGTTTGCCATTTGACTTGATGCACCACTCCCTGGACAATATGTGTGTGTGGGTGTGCGTGTGCGTGTGCGTGTGCGTGTGCGTGTGCGTGTGTGTGTGTGTGTGCGTGCGTGCGTGCGTGCGTGCGTGCGTGCGTGCGTGCGTGCGTGCGTGCGCGCGCGCGCGCGCGCCGTGACCATGACTGACCTCTGTGGGCGTGCGGACGACCATTATAATTTGCACCGCGTCCCTTTACTCTGCACGTGCGTGTGCGTCAGCTGCGTCCGCTCCCCGTCCGCCTGCTGGGTACGTGCGCGCGCGTGCGCGTGCGTGAGTGTGACCGTCGCGCGTGCGTGCGCGCCGCAGGTGCACCCGGTGGGCTGGGCGCTGGCGGTCGGTCACCAGATCGCGGCGCCGGCCGACTACCTGGAGCGCTGCCAGACGGGCAAGTACCTGGCCACCGACGTCACCGAGGACTGGCAGCCGCCGCTGCCGGCCGCCCCGCAGCAGGGCTTCACGGTCAGTCCTCAGCCAGCCCGCCCGGCTGCCGCCAGCGCTGCCGCCAGCGCTGCCGCCGGCGGCACGGCGAAAACTGTGACGTAGGAGACTTTGGAGTTGCCAGATGGGATGGGCTACTTGGTTTCACCGACGCTTGGCATTCATCGGTGGCTTGCGATGTGCAAAGTGTAGAATGGCGTACGCTGTAGTTTTTCCTGGTGAACCCACCACTGTTAACCAGGGCCGGACCTGCAGAGCCGCCCAGAGTGCAGGCGGCTCTGAAGGTTCAGAGCCGCCAGAGTGTGGGTGACTCGGAAGGTTTAGGGTCGCCCGAGTGCGGGCGGTTCTGCAGGTTCAGAACCGCCCGAGTGGAGTGCGGGCAGCTCTGCTGGTTCAGAGCCGCCAGAGTGTGGGCATCTCTGCAGGTTCATAACCGCCAGAGTGCGGGCGGCTCTGCTGGTTCAGAGCCGCCAGAGTGCGGGCGGCTCTGCTGGTTCAGAACCGCCAGAGTGGAGTGCGGGCGGCTCTGCTGGTTCAGAGCCGCCAGAGTGCGGGCATCTCTGCAGGTTCATAACCGCCAGAGTGCGGGCGGCTCTGCTGGTTCAGAGCCGCCAGAGTGCGGGCGGCTCTGCTGGTTCAGAGCCGCCAGAGTGCGGGCAGCTCTGCTGGTTCAGAGCCGCCAGAGTGTGGGCATCTCTGCAGGTTCATAACCGCCAGAGTGCGGGCGGCTCTGCTGGTTCAGAGCCGCCAGAGTGCGGGCGGCTCTGCTGGTTCAGAGCCGCCAGAGTGCGGGCGGCTCTGCTGGTTCAGAGCCGCCAGAGTGCGGGCGGCTCTGCTGGTTCAGAACCGCCAGAGTGGAGTGCGGACGGCTCTGTAGGTTCAGAGCCGCCAGAGTGCGGGCGGCTCTGCTGGTTCAGAGCCGCCAGAGTGCGGGCGGCTCTGCTGGTTCAGAGCCGCCAGAGTGCGGGCGGCTCTGCTGGTTCAGAACCGCCAGAGTGGAGTGCGGGCGGCTCTGCTGGTTCAGAGCCGCCAGAGTGCGGGCCGCTCTGCTGGTTCAGAGCCGCCAGAGTGCGGGCGGCTCTGCTGGTTCAGGGCCGCCAGAGTGCGGGCGGCTCTGCTGGTTCAGAGCCGCCAGAGTGCGGGCGGCTCTGCTGGTTCAGAACCGCCAGAGTGGAGTGCGGACGGCTCTGCTGGTTCAGAGCCGCCAGAGTGCGGGCGGCTCTGCTGGTTCAGAGCCGCCAGAGTGCGGGCGGCTCTGCTGGTTCAGAACCGCCAGAGTGGAGTGCGGACGGCTCTGCTGGTTCAGAGCCGCCAGAGTGCGGGCGGCTCTGCTCCGTCGCTGTGATCACTGACTGTCAACTGTCTGTGTTCTCGTTCAGTGTCGGCACGTAGAAGCTGAACACAGGCACTGCTCTGGCTCCTACGGTTTGCGAGCCAGTCTCTATGATCTCCCGTTTGCGAGAATCTGACCTGTTCAGCCAAGGTGGTTTTAGATTTCATGAACCAAATGGACTTTGAACCAAACGGAAAAACCAAATTTATAGATGATCTATTCACCCGTTTAATGCTGTATGGCGCGAGTTCTCATGTGGCAAACTCAGGCCTGGTGAATCAGCGCGTTTCGCGTGCAGCACTCGCGCGTGCTGAATACATGAGAGATGTGTGAGCGAGTGACTGCAGCGGTCATTTGACGCCCGTGAGTGAGCGTTAAATGACCGCCGCAATCGACGCGCTCGAAAATCAAAATGCGATCATCGTGACGGCTCTGGTGTGATGCCGTGGCTCGTGACGTGGGTGCTCGTGATGGAGCTTCTCGTGACGCGGCTGCTCGTGACGCGGCTGCTCGTCGCGGCCGTTTCGGTGCTGCCGCGGCCGCCGCCGCCGCCGGAGCCCTCTCGGGTGCCGAAGTGTTCCTGTGTAGACGTCGCCGGTGCTGATATAACATGTCTGACGCCCCTTGTGGGCGGCTGTGTGTCCGCTGCCGTGTCCTGTGTCTGTTGACTGTAGGTCTGTGGCTGTGTCTGCCACTGTGCTGGGTGCCTGCAGGCTATGTCTGCCGCTCTACTGGGTGTCTGCAGACTGTCTGCTGCCGTGCTAGGTGTCTGTTGGCTGTCTGTCGCCGTGCTGGGTGTCTGTAGACTGTCTGCTGTTGTGCTGGTTGTCTGCAGGCTGTGTCTGCCGCCGTGCTTGGTGTCTGCAGACTGTCTGCCGTCGTGTTGGGAGTCTGAAGGCTTGTCTGCTGCTATGCTGGGTGTCTGTTGGCTGTGTCTGCCACTGTGCTGCGTGTCTGCAGGCTGTATCTGCCACTGTCTGTTGGCTGTCTGCCAACTGTGCTGGGTGTCTGTTGGCTGTGTATGTCGCTGTAATGGGTGTCCATCAGCTGTGTCTGCCGCTGTGGTGGGTGTCCATCAGCTGTGTCTGCCGCTATGGTGGGTGTCTGTTGGCTGTGTCTGCCAGCTGTGCCGAGTGTCCATCAGCTGTGCGCCACCCCTTGGCTGCAGCGGCCCGTGCGGACGCGGCGGCTGACATCCGCCCTGGCGGCTCTCCCGTCACCAGGTGGGCATGAAGCTGGAGGCGCTGGACCCGCTCAACCTGAGCAGCATCGGCGTCGCCACCGTCAAGCAGGTGCTGGGCGGCGGCTACCTGATGGTGCGGCTGGAGACGCTGCCGACCGAGCCGGGCCAGCCGGGCGGCGACTGGTTCTGCTACCACGTCAGCTCGCCGTACATCTTCCCGCCGCGCTTCTGCCGGACGGTGGGCGTGCCGCTGACGCCGCCGCACGGCTACACGGCCGACACGTTCACCTGGGAGGCGTACCTGGCGGCCGAGCCGGGCGCTCAGCCGGCGCCGCCGCATCTGTTCCAGCGGCCGCCGCTCTCGCACGGCTTTCAGCCGGGCCAGCGGCTGGAGGCGGTGGATCTGATGGACCCGCAGCTGGTGTGTGTGGCGACGGTGGCGGCCGTGGTCGGACGCCTGCTGCGCGTGCACTTTACCGGCTGGGAGGAGCAGTTCGACCAGTGGGTGGACGCCGCCAGTCCTGACATCTTCCCGGTCGGCTGGTGCCGGCTGGTTGGCTACAAGCTGGAGCCGCCGCGCGCTGGCGAGCGGCCGGCCGGCCGGCGCGCCGGACGCCGCCGCGCCGGACGCAAGATGGTGGGCCGTCGGCCGCGGCCGCCCGGCCGGCGTCCCGCCGCCGCCGCCGCCGCTGACGAGTCGCTGGCGGCGCTGGTGCCGGAGTTGTCGCCGCCGCCGCCACCGCCGGCGCCGGCGCCGGCGCAGCCACCCCCGCAGCAGCAGCAGCCGGAGCAGCTGGCGCCGGCGCTGGCTCCGGCGCCGGCGCCGACGCCGGCGGCTGACGCGGACGCGCCGCCGACTGCGCTCATTCCGCGCCTCGTGGACGCGGCGTCGGGGCCGGGCGCGGCGGCGCCGGCGGCCGGGCAGCTGGACCCGGCCGCCTGGTCCGTGGCCGACGTCGGCCAGTTCCTGCGCGTCAACGAGTGCGCCGCCTACTGCGACAGCTTCCAGCAGGCGGGCGTCGACGGCGCCCGCCTGCTCGACCTCACCAAGCATCAGGTGCTGGAGCTGGCGTGCTGGAAGGTCGGGCCCAGCCTCAAAATCGAGAACCTCGTGCAAAAGCTGCGCGCGCGCGTGGCGCCGGCCCAGGCCCGCTTCATGGCCAGCTTCAAGAAGGTGTGATGGACCGTCCGCAGGGCGCGGTCGGGCGCGCGGCGGCCGCCGCCGAGCTGTGAGCGAATGGCGCGCGTGCGGCGTCGGGGGCCGGTATTTTTGCGACGGCGGCGTGCCGGCGCCGCCGGCGGACCAGCGTGTGATGGCGCGCGCGCGCGGGGCGGCCGCGGGCTCCCACCGCCAGCGGCCGGCGGCCGACCACGCCCCGACGGCCGCCGGGAGCGGGTCGCCCCCGCCGCCGCTGGCATTTACAGTGTTTTTAGTGCTATTTGGTCGCAGCTGCGGTCGCGTTCAGTATCATGTTCTGATTGATTTAGACGGGCGGCGACACGGTAGCTGGAGGTTTAGCGCGGCGACGAGCCGGGGCACGGCCGGCGCGTGGAGGGCCGTTCGTCGCGAGGGCGCCCACCGCAGCGGCCGAGCTTGGTTATGTCGCCCCATGGACACTTTTGTACGTATGCTTTGACTCATTTCGCACTGATTGTCATGTCGTCCTCATTTCTCCTATATAAAGCCATAATTCAAACTTCGAGCGTACCTAGGCTGTATTGTACAAAATATACAATTGAAACACATGGCGGTTGCACGTGACATGCGACAGACACTCGACGAGCTTCCCCTGGAACATAACATGGGGCGGGGCTACCGCAGTCACCGTGCAGACGCGTCTCACAGGCGAGCACCGTCCAGACCACCCGGTGGCGCAGTCCTCTACTGTCCCCTGTTCCATGCGCCCGCCCGGGTCCAATATTAGTCATCATCATCATCATCACCAGTGCACCGGGGGAGAGACGACAGGCGGCGCCGTCTTCCGCGGCCTCCCTCTCCACGAGCGCACCGATCGCAGCGCGGGGCTGTGCGACCGCGGGACCCCACGGCCTCCAGTCTCGCGCACGCGTTGGCGGTGGACGCCGCCGGCCGGGTGGCCTCGGACGACGCAGGCGACGCCGGGCCGACTGCCGGTGGCGCCGGCGCCACGTGCCCGGCCCTGCCGCCGCGTGTCCGGCTCACGTGGCGCCCGGCGCCTGGGCGGGCGCCGGCGGCGCCGAGCTGAGGAACGAGTAGGCGCCGTGCGTGCAGCGGTTGGCGAAGTGGCCCTTCTCGCCGCACTGTGAACACACCACGGCCCACAGTCGGTCACAGCGGGCTCGGACCAGAACACTGGCCGCCCGCAGACGGCGGCGAGATGTGGCGGGATTAAACGACGTGGCTACGGCGAAGTTTTTATTATTATGTTAAATTCTTTATTATTTTTATATTATATATATTTACATATATATAATTTTATATTAAACGACTGTCCCGACGCTTGGCGGTGGCTCCCAGCATTTGTGCGCGTATCACATAGACACGTACGTATTTGATATGCTCGAAATGTCGGTAAAACTTGATCTTTGGTGGCATGCATGCAAGGCATGTGACAAAACGGCGCCACAGCGTACTTAAGCTTCTTAAAACACGAGTGAGGCGCCACTTTTCACAAGACGCGCTAAATTACGAAACGTAGCCAGCCGTGAGAATCCGGCTCTTTTCATCCAGTATGCGTCAAAAATTAACATGGGACATCGCCACGAAAAAAATCAATTGCAAACAGCCCACAAACAGACCTGCAAATGGTTGGATATTGGTACCAGTTTATGCGCTCTCACGCAGCTGGCTGAGCCGCTCGTGCTGACAGTGTCGGCGGCCACCGCCCTGACAGGCCGGGCCCCCGCCGCGCACCCTCACCTTGTAACACGTGATGCGGTCCGTGTCGTGGCGACCGTGCGAGCCACCGCCGATGTACCGGGCGGCCGCCGCCTGCCGCCGGGCACGGGTTAGGTAAGGTCAGGTCAGGTAGAGTCGATGCAGAGGCACCCATAGCTAGCGGGCGGCCCTGCCGTCACTGCATGCCGAGCCACAGCAGACTGCAAGTTATGTCGCCGGCCATTGCTATATGAGACATTGGTAAAGCACGACCAAAGAAAGTTGTCCGCGATGAGCTTCGAACCCAGGACCTCAACGTTACACTCACGACGCCCAAGCCGGTAGCCTCCAGTGACCTGCCCCCGGCGCGGGCCACGTGACTGACCTCATACTTCTCCGAGGCCTGGCGCAACTGCGCCTCCCGCTTGTCGGGCGACATTTTGAAGCAGTTGACGACCTTGTGGCCCACCTCGCCGCAGTAGTGGCAGGTGATGTTGGACTTGCCCTTGGAGCCGGGCTTGCCCTCCTCGGTGCTCTGCGGCAGCTCGAACCGCGGACTGCGCACAGAACGGCAGCGTCAGCAGGCCCCGTGAGCCCCGGGCGAGGCGGGGGCGGCAGCGGACCGGGTCACGGGTCACATTGAGCAGCGGACCGGGTCACGTGACGGCGGGATACGGGTCACATGCAGCAGCGGATCGGGTCACGTGACGGCGGGCCACACGCAACGTACAGCGGCGGACCGAATCACGTGATAGCGGACAACGGGCCACGTGCAGCAGCGGACCAGGTCACTTGACGGCGGGCCACGGGCTACGAGCAGCAGCAGCCGGGTCACGTGAGCTGGCGAGCTGTCGGCGAGTTGGGCCGGGTCACGTGACGGCGGGTCGGGTCCGCCGGCGCCTCCAGCAAACACGAGACGGTAAGGGGCCCGCCGACACCGTCCGCCATAGACATTCCGGCTGTGCATCAGCGGAGCTACGAAGACGCAACAATGCTCGGTCGCACGAGATGGGATTGAGGGATTGCGATTGCGGTGGGATTGGGATTGTTCTCGAGGCGCGACGTGCGACACTCCAACAAAAGCAATGCACGTGCCTGCGTAAGGAGGCAAGGGATAGCGAACGGGAGATGAAAGCGTGACGCCGCCGACCAACGCGCGTCGTCCTGCATGCCATAAAAGGACGGGGGGAAAGATCACTGCCGGGGACGGTAGCATTGGGCAGGGACAATGATGGTAGAGAATCGCTCAATGGTGGCACCCTCGTACATTCTCCGAAACAAACTTTCTCAGAGGCCGAACCAGGAGCGACGGCTCCCAAAACGACTGTGAGATCGAACGATACGTCCCGACTTTATGAGGTCATCCTATACATACATCGCCACCGACAGATCGTTAAAGGCTGATACCGAGGGTCCAGGTCCACCGAAGGCATGCAGACAGGCGAACCTAGCACAAACCCCACAAAACCCTACGGAACAAGACCACCCTCTACGGAAACCCTACTATGGAACAAGACCACCCTCTACGGAAACCCCACGACAATAGCGGACCTGAGCAGGTGCACTGGCCGCAGCGGTGACGTGCGGGCTGCTCACGTCCGCCGCCGCCACCCTGGCACCGGCGCAGCCACCGGCGGCGCCAGCAGACGGCGCGCCGTCGACAGCCACTCACTGTATGAGGCGGCAGCCGGCGCCGGCCGGGCAGAAGCCGGCCAGGTAGCTGAGGCAGAGCACGCGCCGCACGTGCCGGTTGCGGCAGAGCGGCCCGTGCCGGCAGAAGCCGCGGTCGTACCACGGGCAGTCGCGCTGCTTGGTCTCCGGGTCAATGTGCAGGAACGGACACTCCTTGTTGTGGCAGGCGTCTGGCGGGGAGGGCCGGTCAGTGGTGGGGTCAGACGACAGGCGAGGCTCCGTGGCGCCGGCTGGGGAAGCGGGAGGGGGGGGGGGGAACGAACATTCCTTGTGGCACGCGTCCGATGGAGAGGGCCGGTCAGTGGTGGCGTCAGGCGACCGGCGCGGCTTCGTGGCGCCGGCTGGGGAAGGGGGGGGGGGGGGGGGGAGAGAGAAGAGCCGCGCGTCTGGAAGGCGGCCGCGGCGATCAGCCATGCGAAACGGTGGTGCCAAGCGGTGGGTGCCTCAATGTTGCCATGAGTGGCACACATCTGGTGCCACCAACATCGCTCAGTCACAGAGGAGGAGGGAACATCACACTGGCCGTGGCGTGCGTCTAATGTACCAACACTCATTCATTTCCTAAACAAAAATCAAACAAATACTAAAAGGGGCACAAATGGCGCAGTTGTAAGCCCCACTGATAATACTAAGAGATACGTGACTATCCACATCCTATTATTGTGACGCCATAGCGAAAACTGAAGAGCAGCTGGGTGCTACACATAGTGTCACATTCCAATAAGCTTTGTTTTCATGCTAAAAATCCCGTCTCATAAAATCAAGCCCTCATTACGATGCATTCTATGCTACAAATAGCATTGATAAACCACAACGCATGGCCATTTGTCCATCAGCACCACAAACAAGCACTTATCATAGGCGTTTGCAGGAGTCCCACCGAGATTCCACAGACGGAAGAGTCCACCCTCGCCGATAACCCTTCTCAACGCCGCAGCGCAGAGGCGCCCACCGCGGGGACGACTCTCGACACTACTCACTGAACTTGGCGTAGAAGTAGCACTCGGGCATCTTGGTCATGTCGTACTCGTGCAGGAACTCGCACGAGTCCCCCTTCTTGCAGAGTCCGCGCAGCCAGTGCTTGCAGACGATGGAGCGGTCGCCGCGCAGGTGTCGGAACGGGCACAGGTCTCCGCGCGTGCACCGACCCTTGGCGAAGAAGTTGCACACACCCGACATGGACTCTGGCGGCGCGGCGGACGGCGCCGTGTTAGCGAGTGGGCCGCGGCTGGCCGGACCCACCCACGGCGCGTTGGCCGCAGCGAGCGGGTCCGCTGTTGGGAACGCTGTCCATGTTGGGGGAAGACGCTGCAAAAGCACTGCTCCTTACGGAGCAGTTGAACACCAAACAGAAGCAGAGGCTGTTCACTAATTTCAAGCACGTCTGGTTGAATGGACGGAGGATGCACCAGTGCGCTAGATTAAGACAATGTTCAAAGTTGATACAATACCGCCAGGACTGAAATGGCTCGTGCCGCATGACCCAACGCAGCAACGCACTGGAGATTAATCGCCCATATCCACTGCGCAACATCAACGTCCAAACACTGTTCAGATGGTAACCACTGACTACGCCGAGCCTCTGCCTCGAGACTTTGCTGACCAGTACTCGCTGTACGCGCCATAAACACGAGCGACTCGGTACTCACTATCCACGCGGGACTCGGCCGCGTCGGTACTCGCGTCAAAGAGAGGACCCCGCCGAGTCAGTACTCACTGTCCATGCCAGCGAATGGCAGCGACTGGGCGCCCAGCTGCTCCCGCAGCGTCACCTCGATGTCGAACACCATGTCGTCCACGTTGGCCACCAGGGTCTCCATGATGGCGCCGCTCTTCAGCCCAGTCCGGCCGCCGGCACTGCACACCACTGCCTGCCTGCTGACACGGTGGGGGAGCACACTATTGGCTTTCCGGTGCGTAGACACGTGGCTGGCGTGGGCAAGCTGTGACTGGGAGTATATTATCAGCACCAGTGCTGTTCAAACACTTAAAACACTAGGACCAATGTCTACTTGGGTATGACTCACATCTTACAACTGCCATTAGACAGCAGAATGCAATTTCCCGAACCCCAGTATGTCTGGGCTGCAACAAAGCAGAATGTTATATGCCCTTGATACATTAGCATGTGTCTCTTAAACACTATATGCAGTGCTGCAGTGTCTGACAGGTTCGCTTGGGGCTTGGGTCTGCAGCAAACCATTCTTTAGAAATCATTTGTATAACCCATTGGCACATTCTGCTGATTTCTTTGGCTTCATTCTTTTTCAAGACTGTATTGCTGGGATGTAATAATTCCACCGATTTTTGCTCTTTGCATGACCCCTTGTGGAGCAGCTGGACACATTTTAGTGATGCATTTCATCATGGAACATTCTTGGTTGCATCATAATACCCAAACATGTAAAAGGCAAAATTCAACTCACCTGAGATCTTCTGGGTTGCCTAAAAGTTGCCTATTCTTATTGTAACACAATATTTTTGCTCCACAGGGAAAAATCATTCTATGAAAATTGTCTCCATGTTTTGTGTGCCATGTTCCTAAGCATTCATGTGTACTACTCTAAAGCTTTTTTCTCACCCACTCAATGTGAAAAACATGAAAAAGCTTGAGAGATGGGCACAAATTATCTTCTGTATCTTGCATTGGAAGGATTAGAACCATTTTCATTCTATATCATTTAGCTCTTTTCCTTCCCACCAGATATGGTCATTTTGCTCTGAACTGATGAGGTTCAGATGAGGGGAGAGGGCAAAAAAGCCGAAGCATTGACTCCACAGGTCTATCCTAACATTGCAACAAATTTAACAATTTTGCCATACAAAGCATTCATGCAGGCCAAGTTTGACAGCTTGTGCATGTCTGGGTAGAATGGACTGCAACTTTGAATGCCTGCATCAATCACTTTATGCAGCATAAGCATTATCTGTCATACATCAAGATATTTTACTATATGTGACAGGCTCTATGCATCATTCTCATCACAAGATGTGGAGAGGTGTGTGGACGATATCCTGCTGATGCCATAATCAATGTGCTAAAGCAAAAGTTTGAAAATATAATGGAACTGCCAATGTGATCAACAAATTCTTCTCAGATTATTAACCATTATCATGGTATAAACTTGGTTTGCATTAAAACATGCCACCATTTACCTCCTCCCAAATTCCCAATGGATTATAGGTTCACTGGTATATAACAAAGTCAAATCACTGACTGCAACACATCAGATTGTTAACTATCATACAACAAAACCACGCAAAAACACCAAAGCCTTAAAATTTGACCTCATGCAATTCTGATCTCAGCTGGTGCTTGAAATAATCAAACATACTTGGACTATTCCTGCACAATGACAATGTGCGTTATACAAATGTTATTCACCCTGCAAATAAAAAGGGCAATTGGTTGCACATAAAGACAAACACACAGCACAAAATGACATTTTTTGTAAACTTCAAAATCATGTATAATTGTTTTACTTAATCATAGATTAATGACCTGAGATGGCAAAAACTTGAAACTTGAAGGAGAGGCATGCATATGTTTGACATTCAGCTAAGTAAAATGTTAATGTGATGCACTGAACCACACAGATGTTCCTAAACACCAGGACGGATGATTGTGTCACCCATGCTTGGCATTGCAAAGGTAATAGTGCTAACAATAAATACACTAGATGATGTAACCAATCATGCATATAACACAGCTGGTTTGAAATAGATCTCACGCACAGTTTGTCCAAGAGTGTGCATGATGCAAAAATGCAGACTCAGGCCACCTGAATGCTTGCATGGTGAGCAATTTTTGACTGTGACTCATAAAGTCCCAAAAAACTAATGCATAACTGGATGCTTTAAACATCAATCTGAACAGTTTTGGCCGCAACATGGCCACATTACAGCTTGGAATATTCATTCTTTTAACTAAACAGACATGCTTCCACTGGCCACATGCATTCAACATGGCACACTGACAAATATTGGCATCACTGGCAAAGGCCTCACACTTCCTGGTGCTGACTCAGTTAAGGGAATCTAGGATAAAACTCATGCAATACTGATATCAGCAGATGCACAACCCAAAACAACTCTACTTCCAGAAACCTCCGCACCTCCAGAAACATCATTTCACTCTTTATACAATATATGTACAATTCAAAGTGTTTTTCTCATACCTGTCAACCCTGCATATTTCTGAATCTGAGGTTTAGCAGGCAGTGTGCAAGGTCTACATTGCTGATATTCAAATAATCTGGTACCATACTTTAAACCCAGTTTAGTTTGATCATTTGGGAAAACTGAAAAGGAGGGAAACTTTTTCAAAATGGCCCATTAGTATTTCATTTTTAAGGTCTCCCTCAACTGTGGCACTATGGACTACTGAAACCCCATAATATGAGGGCAACCATATGTCACAAACTTCCACAATGTGATCCGTGTTTAATCAATACTTTTGACAGTAGGCCACAGGGTAGAACAGACATCTAGGAAAGGTATAGACTCTTTATCAAGACAGTGACGATTGTTCAATATTTTGAGCATGCCAATTTTTAAGGTGCGTCCAATCCCTTTAACTACTGAGTTTCCTTAAATACTAGTAGCCAAGTGCCTTCCAATAACTAAACTGCCCAAAGACAACTAGGTATGTCATACGGTCTTGCTTATGTCCTAGGTACAGCAAATTTTGGTTCACAAAACTAGACAAGTTTCGACTTACCCTCACGGTCACCTACCCGCCAAAAATTGAAGGAGCTTTGAAGGTATCGAAAGCACGAGAACTAACACGAATAAACCAGCCAATAACAGCAGCAGTGCAGTACTATCCGAAAGTGACGCTACAGTGACGAAATCCAAGCCCAAGGAAATAGCCCTTCTTAAAATGCAGATATCTTTCACACAACAGCTCGCGCCATTGTCCTGGTTTGCGCTCACTCCCTGAATAGAACATTAACTATGGTACACAGGCACGACAGGCGTTTGAGCGTGCGCGGACGGTGTTGCTCGTGATGGTTAGGTACTAACCTTGCTCCAGTTGGGTTGATTTTTGTCTTCGTGGGGTTAATCTAATGGTGGCGTTCTTATTAGAATTACATCACACATTGCCCTGGTAACCTTCAGTCCATTTTTATCCCTTTTTGGATTATGAAAGAGCTATAAGTGTAAGCATCTTCCGCATTTAGTGCACATGCTATATCTAATGCTCCGCCTCTCCCCGTCTCGGGTCAGGAAGCGCTGCCACCTGCCGGCTGTTGTAAGGACTAACGGGGTGAGGAAACCGCTAAAGCCTTTGTCATGCCTTTGCGCCCAGGAAAGCTTGAAGGGGTACCCGAACTGCACGGTTAAGCTTAAGTCGCCACAATAACTTGTTCATGAGCATAAGTTGAAATTACGGTTAATTTTTTTTAAAAAATTAGGCTTATAACGTTGAGTTATTGGCCTCAAGTTAAAAAAGTTTGTTAATAAGTTAGGTTAGTTGCAAATAAGTAAATTAAGTTAAGTAAGGTATTCTTAATAAGTTCAGGTAATAAAAGATGTCATCCACATTTCTCCCGGCGAGGAGCTTGTTCGTTCCCCTGCATCTCCCCCGACAGCCCAGAACTTTGTGCTCGTCAAAAAACATGGATGGAAAAGTTTCCCTACGGGAAACCCATTCGCTACCTGTCGGGAGCTCGAGCTCCACCAGGCAAACCTCGAAACCGCTCCGCTCAGGAGCCCTCCTGGTGAGAGTGTATGCCGATTAACAAGCCAAGAACCTGCTAAAATAAAGCATGTTCCTGGAGCGGGCAATGACAGTCACGATCGCAGGCCATCTGAACACCATCCAGGCGGTCTTGTGCGTCCCAGAGATTACCGAGATGTCGGACAGAAATCTGCTGGAGGAGCTGACCGAGCAGGGGGTATGCGAGGTCATGCGCCTGCCCTCCCGCTGTCCTGGCCTGGGCCTCAACCCCTGGTCCACCTGCGGTTTAGAGGTCTGACAGTCCCACTCCCTGGCGCTCTCGCCTGTATACATACTGACGGCTCCATACGCGATAGCTGCATTCGTAAATTATTATTACCGCAAATCAGACCGCCTGTCAGGTTACAGCATAAAATGTACATGGCTGAACTAACAGCAAGCACGGCGGCCCTACTCCACGTCAAACAAGGTTTCACGCAAGGGGCAGTCATCTTTATGAACTCTCACTCCTTGCTACAAGCTCTTAGACCTCTTCGTAATTCATCTCATCAAATTATAAACGGTATGCGTTGAACGCCTTTCTCCCTTCCTCAACAGACACACATAATATTTATATGGATACCTGGACACGCCAATATGCATTAGAACAACATCGCAGACGAGGAAGTTAAACAAAGCCTTGTGTTACCGGAGCGTTATCATCTTTCTCGTCCTGTTTCCGATGTTCTTACAGTCAATCAATTCACATTTTCATTTTTTTCTCCAATTTGATTGGAATCAACGCGCTCATCCCCATCTTCGCTCAATCAGACCCAGCCTATGTTACTGGCCGACAATTAATAAAGATAATGACCTCAAGGAAGTCCTGCTTGTCAGACTTCGCATCGCTCATGCCCAAATAACCCGCTGCCACTTCTTCGAGCGCACTCATCCGCTTTGTCATCATTACGATACCCCTTTCACAAATCGCTTCCTGTTCCGATGTCTCTTTGTGCGTTATGTCAACGATCAAGACATCTGCTCATCAATTACGTCAATGGGAATTGGCTTCCATTCAATTTCCACTCTCTCCTCGGCGACTCTCTTATCCTGACTCGCTCGTTCTCCTCGTTGAATTCTTACACGGTACACGGTTAGATCATGTCATTTAGATACGGGGATTTTCCTGCATGATTTGCCAAAAATTGCACGTTTCCCCATTGGCTGGAGTTCTGGTTTTTCCAATCAGGATTTTCCAGGACGAGATAACATCACACAACACTACAAGGCCGTGCCGGGCGGCGGAGCCCGGGACTGCCCTCCCCGTTGCTACCATCAGGCAGATCAGATCAGATCAGACGATCAGACGGCTCTGCAGCCATGTATCGCACAGGCCGCCGACAAGTCAGCTGAGCCAAGGCCACCGTTGTCACGGACACCACACATAGGACTCACTGCGCCCGATGAGTCTGGCAGAAGGGCCGGTTGGGAGGCTCACTTGACGTTCAAGCGTATTGAATGCGTGTTGTGTCGTGGTGAAAAAAAATACGTCAATGTATTTCACCAAAAATACATGTCAATTTATTTCACAAAAATAACACAATCATTGCCTGACCTTAAGCCGGAAGTAATTGCCCCTTCTCCCCTCGAAGCTGACTGTAGGTGCGTTGAGGGGAGAAGGCCTTGGATCGCTCCCCACAAGACTCTGTTACATCGGCAGACTTACACAATGTACAGAATGTATCCCTCCAGTTCTTCTAAAACATACACTTTGGCAGTGTTTTACTGACAGACCCGTCCTGTGCTCCACGGATCACGTCAGGCTGATATCACCGGCAATGTTGGCCAGTTGGTCACGGACCGGGGCGGATCCAGGACTTCGTCAAGGGGGGAGGCACGCAACATTGCGGGGGCCCATGGAGTTTGGAGCCCCCCTCCAAAAAATATCCTGGCATTTCGGTCAATACATTTTGAGACAAGTCGTATGTAAGATATATATATATATATATATATATATATATATATATATATATATATACGTATATGCACGCATGTATCTACTCATTCATTCATTTCATAAATACGGAAACCCATCTAACTGCGCACGGCCTTATAAAGCGAGGCGTGCCACACATGCATACACATAGAACTCACTTACTTTCTACAGATCATGTTAAATGCTGTGATTTTGAGGCTAAATGCTCCGGAACAACAGGCAAAACAAATTCAAGGTAGCTGCTAACAACCATCAAAACCAAGCATGAAATTCACTCCTAGCTTATGTTTTACGCCTAGCTGGCTGGGCGACGTGTATATCAGCCATCAACTGATGGCACCAACCACGAGCCATCAGTTGATGGCTGATGACAAGCGCAGATTTTTTTCCCTGTTATAAAGGAGTACAACATATCCTAGCATTCGAAATATGCCAAGAACGTGATACTCCAGTACAATAAGTGCCACGCACTCAATAGCTGATGAAAATGACACACAAGACGTTGGCGGCATGTAAAATTACGTTCGGCAATTGCGCGTAAAAATTCATCGGCGCACATTGTAGCGGTGGACCATGCCCCGGGTCAGTGTGAGCATGTAGGACGAGTGGGGCGATGACTCATGTCTGAGTGAGGAGAATAATCGCGGCTCGGGGCGGTGCGTCACGGTGGCGCCGGACAGTCGCTCGCAGATCGTGTTGCGGGGATGAGCCTTGGAAGAAGTACAAGAGGTGCTACTCGGGCGCGTGGGGGGGGGGAGGGGGAGGGGAGTCTCCCTGTCGGCGTTGTGTGCGGCAACTCGCCGGTGTGTGTGGGGTGGTCCAGCCGACATGTGATCTCGAATACACATATTCGACCGGTGCTCTGAGGCCAAGTCACCAAGGCCAATAGGGACGAAGCCTGAGCGAGCATGGATGCCGTAGGAGGCCAGCAAAGTGGCTCCCGTCAACAAGCATAGGGTCCTCAGAGCACGCAAAAAGAACCCAAGACCAACGTGGTGGGCCCATGAACGACCGGTAGTGCCTCGGTAGGCTGGCAGTGTTTTATATGAGCCCGAGATATTTCGTGTGAGCCGGAGACTTAAATCAAGGGCCCCTGAGCAACTGAGTGTACCCTGGCATATGGGGCCTGGAAAAAGCGTAAAGAGGCTTTCGGGCGCATGGGAAGAATCTGTTGAGGAAAACCTGATCGATCAACGGTGCTCAGGCATGGAGACAGATAGCGTCCCAACAGCACATTGGGCCTTGCGAGAAAATGCAGACGTCAAGGGCAACGTGGAAAACTTCTTAGCGGCAATCAGAGTGGCCCGGCAAGTGGACATATAGGGCCAGAAAACCAACAGCGCGATGACCCTAGACAGTGTAATGAGGCCCAAAATTTCCCCCAAACAACACTTTCTCAATGAACAAAAAATGAGCTTGGTCTGCTTATGAACTCTTCACTTTTGCGAACAATTGTTATTGGTCGTCTGTAGACCCAGAGGCTTCCAATCTTGTTGTAAGAAAACTGCGTCCGTCCGGCCAGTTATGGGCTCCTCCGGAGCCTTTAGGTTCCCTCGGCATGGTCCATGGGACATGGTCTCGTGCCTCCCCCCCCCCCCCCCCCCTTCCTCTGCATTCGCCACCGGCCCGAGCAGCTTAATAGATGGGGCCCGCCAAGAACAAAAGACCATCCATTCAAAAAAGAAATACTCACGACACAATGTGTAGGGCTCTGAACGATCGACTGCGCCCGAGCAGGCTAACAGATAAAGTTCGCAAAGAGAGCGTAGGGCCCTCCGTTCAAAAAGGAAGTATTTAAGACCCAATGCAGAGGAATCCCGAATGATCCAGTGCGTCAGAGCAGGTTAACATATAGGGCCCACCATTCAAACAGGAAGCACCCAAAACCCAATGTAGAGCTCCCCAAATGATCAAGCGTGGCCGAGCAGGTTAAGAAATAGGGCTCCCAATAAGAGCGTAGAGCCCTCCATTCGAATGGGAAACACCGAAGACCTTTTGTGAATGGCCCCAGAATGATAGAATGTGCCCGAGCAGCTTATCAGAAGGCATTCGAGAAGAACGTAGCGCCCTCTATTCCGAAAAGAAGTACCCAGAACCCAGTGCGGAGGGCCCGGAAAGATGGAGTATACCTGAGCAGATTATCAGGTGGCCCAGACAGGAGTGCAGGGCTCTAAATTCAAACATCAAGACCCAATGTGCAGGGCCCGTGGACAATTCAGTGTGGCCGAAGCGGCGCACAGGTGGGGTCCCCGACAAGTACGTGGGGCCCTCCATTTAGATAAGAAGTGTCCAAAACACTATGTGGAGGGCTCTCGCATATTCGTGTGCACCCGAGCAGGTTAACAAATGGGGTCCCGACGAGCGTTCACCCTTGCGCTCAAATATGAAATACCCACGACACGATGTGGAGGGCCCCGAATAATCGAGTGCGCCAGAGCAGGTTAACAGATAGGATCCCGAAAATCGCGGAGGGCCCTCCATTCAAAAAGGAAGTACCCAAAACCACATGTAGATTTCCCCCACGATCGATTGTTCCCAAGCATCTTATCAGAAGGGGTCCCGACAGGAGCGTAAGGCCCTCCATTCAAATAAGAAGTACCTAAAACCCGATGCGGAGTGTACCCGAACAGATTATCAGATATGACTCCGATATGAGCAGAGGGCCCCAAATTTAAACACCAAGAGCGGATGTGCAGGGCCCCCCGAGCAATCCAGTGTGGCCAAGGAGGCCAACAGAGGGGCCACGACAAGTGCGTAGGGCCCTATTCAAATGGCATGTGCCCCAGACCCAATGTAGAGAGGGCCTGAACGATTGAATGCGGGCGAGCAGGTTATCAGATGGGCTTCCCTCCAAAAGCGTAGGGCCCCCAATTAAGGAAAGAAGTACCCAAGACCCAGTGTGAAGGGTCTCCGAACGACTGGTGTGCCCAAGCAGGCCGTCAGATGACCCCCGACAAGAGTGCGGGGCCCTAAGCAAGTAACAGAGAATTGGAAGCGCTCTAGACCAATGAAGAGCGCCCCTGAGCATATTGCAAGTGCGTCGGTAGGCTAACTGAGACCCACGTAAATGGCCCCTGAGCAACCGAGAACACCCCGGCAGATTAAGATATGGGATCCCGGCTATAGCCCACAGAGCCTTTATGGCGGATGAAAAGAACACGCGGAAGGGCTTGTGATTGACAAAAGTGCTCCGGCACGCTGGCAGGAAGGGCCCCAATAACAGCACAGGGCTTTTTTCCCAGTTTACAACTTTTCCAATCATTGATGTTTTTTTGACTTCTCATAAGCCCTGCAGTTTTGCTTACAACTGTTCTTGGTCGTCTGGAAGTCCATATATATATATATATATATATATATATATATATATATATAATATATATATATATATATATATCCAGTTTTGTTGCGTTTTGTGTTAAAAAAACTGCACCTGTTCGGCCGACGATGCCCCCCCCCCGAAGCCAATGGACCCCTTCGGGCCCAAGGGGAGGGGGAGGGGGCATGGCCCTGTGTCACCCTCTGGATCCACCCCTGGTCACGGATACACCCGGCAATCTGCGTATCCGTGACCAACTAGCTAGTATCGGCCAGTGTCTGAGTGCCAACTGGCCAATATCGGCCAGCGTCTGAGTGCCAACTGGCCAATATCGGCCAGCGTCTGAGTGCCAACTGGCCAATATTGGCCAGTGTCTGAGTACCCAACCAGGACCGGAACATCGGCGTACTTGGATCATCGCAATACGGTGATAATTTTATCGACATTTAATTATTAAATTAATTAAATCAATAATTTTACGAACGACATCCACCACCCTGCGAATCTTGCGGCTCGGCTCTGTGGCGTGCCAGCCGACGTCTTGTGATGAATAAAACAGCCCGTAAGAGATCAGTCCAACCACGCCATGGCTCTTGACCTGTTTGATGCTTTTGTCTCCATATTTTCGTTAGCGCATAAACTCCGGAGATAAGTGTTTCATGTAGTTTTGCTTCCCAGCTCTGGGACTGGAGCGAATGTTTAATTGCCGCATGTGACCGATCACTAGTGAGCGTCGTGAGGTGCTAGCGTAGATGTGGCTTTCGGGGTCGTCCACACGGTCGTTACGCGTGGCGGGGGAGGGCTTTTTATGAAGTGGGGCAAAGCAAAAGCATAGCATGGGAGAGAGGGCGAGGTCTTGGACAACGCAACGTTACACCCAAGTCTACTTCCTAATCTTACTAAAGCATTAGTTAATGAAACCTCAAAGCCCTATACTCATGTGCTGTGTTTCATGAAAAGAAACATGGTCTTCATTTGTTTCACAGCTTTGGCTCAATAGGGGCCAAAAACACGTTGCTTTCTCGGGGCGTTACCAGCGTGACCACGGGGAGGGGGGTTACACCTTGGTTACTTAACCAAGCGTAACCAGCGTGTAACATGGGGAGCGGGAGGGTTGCCAATGACGAAAGCTACTCAGCGTAATTTATGGGCGGTCCCTTTTCATGCGCTGGCGTGATGTGGCTAAATACGGTTTGCCGATGTATAGGTGGCAGCACTTTACGGCTCAGCTGGCGCCTTCCGCCGTCAGGACCTATAAGCATCCATGTTTTCCGATGGCAGTCCAGTGACACAGCGAGTCGGCCTGCGGGGTATAACCACTTCTCGTGAACCAGATACGGAATGTGCATAATTTGCGATGCAACCCAGTTATCTGAAGGATAGCTTCATTAACGCGGCCCTTTTGTACTTATTTAAAGATTTGATCCGAACCCTTTGAGTGGATGGAGTTCCGGGATCAGAGCTCACGCTAAGCAGTGCTTGTTGTGTGAGCCTTGACCCCTACCATCCGATCGCGCAATTCCATGTCAACGGCAGAATTTGGTGGCGAAAGCTTAGCGTGCCGCAATGCTCGGCACGGTCCGTCCTGCCCTCTGATGTCAACTGATCTTTAGCGCGACCGCTGCCTTCGGCCGCAGGCCATACCTGTCAAGGGCAAATAGCAAGCGCTTTAAAGCGACTCGAACCCACCCCGCCACGGGTGGGCGCATCGGAAGGCAGGCGCTCTAACCAACTGAGCCACCGGGACGGCTGGCTTCAGTACCACCACTGGTACTGAAACTGAAGCCGCGTTAAAATACGTGTTTTACCACAAATCGCACGGGTGGCATGATCAATGGAGGCGCCATTCAGCATAATCCCCGCGTCCAACGGCGGCGTTTCAGCGACGGCAGCGACTAGCGAGCTGCTAGGGAGTGCACATGAGGTTAGAGTTTGACCCAGTGGCGTCGCCACCACTGGCGAGATGCGAGGGAGTGCCCCTGACGCCAGAGTTTGATCCGGTGGCGTCGCCACCACTGGCGAGATGCGAGGGAGTGCGCCTGACGTCAGAGTTTGATCCGGTGACGTCGCCACCACTGGCGAGATGCGAGGGAGTGCGCCTGACGTCAGAGTTTGATCCGGTGACGTCGCCACCACTGGCGAGATGCGAGGGAGTGCGCCTGACGTCAGAGTTTGATCCGGTGACGTCGCCACCACTGGCGAGATGCGAGGGAGTGCGCCTGACGTCAGAGTTTGATCCGGTGACGTCGCCACCACTGGCGAGATGCGAGGGAGTGCGCCTGACGTCAGAGTTTGATCCGGTGACGTCGTCAGCACTAGCGAGATGCGAGGAAGTGCACCTGACGTCAGATATTGATCCGGTGACGTCGCCACCACTGGCGAGATGCGAGGGAGTGCACATGAGGTCAGAGTTTGATCCGGTGGCGTCATGTTTCACGCAGTCGCCGACGCCGTGTGGTTTGCCAGAACGCGACCTAAATAGCAGTTGCTGGAGAGATATTAGATATACCGTTCGCGTGAAAGAATGCGTTGCGTAGCACTCGCTGCTGACATTGATTTATGTGCGTGCGTGAGTCATTAGTTGTTCGTGTACAACACGTAAAGCTACATATCACCGGCGGTTGAACGAAGCTGATGGGGCTCAAGCAGTAAAATCGCGCAACGCAGCGGGACAAAATTAAAAACCACGGCTTTGGATTCGAACGTCATCGCAGTAAGCTCAGCACTGCGTACTGCATATGCACACGACTGTCGTGCAAATAATCCAGGTGTCATAATTCGCTTCTGCTAGCCTGCTATACGCTGTGCTGTGAGATCACCGACCCGCCGCCGTTACCGCACATAAGCTTTCGATCAAGCTGGACTTTCACTGCTCACTGCGCTAAGATCTGCACAATCGATTGCGTTGGCCGAAAGCGATCATGTGATAATGATTCACGTTGGTTATCAATCGCACCGTGTATGATTCACAGCTTGCCGTGTATTTAAGACATACCACTTCATCGTGCGTTGATATCACTGAGCACCGTACCGTTCGTACAATTTCCAATTTTGTCGCGATTTTCTCAGGCACTGCGCTCCGCTGGCTGGTCGCAATGCCATTGACACGGAAACCTTAATCACGGCTGGGGACCCAGAGCGACGCGTGCGTCCGGGCCATCACTACCGGCAAGGAGACCCAAAGCGACGCGTGCGTCCGAGCCATCACTACCGGCAGCGGGACCCAGAGCGACGCGTGCGTCCGGGCCATCACTGCCGGGGCCGTGTGAGGCACGTGCCACCACATGTGGAGCGTAAGCACTGGCACGTCCTAGGACAGACTCCACGGCACGTCACGTTCCACGTCCTCCGCTACGGCACGGCAGCAGCCGCCTCACCCTCCGAGCACAGACGCTCCCTGATCGTCCTCGCGAACACCTCCCCCCCCCCCCCCCACCCCTCCAGCCGGCGGCGGACCCGGGCAGCGTTGGGCAGTGAATGGGCAGTGTTATGGCAGTGAATGTGGCGTAGCCCGGGACCCCCGGCGCGCGCGGGCGCCCCGCCGCGCCGTTGGCGCCCCAGGCTGCCCCGGTGCGGACTCGTCGCGTCACGCTCGTCACGCGTGACGTCGTGCGGTCCCCAGCGGCGGCGGCGGCCCGCCCGCTAGGCGGCCGGCGCCGTGCTGTTGCCGGGTGCGTGTCGTGCGGACCGCCCATAGAACGGCAGCTCGAACTGCCACGAGGGCGGCGGCGGCGGCGGCGGCGGCAGTCGGTAGCGACGGCGGCAGACGACGCAGCGCGAGACGCGTGTTCGCAAGTTGCCCGCCTTCAGCGTCTGCTGCTGCGGCTGGCGGAACTGTGCGTACTCGGCGATGGTGGTCAGCCAGAAGGAGTAGGCGGTGGTGAAGAAGTTGCAGCGGCCGTGGCCGTGGCATTCGATGAAGGGCGTCGGCCGGAAGTCCTCCAGGCAGGAGCCGGGAGAGACGAGCGACTGGCCGCCGCCCTCGGCGCCCGCGTCCGTGTGCTGCGGCACAGCCGGCCTCGGTCACCAACGGGGCAGCCAGGCCCCAGCACAACAGCAGAGTCGTCGGTCCCAGCGAGGTTTTGGTCACACTTTGGCCGTGACAGGCCCAGTCGTATTCTCACAAGCACGGTTTGTGGACGCGAGGACGGCCAAATAGTCACATGGGCAGATATACGGTCACATGGGTAGTTAACAGCCACCTGGGTAGTTTACAGTCACATGTGTAGTGATGGTGTCACACGCAAACGGCCAGACTCACACGAGCTAGTAGCCATATTGGTCATGCAACCGAATTCAAACGTAAGTTTGAATTCGAGAAGAGCAAGGTGCCAGTGTATATACATCGCTCGCCGCCTCATTGCCGCGGAAGACTTGCTTAATACTTAGCTTCGGAATATAAGCACGGAAACGTCAGCATATAGCAAAAATAATACAGAAATAACATAGATCAAAAATAAGCACGAATACATCAGTGGGATCGTCAGAAGAAACGTCAACTGAAAACTCGTGCGTAAACCTGCGGGTAGCAAAGGCTTCCAACAACGTCGTGCCTCACCATGAGGAAGGAGTAGCCGGTCCACATGGTTTCCCAGTTGGCTGGACACTCCGGTATGGCCACGTCCTGGCTGTGGATGGCTATGGCTCTTGTTGGTGCTTCACACACAGAACAGCTGCAACAGATGCAAGCATATGTGGAAGATACAGGGGCGTAGTTTGGCAAAATGGGTTTAGGTGGATGGAGGCTGAAAGTGAAAAATGACGAAACCTACGCGGAAATAGCCAACAAAGTGGTTTCTTCCCGGGTTTGGTCCACTTTCTTCTAACAGTTGGGGGGCCTGGGTCCAAGTGTGTGTAGGGGGGGGGGGGCTGGAGGTCATGTGTGTTTGGGGGGAGGGGAGAAGGGGCTGGAGTTCCCTCAACTGAATAGGAAACTACGCCCCTGAAAAGATGGGAAACTTGAGAACCAATTCGGTGTATGGGCACCACTTGATTTTCGGTAAATTAGCCGAACGCCGTTCGCGGAGCATGCATACTGACTGTCTGACACACCACTCTGACTGTCTGACACACCACTCTGACTGTCTGACACACCACTCTGACTGTCTGGCACACCACTCTGACTGTCTGGCACGTCACTCTGACAGTGTGACACATCACTCGGTGTGGATTGTGGACACCCTTACCACAGGCGTACCAGCTGGATACACTCTCATCACGGGCGTACCAGCCGGATATACTCTCATCACAGGCGTATCAGCTGGATATACTCTCATCACAGGCGTACCAGCTGGATACGCCCTCATCACAGGTGTTCCAGTTGGATATACTCTCATCACACGCGTACCAGCCGGATAACATCCTCACCACAAGCGTACCAGCCGGATGCACCCTCACCACAGGCGTACCAGCTGGATACACCCCCATCACAGGCGTTCCAGTTTGGTATACTCTCATCACATGCGTACCAGCTGGAACTACTCTCATCACAGGCGAACCCGCTGGATATACTCTCGTCACAGGCGAACCCGCTGGATATACTCTCGTCGCAGGCGTACCAACTGGATATACTCTCGTCACAGGCCTCCCAACTGGATATACTCTCGTCGCAGGCGTACCAACTGGATATACTCTCGTCACAGGCGTACCAACTGGATATACTCTCGTCACAGGCGTACCAACTGGATATACTCTCGTCACAGGCGTACCAACCGGATATACTCTCGTCGCAGGCGTGCCAACTGGATATACTCTCGTCACAGGCGTGCCAACTGGATATACTCTCGTCACAGGCGTGCCAACTGGATATACTCTCGTCACAGGCGTGCCAACTGGATATACTCTCGTCACAGGCGTGCCAACTGGATACACTTTCATCACACGCGTAACAGCTGGATATACTCTCATCACACGCGTACCAGCTGAACACACCCTCATCACAGGCGTACCAGCTGGACACATCCTCATCACCCGCGTACCGTGAGATGTACCGCTGGATGTTAACCCCCGTAATCGGTGTCATCATCACCGGCATCGGCTCCGGCGTGTTTAGCCAATAGCTGTAGTCGTTACGCTGGGCATACTCGCACTTCTCGTTGCCGCTGCAGAAGACGTACGGCATGGTGGTGAACTTGAGCAGGCAGGAGCCTGGCGTACCTGTGGTGCGTTCACATCAGGCGTTAAGGCGGACTCTGCATGCGGACTCAGAGTGTATGCGTGCACTGGCATGGTGGGACGCGCGGGTCTACGTCCAGGATCATTATAGAGTCTGAAACTGCGCTCACCGAGGTCGGCGCCGTGAGCCTTGGCATTCCCAGTGACGTGCAGCAGCGAGTAGCCCTGCCACAGCTGGCTGGTGCCGGGCGGACACTGCGGCACGTACGTCGACTGGCTGTGCCGCGTGAAGAAGAAGCCGCGCGAGGGCGGCGGCGGCCCGGTCTGCGGCGCGTCGTCGCCAGGAGGGCCCCGGCCCTCCCGGCGGGCCGTAGGGCCCGGGCGGGCCGCGGCCGCCGGGGTCGCCGGTGGGCCCGGGCGGGCCCGGCCGCCAGCCGGGCGGGCCGCGCAGGCCGGGCAGGCCCGGCTCTCCCAACCCGCCCGGCAGGCCGTCCAACCCCCGGCAGGCCGGGCTCGCCGGGCCGGCCGGCCAGCCCGGGGAAGCCGTCCGGGCCGGCGTCGCCCGGCAGGCCAGGTCCGCCGTCCAGCCAGGTGCCGGCGCGCCGGGGCAACCCCGCTGGCCGCGCCGGCCCGGCGAGCCAGGCAGGCCGTCCAGGCCGCGGTCGCCTGGCCGGCCCGGGTTCCCGCCCCGGCCGTCCAGGCCGGGAAGGCCGGGCTCGCCCTTATAGCCTCTCGGTCCGGGCAGACCGTCGAGGGCCGGGTAGCCGGGCTCACCCCGCTGGCCGCTGCCGGAGGGCGAGGCACAGGTCAGAGCGGCGCAGGTCAGACGCGCTGCTGCCGGGTGCGGCAGGTGCAGGTCAAGATAGGCCTAGACACCGCAAATAGGTCACGACTGGGGTAATGGGCAGAGGCGTAGCCAAGAGAGGAGCTTTTGGGCCCATACCCCTGGGGGTGGCGGGGGAGAGGGGTCTGAGACCGATGCCCCCCAGTTCTTTGCATTTTAAAGCCTCGAAATTTGAATGGATTGCAAAACATAAAATAGACTCGCTAGGCATCAGAATAGGACCCCTAGCCTCAAAATGAACTCCGAATAAAAACAAAGGGCCCAAAGCGGCAAAACAATACCCCGTTGACTGAAAGGGCCCCCTGTGACCTAATTTGGTCCCCTCCAGGGGGAAACCCTGGCTACGCCACTGAATGGTGACCGTGCTGTCCGCGCATTGAAGAGCGGGGCGCAGTCTGCACCATCGCCGCCTGCCAGGCCGGCACATTCTGCACACTGAGAAAACACATCAGCTCAAGCCACGTGCCGATTGTTGATTGTTAATGTCTCGCGCATTAGGACCAATCCTTTCCATTTCAAACCATGTTAGGACTGTTTCTTTGTACCGTCACGGCTGCAAAGCTGATCGCTCTCAACACTTCACCGTCTTTGCTTCCGCCAAATCACACCACCCTGCTGGTGGCGGCGGTGACGGCGGCCCCTGACTCACGGCAAGCCCGGCGGTGCGTCCAGACCCCTGTCGCCGGACGGTCCCGGTCTACCGTCGGGCCCGGCTGGCCCCGGCTGGCCGGGCCCACCGTCGCGGCCCGGCACGCCGTCTCTGCCGGGGCCGCCGTCGTAGCCGCGCTCGCCCTTGGGTGAGATCCCGGGCGGCCCGTCGAAGCCGGGCAGGCCGGGCAGGCCGCTGTCGCCGTCATCGCCAGGGTCTCCGGCCGGGCCGGACGGGCCACTGAGGCCCGGCAGACCCGGCGACCCGTCCGTGCCCCGCTCGCCGCCGCGACCGACGCTGCCGGGCCCGGGCGGGCCGCGCGGGCCGCCGTCGCCCGGCTGGCCCCGGCCGCCGGCGCGGCCGGGCAGGCCGTCCGGACCGCGCAGCCCTGGCTCGCCCGGTCGGCCGGTGGGTCCGCCCGGGCCCGCCGGGCCGGGGAGGCCCGGAAGGCCCGGGTTGCCCTTCAGGCCCAGCCGACCCGGGCAGCCGCGCTTGCCGGCCAGGCCTGGCAGTCCGGGTGGCCCGTCCTGGCCCGGTGGTCCGTTGAAGCCGTCCTGGCCCGGGAGACCGGGCCGACCGCTGCGCCGACCCGGTCCTCCAGGTAGGCCTGCGGCAGAAACCGCGTCATTTTGCGGCAGCAGCGCTTCGCAAGGGTGTTATACCCCAGATGTGTTACATCCCCGCAGAGGTGTTACACCCCCGCAGAGGTGTTACACCCCCGCAGAGATGCTACACCCCCGCAGAGATGATACACCCCGAAGAGGTGTTACGACCCGCATAGACGTTACAACCTCACAGGTGTTAGATCCCCACAGAGGTGTTACACCCATACAGAGCTATTACACCCCACTCAGGTGCTAAACAGCACCGCGGTGTCATGCGATGCAGGGTTCTTACACAGCTGAGGAGCGATGTGCGGTGCATTGGAGTTTCACAGCGCAGGGGTGTAGCGATGCTAGACAGCACAAGAGTGTGACGCGGCGTGGGAGTGTTGCACGTCGCGTCACACTGGTTACCTCACTGATCACGACGCGTCACACGCGTGTGACGGATCACGGGTGTGTGAGGGTGAACAGCGGTGTTGTACTCTGCAGGGGTGTTACACGCTGTGACTCTACTGGGATCTCGCAGAGCGAAGGGGTGTTACACCGTTCAGACGTGCTGCGCGGTGCGAGGGTGCTGCATCGTGCAAGTGGAGTTGCACGTCAAGTGGGTGCCACGCGCCAGAAGGGTACCGCTCAAAGCAAGCGTTCCATGGCGCACTGTCTCCGTTCACAGTTCAACGATCCACTGGCAAGGAGGCGATGGCCCCTCGCAAAATCTACGGCGCTGAGACTCTACGCCAGTGCATTTTCTTCAAGATTCCACAAAACCGCATTTCAGTAAGTAGGTCCGCTTTGTGATTCCATAGGGTACTTTTCGCCTGAAGAGATGCGTTGAAGATTGACGATTGATCTAATATGCTCACCAGAAAAAAACTCACGAAAAAGCACTCACAATAACTGGCACGTGGGCGGATGAGGCACCCCGCAAAATGAAGACAAACGAGGTCAAATGTGACGCGACGTCCAGTGCAATTAGTTGCCACATCCGGCCTGGACATGACCCTCAAAAAGTGCGCCGGGGGGGGGGGGGCATGATTCAGGACGCCTGGGCCATTGGGCACTGGGCTCAGTTCAGCATGAGGCGCCCCCCGCCCCCCGCAATTTAGAACACCTCAGTTATAGTCACTTCATGTTGTGGGGGTTTCCAAACACGATTTCTACAAGCAAGTTACGTCGTGGAAAGTAAGGATTTAGATCAGGAGGAAGCCGCAAGCCTGTTTTCGTTTTGGCTGGTCAAAGGTGGTTGAAAACTTCGGCCTATTCCTTCTTGGCTGCTTAAAGAATCACTTGCCATTTGTTTCCACCAATTTCATCCCAGCGAACTATCGTTGACCCCATCCACTTCCATAGAGAAGCTTAACATGTCGCCCGTTACTTACTTAGACACGACGAGGGCTGATTTTGTTTTTTTTCAGCTCAAGTGTCTGTCACCCTTTAAACAATAACCTGACATGTGTTTAACAATGTCACCAAACCGCAGTCGGACAATAAGACGTGTCTGAACATTGTAATACACCAACCGTATTGTGTAGCGTTTTACCAGCATTTCTCCGCGCTGAAGCTGTGCGGAATTTTGTTTGTAAACATCAATATCAGCAGCACCGTTTCGAACAGTAAATTTCGCCCAGATTATGCAGTCTCAAACTGTCTCGTCTACGAGGATCACCAACCACGTCGCAATGCTCAGTGCCAGTGCTCAGTGCTCAGTGCCAGCACTCAGTGCTCAGTGCTCAGTGCCAGCGCTCAGTGCTCAGTGCTCAGTGCCAGCGCTCAGTGCTCAGTGTCAGTGCTCAGTGCCAATGCTCAGCGCTCAGTGCCAGCGCTCAGTGCTCAGTGCTCAGTGTTTAGTGCTCAGTGATACACCCCGGCACACTATTGGTCCGTCCTGGCCACGGGCCGAATGACGTCATACCTGGCCGGCCGGGTGTGCCAGGATCGCCGGCGGGACCGAGCAGGCCGGGCATGCCTTCCAGGCCGGGCATGCCCCGGTCGCCGCCGAAGCCGGGGGAGCCGGGCCGGCCGCGAGGGCCCCGCGGGCCCGGCCGGCCGTCGACGCCTGGATCCCCACGTGGGCCCGGCGGGCCCGGCAGGCGATTCGTGTCCCCGGGCAAGCCCTGCGGAATCAGGTCAGGGCAGGTCAGGTCAGACACACGGTACACGGCCCAGCACAGGGACGATGGGTGTGTCATTCCCGACGGTCTGCGCACGCCACCCGACGGGATAGCTTGTCCAGGGGCAAGGTCGCTCTAAAATACATCAGGCGCAAAATGGCTGGCGGGCACAGAGCCGTCGCCAAGTTGCGTTCACGCCGTCCGCTTCAAACTCATTTCGTTTAGCTGTCCGTTGGGGTTTACAAAAACTGAGGTAAGTTTTAAGAGCCTCTGCACAGTCTTCACATGCGATAACCACGAGCAGAGAGTCACACCTAACCACCACAAGCCAGCTATGTAAACATGGCAACGCCGACCACGCACGCTCGGCTGCGGACGGGCGGAGCGTCGCACGCACCTTGAGACCGACGCGGCCGTCCGGTCCCAGGCGGTCCGCGGTCCCCGGGACCGCCGGACGGGCCGGGCAGGCCGGGGAGGCCGTCGCCGGGCGGTCCGGGCAGTCCGGCAGCCCGTCCGGGCCCATGGTGCCGGGCCAGCCAGGTGGGCCGGGCAGGCCGATTTTGCCCGGGCAGCCGCGCTTGGAGGCCGAACCGGGCTCGCCGGGCGGGCCCGGAGGCCCCGGTGGGCCGTACACGCCGCTCGCACCCTTGTCGCCGGGCGCGCCCGGGGGCCAGCCCTGGGGCCCCGGAGGCCCAGGTTCACCGACGGAGCCCTTCTGGGCGCCCCGGCCCGGTGGGCCCGGCCGTCCCGGCAGGCCGGCCGGACCTGACGGAGAGACGGGCGCGTCAGGGCACCACAGCCAATCACAGACACGGGCGAGTGATGTCCCGACATTGCAACCAATCACGGGCGGTCTGGGCACCGCGGCCAGTGATGAACACGGGATTTCCGTCACACTCGTCGTTCGACTTACACGTGGCTCAAAAGGCAAACGACGACAACAGACAGACAGACAGACAGGCGCACCCTGTTCATATAGTTATCATGCTCTTGGTGAAGTTTGGCGATGGGGGGGGGGGGGATACTGACGTTTATTCTTCTCACGTTACGTGACTGATCGTAATGTAAACGTAGCGATCAATCTGTGCGCAATGTGCGAACGGCTGACATCACGGTGCTTCAACCAATCGCAGACGACAGGCATCGCAGGGAAGCTGACGTTTGGGTATCCAACCAATCACAGCTGAGCGGGACGGCTGACGTCTGGGCGGCAACCAATCACGGATGCTGGGCATTGAGCATTCAAACCCGTGTAAAGTCTGATTCCATGCTACCAAAATCAAGCAGCAGGCAGTGGGTTTGGCAGATAACATCGCCACTGAAAAAAATGCAGGCAGCTGACGGCAAACAGAGCCAGCGGCATGAGGCAAGCGCTTGCCGAGCCCATCCCACGGAGAAAAGACGGCCCGCTTAGCCTGGAGTCAGCCGCGGATAGTCGAGCCGGGGGAGAGGGTGAGGGAGCGCTGGTAGCCGACCGCGCGGAGCACGCACCTGGGTTTCTGCTATCGTCGCCGCGCAGGCCGGCCGGTCCGTCGATCCCAGGCCGGCCGGGGCCTCCGGGCGCACCGCGGCGGCCCGGCTGCCCCGGCTGCCCGGGCTCGCCGCGGCCCGCGCTCGGACCCTGCTCGCCGGGCATGCCCGGCTGCCCGACCAGGCCGCGCAGGCCGGGCACGCCGTCGGGGCCCGGCAGGCCCAGCTCGCCGGGCAGGCCGGGCAGGCCGACGCGGCCGGGCGGACCCGGCCGGCCGGGCCGGCTGTCGCCTGGTGGGCCTCGTGCCCCCTGTCGGCACACGACCGTGACCCCAATGCAGGACGACCTCCGGGCCGGTGGGTCAGCAGCCGCACCGGTCACAGAGCGGGCTCCGTCGGACTAACCTAGCACGGTTACTGTTGCTTTTACCGTAGCTGTAACTGTTAGTGTAACCCATCATTGTTACGCAATAAACCTTACCGCCGTCGTATCGCCACAGAGCCGCGGGCCTATTGTAGCCCAACGGGCCTAGTTGTGGCACTCAGGATCCTATTTTGGCACCCAAGGGTCTACTGTGACACACAGGGCCCTAGACAGCCATCTACGGAAGGGCCTTTTTAGCAAGGTGGACGGCATATAACGCATTAACCATCTGACTTCCTGCCTAACGTTTCATCTGTCCATCTGTTTACCTGACTTTTTGTTCATTTAGTTGCATATATGACTGTCCATCTGTTTGGCCTTCTACCTGTCTTTCACACTTCTTCCTGTGTGACAACTGTTACTACTTCGTCTGGCTATCAATTTTTGAAATATAAGCATCCATTCATAGGTCACCCATGCATCTAGCCACACACAGGACCGGTTACCTGATCAGCACGTGGCGGCGAATAACTACCGCTACGCGCCAATTCCCCAATCACCATCCTCTGCCCGTTCAAAAGCCCCTGCGACGCCCGGCGGCCGCACCTTGAAGCCGGGTGTCCCATCCGGAGCGCTGTCGCCCGGCCGTCCGGGTCTGCCGGACGGTCCGCGCGGTCCGGGCAGTCCGTCCGATCCGTCCGGCCCGCGCCGGCCGGGCTCGCCGGGCAGGCCGTCCGGCGCGCTGGGTCCGGGCGTGCCGGGCAGGATGGGCAGCCCCGGGTCGCCGGGGAAGCCGGGCAGGCCGGGCCAGCCCTGCCCGCAGGGGAACGGAGGTCAAAGGTCAAGCACTGCGTCGAGGCCAGACGGCGGGACGCAGCAGAAACGCGACGGAAAAACAGCGGAACGCAGCGGTCAAAGGCAGCGGAAAAATACGGCCTGCTGCCGTCCAGGCGCAGAAAGGCGGCACGGTGGTGGCACGAGCGCCGACAGGCGGCACGGCGGTGACACGAGTGCCGACAGGCGGCACGGCGGTGACACGATCGCCGACAGAGCAGCTCCGGACACGGTGCAGCGCAGCACGAACCACGCATAGCAGGAGTACCCTTGAATGGACCACGCGAACCGCACTGGCCACGCGCGCGGAGCCGCTCGGCGGTGCGCGGTGTGCGCGCCCCTGACCTGGTCTCCGCCCCGGCCGGGCTGTCCGTCAGCGCCGGCCAGGCCGGGCAGGCCGGCCCCGCCCGGGCCTCCCGGGAAGCCCTTGAAGCCGGGCGGACCGCGGAGTGAGGGCCCCGGCGGCCCCGGCCACCCTCGCGGCCCGATTCGACCCGGGCAGCCGCGGAAGCCCGGGGGGCCCGTTCAGGCCCGGCTGGACCTGCAACAGGACTCGTCATGGTGCTGTCGCTGGGGATGGGCCCGGCGGTGATTGGAAACACCGCCGTAGAGCATTTAATAACGTTACGTTTCGGGGGGCAACTTAAAAAATGTCATTGCATTGGAAGACAAACACGCGACAACGCGATTATGACAAATCATACGGGTATGTTCGGGTTTCAGAAGCATTTGGTCTTTCAGTATTTAATCTTATATATGAATGCCTGGGGTCGGAACGGAAGCAGCTGCAAAACATCAGAGGGCGCCGCCACTTCGAAAAAGCCAGGAAGTTGTGCCTGCGTTATCACAGTGCTCGCTGGCGCTTCTGTTCAAGAATTAGAGCGAAGTTGGACCATCATTAAGCTTCCGGCACCCTCGGGCTACCACTTGTACAAGCACGTTCCACGGCGGTGAAGAGAATTCAAACCGGTGCTGTGCTGCAGACAATGGACGTTTGTCGCGTTGTTAGCCGGCACGTTTCATCAGTTCCCCGCACTCTCGCGCGTGACACCCGCCCGCCCGCAGCCGCCGCCGCGCCGCGCCGACCGGCCGAGCGCGCGGCGTCGGCCGCCCACCTGGAAAGCCGGGTTCGCCGGGCTCGCCCGGCCTGCGCGGCCAACATCGGGCTCGCTGGCGTCTCCTGGCTCCCCCGGCGGCCCGTCCGGGCCGTCCAGTCCCGGCGGTCCGCTGCAAAGAAGGCGGGTGTTGAGCACGCGCGCTTGATGGCTTGATGCTGGGGTGCGGCACAGAGCGGGCAATGACGGACGACGCCAAGGCAGGCCCGTCGCGTCAAGCTCCACCACGGCCGACATCAGGGCAGTCCGTGACCACGTGCGAAACAGGGAAGGCCGGGACCACGCGGCTCCTAGGAAGGTCAACATTATACAAGGCCAAGGGTGGTGCAGTGTGGCGCGCGGGACATTTGCCGGGTGCAGTACTCACGTTCGGGAGTGAGGGCGGATGAATGGGGTGCAACTCGGGTCAGGACTTAACTGACAGCCTCGTAGGTGCGAGCATTCCAAACAACGCTTAGCGTCTTTTCTCTTCATTTTGACTTCACATATATGTCGCAGAACGTCTTACATTTGGGAGTCAAAGGCGGTTCCACAACGTCGTCCTTTAGGGGGGGGGGGGGGGCAGGGGAACAACACCTGCTTGGGGGAAAAATAGAAAAGATGTCCTGATTTTGAAAAGCTCATCTCATTCTGCTTAATTTATCTCCAGGGTGTCCTAAAGCAAATGTTTCTGCATAAGTGTTGCTTAGATTCCATTCGACCTCCAGAAATTATCATTTCTTGCCAGACTTTGGCCATCTTGGTGTGTGGGGAGGGGGTTGGTCGTTATGAATCCGCCTCTGACTGAAGTGTTTCAGACATGATCTCTCCGGAATAAGAGAATCATGCCCGCCCTTCGGATCAAGCTGCTTGTCTAGGCTCACCACCGCCGATCATCTTGGCTGTGCCGCTCTAAAGCCTCCCATTTTCAGGAGCACCCCTAATAGTCGCCATATAATTAATGTTCATTTGCCTAATAATTCCAATCATCGTCATCAGGCTTGTCGCTCCTAAGAGCCGAACCCCCAGCTGCGCCCCGCCCCCTCCCCCCTCCGGGCTCTCCAGGTCAGCCTGCCGGACGCCGGACGGAGTCGGTGTTCGAGACGCTACCAGCAGCCGGCCCCGAGCCAGGACAAGACCGCTCTCAAAGCTCGCTCGTGGGACGGAGCGGGACCTCACTGCAGCTCACTGTCGGACGGTGTGAGACAACTCGCCGCTTAGTCGCAGCAGGGACGAGTGCTTACTCTAGGCCGGGCGGACCGCTCTCTCCCTTCAGGTAGAAGACGTTGAACGTGTCGGCGTCCGTGCCCGGACGTCCGGGCCGGCCGTCGGTGCCGTCCAGTCCCGGCAGACCGGGCTCGCCGTACTCGCCCTGGGGTTAGCGTTCAGGAGTCAGGTCAGCACTCGCCGAAGCCCTACAACGCGCTGACGGTCATAGAAATCGGGCGGTGCAATGACGTGACAAAGGGAAAAGCCGACCATAGTGCGACATGATGGTGAGGTCTTTGGCGTGACATCATGACATTTTCCCCGAGGCCATACCAAGTACCACAAGATCATAGAGATAAAGATTCACCATAAGTTGTCACATCAGTTGCTGTGAGATCATTAGCAAAATGATCATGGCGCATAGCGAACTTGTATATTGAGACACACACGCCAACATCACCAACGATGCCGCGCCGAAAATATTTGTTACGTAACCGTTACAGGAGTCGAAGCTAACCGTTAGCTCCAATGTGGTAGGCTCGAGGCAGCAGGTTCAAGATAGCTAAAGGCAGGGGTAGTTTCGACCTACCCCTGCCTGGTAGAAATTATGACGTTGCTCATCATGCGTCTAAAAATTCACTCTGTTTTCTTATTAATTATTTAATTATTTAATAATATTTATTTATATAATATATATATATATAGGAGAGAAAGAGAGAGAGAGAGAGAGAGAGAGAGGGAGAGAGAGAGAGGAGAAGAGAGGAGAAGAAAGAAGAGGAGAGAGAGAGAGAGAGGAGAGAGAGGAGAGAGAAGAGAAGAGAGGAGAGAAGAGAGAGGATATATATATATATATATAATATTATAATAATATAAAAATTATTTAAATGTAGGCATCACCAGTAGGTTTACGCACACATGAAGGCCGTCATGAGATTTGACAGTCCCATCCCCGTCCGCGGTGATGACGTGTCAGTCTCATTTTCGCCTCAGAATTCTAGTGTGCTGAGCCCCGCGTGTGCTTAGAGTTGCATTATTTCGATGGAAGTGCACTCACAGCAATACCGTCCCGTCCCAGGCCTCAACACCAAACCAGAGTCACATTCATTGCTGATCATGCAAAACCATGCTGGATGGTGTGGGTTCAGTGTTCAGCTTTGGTGGAGCATCGCCTTATGCGGACTACTCTCAGTTCGCCTGAAGTCCGCTCTGGGCATCTCCCTGCTTGTCTCACCACTCTATCTCGGCTAGAGATGACATCAGGTAAGCATGCAACCAAGCAGACCGACTGTAGAAAGCTGTCATGCGGCATACCGATCTGTCATACCGGTCCATTGTCGCTAACAGAACACCATCCCAACACCGTCAACGTCCCATCCTGGTTGTCAGCCATGTGTCAGGAGACGGCTGTGGCTATGTGGCCTGGAGTGCCGCAGGGCAGTGTGCTGTCTCCTCCGCGTCTTACCGGCAGTCCGGGCAGGCCTGCGCTGCCGGGCAGCCCGTCCAGGCCGTCGGGGCCGGGCCGGCCGGCGGGGCCAGGCTCGCCGTCGCGGAAGCCCGGCGCGCCTGGTGCCCCCCTGTCGCCGGCGGTGCCCGGCGGCATGATCAGGAGGCCGGGGGAACCGGGCCAGCCGGGCGAGCCGGCCACGCCTGCGGCACGGCGGCGCCGGGTCACGGGAGAGGGAGAGGGGGCGCTGGAACAGGGAGGCTACCGGCTCATCACGCGGAGGACGAGAAGTGGTAAAAGTCGGGTCACTGCCGCCTCTTGAGTTTGGCCCTTGGGCAGCCGCACATAAGCTGTAAAAAGTTTGTCCAAACTAAACGCAACATGTGATCATGATGTCACCCTGCAGCCAAGTGTTTTCAGATCTGAATGCGAATTTCATTTCGTTACTTCAGGCCACAAACGTTTCCCAAAACCGGCAAAGTGTCAACGTTCAAAACATACACTGAGTCTATTTGGAAACATAAGCGATCTCGCGAAACTAAATGAATGTGTAACTTTTCTGAAACCTCGCGCGCAGTAAGCCATCACGAGAGTGTACAGCATGTCCTGTCGCATATTAATACCAACAGGTCAAGTGCAACCAGGTCAGCCCGGTCCGGCCGGTCCGGTCCGATCCAGCTCAGCCCGGTCCGGTCCGGTCCTGTCCGATCCAGTTCAGCCCGGTCCGGTCCAATCCGGTCTGGTCGAACCCAGCCGGTTCGGCCCGGTCAAGCTCGGCCGGCCTGGTCCGGTCCGGTCGAGATCAGTCGGTCTGGTCCGGGCCGGCCCGGTCCGGCCCAGCTCAGCCCGGTCCGCAGCCCTGCCCACCTGCAGCGCCGGGCAGTCCATCGAGACCGGGGTAGCCGCTGCGGCCCACCAGGCCTGGCAGTCCCGGTGGTCCGAAGGGACCGCGGGGACCGGCGACCCCGTCCGGGCCGGGCCGGCCGGACAGTCCCGGCCAGCCACGTTCGCCCTTCTGGCACGGCGACCCTGAGGACGAGCGGGACGCCAAGTCAGGTCACGGGTCAGGTCACAGGGTTACGGGTACACAGTCAGGGCAGGTCATCGGGTCAAGCGCGGGTACAGGTCAGCCCAGGTCACTGGGTCAAACACAGACATACGTCAGGTCGGGGCGGCGGCGCGACACGCTGCTTCAGTCATCCGGCGACGGAGACACATTCCGTGTGAAGCTGCAAGACACGCCACGCCGGGAGACGCAGGACAGGCGCTCTGAGCCCGTCCGTCCCGTTGAGACCAGTTCACCCTCACTTGGTTACCCCCCCCCCCCCCCCCCCATTCATCGTACCATCACTGCAGACTCCCGCAACACACAGCAGGCAGCGTGGGTCCGAGGCGCCGCCGGAGGGGGACGACGGAGGGGGGGGGGCGCTCACCTCCATATGGGGTACAGTCGTCACCCGGCGGGCCACTGGGGCCCGGCAGACCGTCCGTGCCGTCCGGGCCGGGCAAGCCGTCCAGACCCCGGCGGGCCCGGCGGGCCCGACGGCCCGGGCGGGCCCGGTCTTGGGTTCCCCGGCACCAGACTTGCGGTGCCCTTGGTTCCTGCGGCGCGGGGCGGCTGGTCAGAGCTCAGGGATGCGGCGCGACGGCCGGTTAGCACTCAGAGGGGCGGCGGAGTGGCTGGTCAACGCTCGGAGGGCCGTTGCGGTGCCCTGTCAGCGCTCAGAGCGCGGTGTGGCGACCGTTCAGCGCTCAGAGCGCGGTGCGGTGTCCGGTCAGCGCTCAGAGGGGCGGTGTGTGGCGAACCGTTCAGCGCTCAGAGCGCGGTGCGGTGTCCGGTCAGCGCTCAGAGGGGCGGTGTGGCGACCGTTCAGCGCTCAGAGCGCGGTGGCGGGTGTCCGGTCAGCGCTCAGAGGGGCGGTGCGGTGCCCTGTCAGCGCTCAGAGCGCGGTCCGGTGTCCGGTCAGCGCTCAGAGGAGCGGTGCAGGCACCGCCAGCTGCCGGCTTCTATCACATAGCACGCCTTCGATTGACATACATTGCAGTGTTGGCCTAAATCAGCAGCGCATGGCGACTCTGCAGGTTCAATGAAAGACCGCGGCGAACACCCGGATAACCCAGTTTGATCCCGGCAAGGCAAAGGCAAAGAGGTCAGCGATAAAATTCGTATTGAGCATTCGTGTTGGTGTTTCACTGACTCACTGCAGGTGTGCGGGCAAAAGGACATTTTACTGCAACTTAATGATCAGCGCTTGCGAGCTGTATTCACAGAGTACACACGGGGAACCAAAAGAACAACACATTGAATCTTCTTTACAACATACCCCAAATTCTTCAAAGAGCTTTGAATTACCCCTAACCTAATTCAAACGCCTGCATGCGAACGTTTTGGTACATTTAGCGATATACAAACGAGGGATGATTTAAGCAAAAGTCATGGCCACGTGTAGAAAATAAAATTGCCGAAAAGATAGTTCTGATTTCGTATTTTATTTTGTACTTTACTCAATTTTTTGTTCTGGAGATGCAGCGCTAGCGCAGCGCAGCGCAGCGCTGCAGGGTTTTCCAAGTTATGGTACCTTTGTGTTAAAAAGCTCAGTTAAAAGGAGTCCAAAACTTAAAATCTACTACGCCCGACATTCAACGATCACGTCTCGGACGAAATAAATCAAGCGTAGCCACAATAGAAAATAATACGAACTAATAACGTATATCCAGGAAAATTGGGCGACGATGCCTTCCCGAAATGTTACCAGCCAGGCCTCCGACCCGAACGAACCACACAACCCGCCACCATCAGCAGACCTTACGCGGGACCGCCACCACGCAGCACGTCGATGGACAACACGCGGTCACCGGTCTGCCGGGCGGCGCTCGCGGCGGCTGGCGCGCGCCCACCGCCTGTGGACACTCGCCTTGGAAGCCGGTGTCTCCTCGGCGTCCGGGCAAGCCGTCGAGGCCGGGGCGTCCTGGCCGGCCGTCGGGGCCGTCGAAACCGCGGCCGGGGGCTCCCGGGGGGCCGCGGCGGCCGACGAAGCCCTCAGGGCCTCGGGAGCCCGCCGGACCACGGGGCCCGGCTTCGCCGCCCGGGCGGCCGTCGCGGCCCGGGGCGCCGGGTTCTGACGGTCCCTGGCGGCCCGGCGGGCCCGCGGGTCCGTCGGGCCCTGGCGGGCCCCGCCAGCCGCGCGGGCCCGGCCTGCCGTCCAGGCCGTCCAGGCCGGGCAGGCCGGCGGGGCCCGGCGCGCCGTAGTCGCCCTGGTCGCCGGGAGGCCCGAGCAGCGGGCCACCGATGCTCGGGTCGTAGAGGCCCTTGGGGCCTGGGTCACCCTGCAGCCCGGGCCTCCCCGGCACGCCGGCCACACCCGGCAGGCCCTTGAGACCAGGCAGGCCTGGCCGGCCGGTCTCGCCAGCCGTGCCCAGCACGCCCTTGGCTCCGAACTGCCCCGGCGGGCCAGGTCGGCCCAGCTTGCCACGTGGTCCGTCGCTGCCCCGCCAGCCGGGTGGTCCCTTGCGGCCGGGCGTGCCGGGCCAGCCGGGTTGACCGCCAGGGCCCGGTGGGCCATAGGCGCCCGGCTCTCCTGGCCAGCCCAGCGGGCCAGGGAGGCCCGGCGGCCCCCTGCATCAGACAGCGGGCACGTCCGTCACTGCGCGGTCACAGCGGGGCACCCCGTCACCGCACGGTCACAGTGGGGCACCCCGTCACCGTACGGTCACAGCAGGACACCACCGCCACCGCACGGTCACAGCAGGGCACCCCGTCACCGCACGGTCACAGCAGGACACCACCGCCACCGCACGGTCACAGCAGGGCACCCCGTCACCGCACGGTCACAGCGGGGCACCCCCGTCACCGTACGGTCACAGCGGGGCACCCCGTCACCGCACGGTCACAGCGGGGCACCCCCGTCACCGTACGGTCACAGCGGGGCACCCCGTCACCGTACGGTCACAGCGGGGCACCCCCGTCACCGCACGGTCACAGCGGGCTGCGTGAAGTGCTGCGCGACCAAAGGTCGACGTCTCAGTCACAATGCGCTATCTCGGGGATCACTTGACATCAGTGGGCGCTGCTAGGACGCATCAAGACATGACATTTGAAGGCGCATGGTAACAGCACAATGCTGGTCTCTAATAGCAGTGCAATGCTGGTTTCTGGCTACAGTGCTTATCCACCGTTTCATTCGTACCGGGTCCAAACAGCTTCTAACACAAACAAAATAAACCGTAAGCAGCCTTTACATTGGACCGGGCACGGCAATCAGGTTCGGATTGAATCGTGGCAACCCCCACGATGCTTAGGAGAAATGCGGCCTGCTCGGCCGCCTCGTTCCTAAGTCTGCCAAATGCCTGCAGACCATGCTGAGGTGACCTTCAAGAATATCCAAATGGGTCTTTTCGAGACCCGTTGGCGTATCGAGGCGGACAAGAGGGCTCAATGCGGGGTCAGGTGATGTGAGTCGGTTTCTTTTTCGGGCAATGTGAGCGTGGAGTCCACTCACAGCACGTTTTATCGGCGTTGGGCCTGAGTTTGGTAGCTGATTGACGCGACATCCATGTCCTCTTAATGACAACTTAGAAATTGCATTTTAAGACAAGTTGGGCCGAAAATGCTGGCTTCTGTGCCTAGTTTTCGGCTGCCGTAGCCCGCGAGGCTGCCGCCTGATGCTGCACGCGGAGCACCGGGCCCTTCCGCATGTCGGAAGCCTCGCCACCTTACGCGGCACGGCGCAGCTGCGCCTCTTTATCCCCCCCCCCCTCCCTCCCGCGGCGGGCCCCGGAGCGGGGCCGCGCCCGCGCCGGGCCTTACGCTGGTCCTGGTCGGCTGATGTCCGGGTCCAGATAGGTCAGGTCAGAGCCGGGTGCGCCCTGCTCCCCCTGGAAGCCCTTCGGCCCGGCTGGCCCGTGGCGGTCCTCGCCCGGCTCACCACGTCGGCCCGGCATGCCCACTGGCCCCACCGAGCCCTGCAACAGCGGCGCAGCGCGGCGGGGTGTGAAGGGGTAACATCCTGACCCAGCGTCACGTCACCATGCTCGAGAGCTACCTTACCTTATACCTTATGTCCGAGTGTCGCCTCACCATGTCCTAGTATCGCCTCACCATGTACCCTGCATCAGACGCATGTACCCTGCATCAGGTGACATGCATGTACCCTGCATGTCACCTCGCCATGTGCGAGTGTTACCTCACCATGTACTAGTGCCACCTCACCGTATCCGAATGTCACTTCACCGTGTCCGAATGTCCCCTCACCGTGTCTGAGTGCCGCCTCATCATGGCCGAGTGTCACCTTACCGTGTCCGAGTGTCACCTCACCATGGCCGAGTGTCACCTCACAGTGGCCGAGTGTCACCTCACAGTGTCCGAGTGTCACCTCACGTAAGGGGTGCTACGTTCCAACAGTGTTCCGACGCGCACATCATATTCCAGCAGACTATGGTGCAGCCTATTTCTGATTTCTGTGCAGTCTTCTGTGCAGTCTATACCGTCGCTTCCAATGCAGTCATGCAGTGACGTATTCCAAAAGAGGTGGAGTCGAGCGAAGGATTCGCGTGCTAAATTGGCGCGCATTCCGGTAGAGATGCACGACAAATAACGGCGGCGTCATATTCCAACGTTAATGCACGCGCTTCATTCCAACAGAGCGATCCTCCATGACGTCACAATCCAGCATGATCGTGAAAATACGACAGCGACATTTGAACAGAGCTGCGCAGTACGGTCACACGGTGTCCGTTCCAATGAAGTTTTACGACCGTAGAGAAATCAATGTTTGAAGGCATCGTTTCATCTTCTTAATGCCTGTCGGCCCGTATGCTGTATAGGGTGGTGGGTGAGTCGCCATTGCACGGACATTATCAGACGCTTCGGGCATTGTCCCCTTCAGAGCTGTGAAGCACTACGAGGGCCTTATAAGCGCTAAAGCACTGAAGAACGGTTCCTGTAAAGGGATTGCCCCACATTTGAAGATATTCGGCGTCCAGAGGAGACACAATAGACACAGTGACACAATGGAAAACATCGGATAGGATGAAATATGCTCACTGATAACTATCGATGCACTTTTAAGTGGAAAATGCAACTCTAGACAACGCAATTTCTCTATTTAGCAAATGTGCTCCTCACTACGTCATTGTTTGACTGCGTAATTATACCTCGCACAACATTGATTGAGAACCCACTGACGACCTGTGGGCTCTCCAGACGTTTTATCTGGAAATCGTGCCCACGAAAGTCAGATATGAATGACTTGACAATTATATTTTTCTTGGCATTGATCGTCGCAGTGGCCAAGTGCAATGATAAGATTTCAATAACGTTATTATGGCAGTCGTGGATGCCTGGATGGCCTGGATGCCTGGATGCCTGGATGCCTGGATGCCTTGATGCAGTCCGCAAGAAATAGAACGTTGATGTCTGCGGTGGTGTAGGTCAGAATCTAGAGGGCTTCAGGTCTTAAGAATGGCAGGACTGTGAACTGCACCGAATGATCTTCAACATGACTTTTTCACTTCAAAACTCCATAGAAATTTGAAATACCCCTTTACAAGGAGTGGTCCACATTAACACATAAACGCATAAACAAAAAACATTGGAAGTATATCAGTAGTTATAAATTACAATTTCCACGACATCTGATGAAATTACTTATTACTCATTACTTAAATATATAGTTACGTAGTTACAATGCTGATATATATATATATATATATATATATATATATATATATATATATATATATATATATATTATATATGAACGAAATTGCTGCTGATTATCTGATGATAATTGATCCACAATATCCTCAACTGATAATAAAGCGTTCCCTTGAACAACGCTTCAATAACATTCGCCGTCGTGGAGAAGTGAACAAGTATGCAGCCTGACACGCGCAGTGCGTTCAGATCCTGCAACCATCGATGAAGGGAGACACTTACGCGATATCCTTGTTCGCCCTCTTGACCCTTGTAGCCTGGCCGTCCTGCGAAGCCCGGCAGGCCCTGCGGTCAGAGATCAAATGGCGGGGTCAGAGGTCACGTGTCAGATGTGCGGGATTTCGGGGGAAACGACGCCACTGGGAAGGTTTACGCTTTTCCATCCTTCTGACATGTTCAAGCTCCAATTAACTAAGTTACATTCTTCAAGGCTTCCTAATTGCAAACAGCTTGTTAGAACTCGCACAGCTTTTCGTTCTGACCGCTACCCATGAACAATCAACCCCAAGCGCCCCTTCCACTTTCCCAGCGACGCAAAGGGCCGTATGTTAACACCGGAAAGCGACAAATTGCAGGTCGCTACATTCCACTAAGAGGCGGAAACTAACAACAGGAAAAAAACGTAGGAAGCAGAGCGTAATCACTTTTCAGCTCTTCTTTTAAGTTCAGCATTATAGGCATCCAGTCGCATCACAAAAAAGTCATTGCCAAATATGTTCGCAGAAAACCTCAACCGTCGATCGAGCCGTCGCAGCACAGTGCATAGCCCAGCACAGCAGCACAGCAGCACAGCACAGTTCGACATTCGCGCGGAAGGCCACTTCCGACGGCGGCGCCGGTCTGCCGCCCATGGTCTGCGGTCACGGGCGCCGGTCACCGGTGCGAGGGCGCCGGTCACCAGTGCGCGGGCGCCGGTCACCAGTGCGCAGGCGCCGGTCACCAGTGCGCAGGCGCCGGTCACCAGTGCGCAGGCGCCGGTCACCGGTGCGCAGGCGCCGGTCACCAGTGCGCGGGTGCCGGTCACCAGTGCGCAGGCGCCGGTCACCAGTGCGCAGGCGCCGGTCACCAGTGCGCAGGCACCGGTCACCGGTGCGCAGGCGCCGGTCACCAGTGCGCAGGCGCCGGTCACCAGTGCGCATTCGCCGGTCACCGGTGCGCAGGCGCCGGTCACCAGTGTGCAGGCTCCGGTCACCAGTGCGCATTCGCCGGTCACCGGTGCGCAGGCGCCGGTCACCAGTGTGCAGGCTCCGGTCACCGGTGCGCAGGCGCCGGCCCCGTCGCCGGCCGGGGGTGGGAGCTCTCACCGGTGGACCGGGCGGTTTGTCCTCGCCGGGGTCGCCCTTGGCGCCGGCCGAGCCTCCTTCGCCTGGATCGCCCGGCAGTCCGGGCAGGCCGCTGGGACCTGCGGTGTCGTGACACGGTGTCAGAGTGGCCACCGCTGGTGTCATGACATGGCGCTAAGTGGGTCACCGCTGGTGTCGTGACACTGCGTCAGAGTGAACCATCGCTGGTTTCATGACACGGCGCTAAGTGGGCCCCGCTGGTGTCGTGACACGGTGTCAGAGTGAGCCACCGCTGGTGTTGTGACACGGTGTCAGAGTGGACCACCGCTGGTGTCGTGACACGGTGCCAGAGTGAGCCACCGCTGGTGTCGTGACACGGTGTCAGAGTGAGCCACCGCTGGTGTCGTGACACTGTGTCAGAGTGAGCTACCGTTGGTGTCGTGACACGGTGTCAGAGTGGGGCAGCTGCAGCTCACAGCCCGTGACCCACCGAATACATCTCTTAGGACAACATCTCGTATGTTCAATGTCGCGTCCTTTGCGGGTACAAGAAGTTAACTGCGCAGAATTTCCTAATAGACATGACCGGTTCCAATGGACTTGGAAAAAGCAATGGAATCAATTGCTTAATTCAAGTATGCGGGGCGACACACATAAATACATACTGATGTGCATGCAACATAAACATACATAAACACACAACGCCTCATATCATATCACTGTCTATAACAGCGCAATCGTAGAACTCGAAATGCCAGTCGATTTCGTGACTAAAGCGACGGAAAATGACCTGGTAAACATGATAGCAAATAAACATAAACATAAACAGCAAACAACATAAACAGCAAATAGTGGTGGTCGTGGCTCACGCCGGTGACTGCCGGTGTTGCAACTGACGTCGGACGTCACCCACTCCCCTCCCCCTCACCCCCCTCCCCCCCCAAAAAGCCTCACCTGCTGCTCCGCGCGGCCCGATCAGGCCCGGTAGGCCGTCCCGGCCCGGGAGGCCGTCCACGCAGGTACAGCCCTTGACACCGGGGTCACCCCGAGCTCCCAGCGGACCGGGGCCGCCCTGCCACGCACGGCAGGTCAGAGGGCAGCCACGTGACAGACAGCAGGTCAAAGCACAGCCGTGTATGTGGCAGGCGGCAGGCCAGTGGACAGCCATGTGCTAGGTAGCACGCCAGTGGGCAGCCATGTGACATACGGCTGGCCAGTGGACAGCCATGTGATATACAGCAAGTCAGTGGACAGCCATCTGCTAGACGACAGACCAGTGGACAGCCATGTGACGGCAACAGGTCAGTGGACGCCTACACCCATGTGAGACGCGGCAGTTCACCTGACAGCCATGCGACACGTGGACGATTAGCAGACAGCCACACGACGCACAGACGGTCAGTGGCAAGCCCATTGCTGCTCACCGTCTGGGCTTCACGTGAGATATCGGAATTACTAGCAGACATCACCAGCATACAGCACTATCAGACACATCCATCAGACATGACCTTCAGAAATCACTACACGCAACGTTGTGTCGGCAGCACTGTTCGGCTCTCCCACTCGCAGCAAGGCACTATCATAATTCACAAAGCCAACCTTCCAGAACTTAACACAGAGCACAGGCCAAACGCGTCAAACTGTATTCAAACGGCGCGCTCCGCTGATTGGTGCGCTACTCGCCGAATCATCCCAGGCAAAGCCGACACGAACGCAGCGCAACAGCGCCAGCGTTGACAGCACCGCGGGCCTTTATAGAAGCACGCCCCTCCCGGCAGGAAAGGCACCCCCTTCACACGCACAGCGAGGGTTAAAACACGCGGCTCAACGCGCCGGGTTCAACCGTAATGACCTCCCGGTGTTCCGCGTGTCCGACGTCGGTGACCCCGAGGCCTCAGTGACCCCGGGGTCGCTGTGATCCCGACCGGCGGCGCCGCCTTCGATACTGACCGGCAGGCCGGGCGCTCCGTTGAAGCCGAGGAGGCCGGGCTCGCCGCGGTCGCCGCGCGCGCCCGGGTCCCCGGATGGGCCCCGGTCGCCGCGCGGGCCCACACGCCCGAACGGGCCCATGGGACCCGTTTCGCCATGCAGACCCTGCATGCCGACCTGTCCGGGTAGGCCAGGCACGCCCGGAAGGCCGCGCGCGCCCTGGCAGATGCACCACTGGTCGGTGCCCGGCGCCTGCCGACAGACAAGGCGGACAGTCAGGTCAGGTCAGGTCAGGTCAGGTCGGTAGATCTAGTCAACAAGTCAGGTTAGGCTAGATCAGGTTGGCAGGTCAGGTCAGGTCGGCAGACCAGGTCACTTTACACCAAGTCAGGTTGGAAGGTCAGGTCAGGTCAGGTCGGGTCGGTGGCATCGTGCATCACATCACAAGATCATGAGCAAACACTAGGGGGCGGGCAGACGAGCAGACACGCATGGAAAATGCGGGCAGACACACATACATACATATACACACACATACAATGGTGTATCTACATGTAACGTACTGAGAAACGTCGCGGAACGGCGCTTATCAATCCACGGGCGAGGGTAAGAGCCCTCAGAGGCGGAATAATCATGCAGTAATCAACATGTAATGTTTTTCAACTGGTGGCCAAATGAAATGACAAGGCAGCTCATTTGACTGACAGGGGCTTTCACGAAAGCTCACCGCGCCAAAAATAGACATGTGAATTGTCCACGTGTCCTTGCGGAAATCGAATGCGGTCTTTTACACTTATTTCAGGTCCAGGCAAGTCAGCATCGGTCTCTCAGCTTGACAAACATTTCAGAATAAATATAGTTTGCTGTATCAAAGGATACTTACGACGCTGGTGGGTTTACGAATCAATTCAGGGAGGGAGAGGAGAGCAGAGGCAATATCATGAAACGATGCAAAAAAATCCAAGGTGTAAATCCCGGAGATCCAACGTACGCTTTGCACTGCTGTAACCGTAAGCAATGGAAATACAAATTTAGAGTAAGAAAATGCCTGACGGTATCTTCTGGTAGCACGCATTTTACTCAGCCGACCCAGTGCTAATTTTTTGTTGCCTTATTTAGCTGCCATATTTCAGCATTCGCGATCCTTCGTTACTGAGCAATAGGTTATGGTGCCGGCTGTGTAACAATTTGACCGTCGTGCGTCTGAGAAGCCAGACGTACGGGGTTCGATTCGGCGCCGTGCCCGCGCTTTCTGCCGGGGTAGGAGGCAGGCGACGCCATGTAGCCTCAGCAGCTGAGTGCTTCGGTAAGCCTCAGTGGCAGCCATGAGCTCTCGTCACTGTCTGACGTTGTCTGACGTCACTGTCTGACGTCGTTTGACGTCACTGTCGTCTGACACTCATCACAACTCCTGCACACACTCCCCGTACGCAGTTCATGCTACTCCCCACCGGCCACTGATAGAAACTGAAAGGTGCTGCAAGCATTCTTCCTAGCACAGTATTCTGCTGAAAGAGAGCGGCAGTTTATCTCAGGGCCTTTGCGTATAGTGGAATAAGCATACAGGTAGCCTTTCGCGACCTCCAAAACGGGCGTAGTCTCGCAACATAAGTTGTGGGCTGAGCAGCGAGAAATGACAAAAGCTGCTCCAATGATGCTTCGACAAATGAGTTCCAAAGGAATTGGCCCACTTTTATCTCAAAATTGGGAGCGGAAGGGGGGGGGGACAGAGCCTAAAATAGCGATCATCGCAGGCGATGTAATCGCCGTACCTTCTCCCCACTTCCTCCCCCTCACGTTCCACGTAATTGCCGAGCATGCCTGTCCGCCAGCGACGACCGCAAGGACGTGATTTGACCTCACGTGACCTGACCTGTAGGTCAGCCGTGCTATGTGAAGGCAGTGTGAAGAGCCTGGGGAACGTGATCACGTAAATGGAAGTCGTCTGGGAAGGGAGGACTTGTCGATCACGTCTCGGGCTCTCGCACGGGTTCAGATTCTCCATTCGCTCGCCGAGCGCGCAGCGGGCGAGGGCTTGCTGCCTCAGCTGCAGGAGGTGGCGAAGTAGGCGCAGGTGATGGGTTTGTGCATTGCCAAATCGCAAAACAGCCATCACAAACTGCACCAAATTTTCACTTGAGTTGAAAAAGTTTAGTGCTTCTCAAAACACTGTTTAACTAATCATACCCAAGAACATTGATTAAGTAATCAATAACATTTTTAAAAAATAACGCACTGATGGGTCTGCTTGCCCGCGCTGCTACGGTTACGCTCGCCAACGAATTTATTGTTTTCTGCCCTGATCCACATGCAGATGCGTGTGCCGGTGCTCTGATCCGCGTGCAGATGTGTGTGCCGGTCTTCTGATCCGCGTGCAGATGTGTGTGCCGGTGTTCTGATCCGCGTGCAGATGTGTGTGCCGGTACTCTGATCCGCGTGCAGATGTGTGTGCCGGTGCTCTGATCTGCGTGCAGATGTGTGTGCCGGTGTTCTGATCCGCGTGCAGATGTGTGTGCCGGTGCTCTGATTCGCGTGCAGATGTGTGTGCTAGTGCTCTGATCTGTGTGCGGATGCGTGTGCCGATTCTCTGATCCGCGTGCAAGCGCGTGCGCCGCTGCGCCGGTGAGTTGTGGGGAGTACGTATAATAACGTCATAAAGAACCACAGTTTCATAACAGCCAAAATTCTTATATTACGGACGTCTTTTCGGCCCTGGCGCATTGTCAAGTCTCAGCCGCCGTGAATGAAGACACAAGGCCAAAACCCGGCCTCGAAACAAAAAGCTTAACTTGCATCAGGCTTAAGTTTTTACTCACCTACATGAACACACGTGGAAGACTAGTCATGTTGGCTTTCTCAGCCAACTTAGTGATAAACGACCCAAGATTTCGGGTCAGAAACCTGATTTCATCACAGATGACTATACACCTTGCTTATTGTTTGGCAACAACATGCAACAACGTGCATCAAATGTCTGAACGAAGGGGAACGCAGAAGAGCGTAGTGCTCAGAGGTCCCGAATCGTGACACGTGACACCGTGACCCGTGGCTGGGGGCCAGAACCTTCTCGCACATGCCCGTTCAGAGGCGTTCTCTGCTCCTGGAGTCCATGAGTCTCAGCTCAGCTCATAAGTCTCAGAGTCTCAGCTCCATAAATGGCCTTCTGCACAATCACCACGTACATATCTGCCTCGGCCCGACCCCGGGCCGATCCCATAGATTTCTAAGGGGGGGGGGGGAGGGGATGCGACGACACGCTAGACCGCGGCGCCGGGGAAGGGTCGAACCGTCTCCTGTGGCCAGTGGAGGTTCAGCCGTCTCCTGTGGCCAGTGGAGGGCCGCCCGTCTCCTGTGGCCAGTGGAGGGTCAGCCGTCTCCTGTGGCCAGTGGAGGGCCGCCCGTCTCCTGTGGCCAGTGGAGGGCCGCCCGTCTCCTGTGGCCAGTGGAGGGCCGCCCGTCTCCTGTGGCCAGTGGAGGGCCGCCCGTCTCCTGTGGCCAGTGGAGGGTCAGCCGTCTCCTGTGGCCAGTGGAGGGCCGCCCGTCTCCTGTGGCCAGTGGAGGGCCGCCCGTCTCCTGTGGCCAGTGGAGGGCCGCCCGTCTCCTGTGGCCAGTGGAGGTTCAGCCGTCTCCTGTGGCCAGTGGAGGGCCGCCCGTCTCCTGTGGCCAGTGGAGGGCCGCCCGTCTCCTGTGGCCAGTGGAGGGCCGCCCGTCTCCTGTGGCCAGTGGAGGTTCAGCCGTCTCCTGTGGCCAGTGGAGGGCCGGCCCGTCTCCTGTGGCCAGTGGAGGTTCAGCCGTCTCCTGTGGCCAGTGGAGGGCCGCCCGTCTCCTGTGGCCAGTGGAGGGTCAGCCGTCTCCTGTGGCCAGTGGAGGGCCGCCCGTCTCCTGTGGCCAGTGGAGGGTCAGCCGTCTCCTGTGGCCTGCGCCTGGCCCATGGCCCGCGGTTCGTGGGCCCGCGCACAACGAAAACGCTACATATCATCACCCCTGACACGTACTCAGGTCTGCCTTTCGCGAATTCCAAAGTTGCAATGTTTTGTTTCTAGACTTCTGCTAGATAATTACAGTGCGCATTGCCGATCGTCGCGCTCAGTTAAGGGTGTACAGGGCAGGAGACTGCTTACAGTTGTGTGAGGGAAGGAATCAGGGGCACCGGAAGCTCTCTGAAGTTGGAGAAAGGGGGTGGGGGGATCAGCCACTTTTGTAAGCTCTTTGCAGGTCATACAGAAATGGGCAATGCTAAATTTTCAGAAACTTGAGAGGCTCAGCCCTCCTGTCCTCCACCCGTCCCCACCGGATCTCTTGCACCCTTGGATGGGATGCGTTCAAGTCCCTTGCTTAATATGCAAGGACCAGGGTGACTGGTTCGGTCCGGCGCAGCGACCAATGAAAATATCGATATGACGAAGAAGATGAATATGACGAAGTAGATTATGAAGATGATAATGCAAATCGGAAGACAGGGAAGATCTGAAGAGTTGAAACACGGACACCTTGTCTTTGTTTTTCGCAGTGCGGCTCGGAATGTTGCAGCTCACTGTGTGTGTGTGGTGTGTGTGTGTGTGTGTGTGTGTGTGTGTGTGTGTGTGTTGTGTGTGTGTGTGTGTGTGTGTGTGTGTGTGTGTGTGGTGTGTGTGTGTGTGTGTGTGTGCGTGTGTGTGTGTGTGCGTCTGTTAGTCTACAGCAACGTTGAGGAATACTGGATCATTGTCCGCCCATAACATACATCAGCCCTCTAGTTCAACAGCGTGGGGTCTTCTCTGTGCCCCCACAACTTGCCCCGACCACAGCCGGCTGGTGGTAGCTCCAGCGTCCGACCACCTGTGACGTCTTTCCCGCTGAACTACCTCCTTATTGGTCAGCGGTCGCTCCAGCGTCAGACTACCTGTGACATCTCTTCCCGAACTACCTTCTCATTGGTCATCGGTCGCTCCAGCGTCAGACCACCTGTGACGTCGCTCCCTCCGAACTACCTCCTTATTGGTCAGCGGTCTCTCCAGCGTCAGACCACCTGTGACGTCTCTCCCTGAACTACCTTCTCATTGGTCGGCGGTCGCTCCAGCGTCAGACCACCTGTGACGTCTCTCCCAGAGCTACCTCCTCATTGGTCAGCGATCGCTTCAGCGTCGGACTTTCTATGACGTCTCTCCCAGAGCTACCTCCTTATTGGTCAGCGATCGCTCCAGCGTCAGACTTCCTATGACGTCTCTCACAGAGCTACCTCCTCATTGGTCAGCGTTCGGCGCAGGCAAGTTGTAACGTCTGCACGCCGCAATCGTTCAATGCTTGAGAGAACGGAGCAGGGTCCGTGGCCGACCCATCGGCCGAGCAACGCTGCCTCGACGTCTTGTTTATGACACTATCAGTCTCAGGCCGCATGAGAGGTGGAGATGGTGCGCTCTCTCCGTATCGTTTGAAATTCGAGATGATAGGACGATGCGAAGACCATTACTAGATAGCTCCTATCTGACCCATCAAGATGCCTTTGATAAGATGTATCTTTTATTTGAGCATCTTGGTTCAGTTGTCCTTTTTTTCTAGATTGAACAAAGTTGTCATTGAACTCCCTTGCATCGTTCCAAGATGAGTTGTGCTGGGCGACGCCACCCGTGGCTTAGTCTAAGCCTCAACAACCAGCATGATTTTGCCATGCAGAAAACCTCTGGCGTTGAAATGTGGCGCGAAAGGTGTCCAATTCCTTACTGAGTTTCACGCACACAGCTTATAATCTTAGTAAAAAAATCACCAATGTGCACGTTTGGCAATGGAATGTACTGTAAATGGGCACGTCAAGTCCGCCGCTAATTGTGGTCAAGGCTGTCTTGCTTCCGCTGACCTTTGCCCAAGTGGCCCGCGCCGACCAGCCCCGCCGCATCGCCGGCTCTTCACGCACCGTTGTCGGGGGACAGAAGTGCGCCCGCCGCAGGACAGTACAGGGACGCAGCTAAGGTGGAGCGTGCAGGACAGCCAGGATGCTCACAAAGTATCTTTGAACGCTGCATTGTCGAATGCTGGCAAGGCATCATGCTGACTGCTCTTCATGCGCGACTGTTTTGAGGCGGGAATTATCAACCGCTGTTATCGGAAAAGCTCCGGTAATGGAAACGCGCAATTTAACCACGCTTAGCAACATTCTTTACAGTCGGTAGACTATAAGAGGGGCCTCGGGCGTCTTTGTGGAGCAAACTGGGGCGTTGAAACTGGGATTGGGCTCATTTTCACTGTGGCTGTAACATAGCCAGCAGCCTGTCTGAATTCAGGGTTTTTTGTTTCTTTGCAGCGACTTAAATGACAACAGTTGCAGAATTGTTACAAACAGTTGCCAGTTGCCTCAAAAAGTGGCATCGTAGTGTATCCGAAGAGCTGCAAAATCTGAAAGCTTGTTGGAAGAGAGCCACGATCCAAAGTGACCGGCTGCCGGGAGAGAGCCATGATCCGAGATGGCCGGCTGTTGGGAGGGAGCCATGATCCGAGATGGCCGGCTGTCGGGAGAGAGCCATGATCCGGGATAGCCGGTTGTCGGGAGAGAGCCATGATCCGGGGTGACCGGCTGTCGGGAGAGAGCCATGACCTGAGGTGGCCGGCTGTCGGGAGAGAGCCATGATCCGAGGTGACCGGCTGTTGGGAGAGAGCCATGATCCGGGATAGCTTGTTGTCGGGAGAGAGCCATGATCCGGAGTGACCGGCTGTTGGGAGAGAGCCATGATCCGAGGTGGCCGGCTGTCGGGAGAGAGCCATGACCTGAGGTGGCCGACTGTCGGGAGAGAGCCATGACCTGAGGTGAGGTAGGCCCGGACCACTCGGGCAAAGGTCATGTGTCAAAGGTCACGTCATGACCCGGATGAATGACAGCCACTGCAGCCACTCACCCGTTGCGGCGTCGTCGGCACTGCCAGCACCAGCACCAGCACCAGCACCAGCCACTCCACCCGCATGGTGACCGCTGACCTCAGGGTCGGACCCCTGCCGCCCTGAGGCCGCCTCTGTCTGACCGCAGCTGTCCCGAGGCCTCCTTCGTGTGACCTAGGTCGGTCTCCACCTGCGACGGTGTGGCGACGGTCCGGCGCGCCGGCGGCCGTCTGTAGGCCTACCTGGGCGCCGGGCGCCGCGCCGCCCGCCGATAACGGCCGCCGGCGCGGGCCGGTACACGTGCATCGGAGACGGTCGCTCCGGCAGAGGCGCGCCCAGGCGCGTGGGAGCGGGGGGCGGCACGAGATGCCGCGGACGGCACGGCCGCCTAGGCCGAAACGAAAGCAGCTGAAGTGACGAACCGTTGTTGCGAAAGGCTAACACAGCTTGGTGCAAACCTGTATCTTGTTTTTTGTTAAAAAGTGATTTGTGCATGAAAGAAAATATGAAAATTGGAGGAGGGGTTATATCAAATCGTCCGTTACCACGCTCAGAATCACTCAAATGTTCCTTGATCCAACAAGGGCCAAATATATTATATATATATATATATATATATATATATATATATATATATATATATATATATATATATGTGTGTGTGTGTGTGTGTGTGTGTGTGTGTGTGTGTGTGTGTGTGTGTGTGGTGTGTGTGTGTGTGTGTGTGTGGTGTGTGGTGTGTGGTGTGGGTGGGTGTGTGTGGGTGTGGGGTGTGGGTGTGGGTGTGGGTGGGTGTGGGTGTGTGTGTGTGCGTGTGTGTGGGTGTGGGTGTGGGTGTGTGTGTGTGTGTGTGTGGGTGTGTGGGTGTGGGTGTGGGTGTGGGTGTGGGTGTGGGTGTGGGTGTGGGTGAGTGGGTGTGTGGGTGTGTGGGTGTGGGTGTGGGGGGGTGTCCAGTATTTTGCCCAACAGGGGCATATATCATACTATGATATCTTGCACTGGTATGACAATCTATCGGCGGTGTCTGCTCCATGGTTTAAACTTTAGACCCTAGACCGTAGCCGTTTTTTGTACCAATAGGCGACCGATTTTTTCGCTCGCTGCTGTCCGATACCGTTATGCCGTAACTGCCTTCTCGGCCGACAACGCACATGCGAAACACAAGCTCGTCGCAGAATGTCACTGGCTGGCTACAAACCCCGTCAACGACAGACAGTAAGCACATTTCATCCCGAGAATGCTAACGCTAATCGAAAACGCCAGGTTCTGACCAGGAGGAAAGAGAGTAAGCTTGGAGTCCAGCTACCGCGAAGGCCACGCAGACATCGCGGCGCGGCGCAGAGCGGTCTGCAGCATTTCTGATACCAGACAAGTGTGCCGAGTGGCACTGTCAACATAGCGCGCCGCTTGCTCGCTGCTCACACAGGATACTGTCTCGCCGCGTGCGCCGCGATAGCCGCAAGCCGCGCGATAATCGGCGGCCCCTAGCAACAGTCAAACAGTCCCTGGCAACAGCCGAAATCGAATCTCCCGCGCGTTGAACCAATTGCTGATCGGCATGCCACATGATGTGAGGTTGTGGCCAGTGGCGTTGCCAGGATTTCTTCCAGGTCGGCATCAGAGCGTAATGGGCTTTCAGCCATGGCGACCTCATTTCTTCGCTTCAGGGACCCTGTTTTTTTAGTTGGGGACTGATCTGGCATAACATTTTGATGTCTCGTGGATCCGTTTTTGGCGTGTTAGAGCCTCGCGAGCGTCTTAAGGGAATGCCCCACAGTTGAAGACATTGAAGCAAGCTTTAGATAAGCTCACTTATAACTACTGACATACTTTCAAATGGAAAGGACTGCTCTAGGCAACAGAGTTTCATTGTTGAGTTATTGTTCTTCGGCAGTACGTCATTGTTTGATTACGTCATCGTACCTTGCAGTGGAGTCTCAAGATTTGAATGACGCTATTTTGGCGTCATGGGCGCCTGGGTAACCTTGAAATAGTCTCCCCGAAATTGTCGGAATATCTTCGCGGGCGTTTATCTCAGAAACTAGGGTGTTTAGGTCTTAAGAGGGGCAGGGCTGTGAACTGCACCAAATGATCTTCAAGATGGCTGTTTCAGTTCAAAACCCCATACAAATGTGGAACACTTCCTTCAAACCGCCAACAAGTATTGGAGCCCTCGGCACTAGGAGGTACCCTTGCAGCTGCGTAGCCACTATTTTGCCCAGGCAGGAGCCAAGTCGGTGCATAGGGGGTCCTCTTAGCCAAGGAAAGCCGCTTTGTCACTATGTGGGGTCTGTCTCTTTATTCGGGGCATCCATTTAAACCTGGGATCAAGCCTCGGTCTTGTATAATTCACAAGCTCTAAGGCGCCTTAAACCGCCAAAATCTACTTGGCCTTCGGCTCCAGGGAGCCCCGCCTCTCCCCTACCCCCACCTCAAGGCGGAGGAGCAAGGTCCCAAAAGCCACCCCCAAAAATGTAGGAACAGAGGGCCAAGGGGGCTGAGCACTCCCCCACTCAATGTGGGTGTGCCAGCAATGTTTACTGTCCCCCCCCCCCCCTGCACACTTCTTCAGAATTGATCCGTGTGAGTTTGGCAATTGAGGCGAAATAACACACGGTGGATTCGGCCTGGACCATCCCCAAAACAGGAGCAACAGCATGTGCGACCAGGTGGGTCGCCAGCGGGACAGCAGGTCCGGCGGAGTCGCATGGGACGCGACGTCAACTTTTTGCTGACCAGAGCAGCGATCGAAAAGGAAAGCTTAACGCTGTTAAATTGTGAGTGAGCGCCAATCCACGCACGTTCAACAGCCCCAAAATGCCCCAGGTAGACCCCAGGTGTGTAGGAACAGGGGGGCAAGCGGGCCAACACCCACTTCTCTAGGTGGATGGCCCAGCACCGTTATATGCTCCCCTCCCCCCCCCCCCCACACTTTCAGAATCGATCTGTGTTAAGCTAACTTTTGCGCCATCTTAAACATGTGTAATGTCGCATATATGAATATGCATAATGCAGTATGCCGACTTACCCAGTCCATTAGGCATCTTCTTCAACACGCGTCGGACAACATTGCTCCGTGTTGTAAATGGCAACATCCCTCGCTACTGCCTGCAACGGGCGAATGAAGATATGTTGGGGACGAATTCAAACGCTCTCTAATGCCCAAAGCTACGTTCTGTCCATGCACAGCGTTGGTTCCTCTCCACCCGCTTACAGCGTCTTCAGGATAAGTAGGCGATGTCCGGGATGGATACGTCGAAGGACTTTGACGAGGCTAGGCGTTCGAGGAAAGGCTAGGCATGCTGCACAATTACGGTGTCTTTTGCAAACTGCGTAACAAGACCAGTACTCCGGTGTCGGCATCATTATTACGTCATTTACCTGGCGGGTTAAATGCAGTTCAAACCATTATTACGTCATTTACCTGGCGGGTTAAATGCAGTTCAAACCATTATTACGTCATTTACCTGGCGGGTTAAATGCAGTTCAAACCATTATTACGTCATTTATCTGACGGTTTTCGCGCAGTTCAAGATGGATATGTAAGTATTTGGCGTAAGCCGACGTTTCAGGCAAAGCTAGACCCTACTGCATGCATATCATACCACAGACAAAGGCATTTATGCATTACAACATGTGCCATATTGCATGCATATCGCAATACAGACAAAACCATTTACGTGTTCCAACATATACTTTTCATTGACAAGCAACACTGCCAATCCGCGACACGCGAAAAAAAAACTCAATGCCTCTGCGCTTTCCGCCCTCTGCTCATATACAGGGTTCCACGCGCAAATGTTTGCTTGTTAATGAGAGGGTCCCATTCGCGGGTGTGTATCGTTTCTAGAGAGATGAGTCTTCGTGTCTGTGTGGAGCGTGCGATGACTTTTGTGTTGCTGAGCATTTGGCGTGACAGGCGAGCTTTGTGTTGGGTCTCCGTGCGTGTGCCACAACATATGTATGTATATATAACCGTGTGCAACAATATATATATATATATATATATATATATATATATATAGGTATGCATATATGCATATATATATATATATATATATAGGTATGCATATATGCATATATATATATATATATATATATATATATATATATATAGCATTGAAACCAAGCGGGGGAAAATTTGTCCGTCTACTCTTCATCGGTCACCGGTTACGTGTATGCCGAGCCTGCCCACCCAATTTGAAAGAAACATTCTTTCTCTTATGCGCTCCTCCATTAGCTATGAAACTGGCTATCGCAGATTGTTTTTTAACACGCGCCCGGATGGTCGGCTGGATACCCTTCGTTCGGGTGGGGGTCAATATGATCCCCCTGAGATTTCAGGAACCGAGAGAACTAGACGCCAAATTCACAGGGTGTGTTGACCTGTGCGTGAACTCCCTTAGGTCAAAATTTGGCGTTCCTTGGTCATGAACTTCAGTTAAAATAAAGTCAAACAAGGTCAAACTCCAAGCTGGTCTTCAAAGCGTACCCATAAGCTAGGTACCTGTTGTAAGCAAAAGTCACGTGCTCATTTGAGGTCAGTGACGTTTTTTTTTTACTTTTCGAAGGCCATGGTGACCAGAATAATAGAAGGCTGCCTTGAGTCTTGCATTTGAATATGCGACAAAGATAACGCAGGGCGGTATGCTCCTACAAACGAAATGTTGACCTGGGCAATTTTAGTTCAGTGATCTATTCTGACTTAAGAAATCCATGGAAGAGGTCTAATGCAGTTCCTGTTATCAGTTAATTCGAATGAGCCCCACAAGCTACCCCATACAGCAAGTCCTAGACAAATAAATAGGTTGGTTTTGACCTTGGTCTGACTTTCATATCTGACCCTAGTTCAATTCAATTTGGTCATTCAATTGTTGTGTTGCCTAAGAAAGTATCTCAGAGATGTATGGCTTCGTCTAACACTCCGTTGTTCCATCAGATCGAAGGATTCCCTAGAAATTGACTTGGTAAATCCATGGCCTGACTTTGACCTGCCGTTGGGCAGCGACCTTACTAGGCACATCCAATTTTTGACACTACACGATCCGTCGTTTAATTGTCCACAGCTATGCAAAATTTGGCGCGGCTACGCCGCGCCGTTCGGAAACCACTCCGGAAAAACCCTCGGAAGTCGGAGGAGTAAATTTGACCCCTATCCCACACCAGCGCGTGTAAACCGAGGGAAGACGCTGAAAACCACGGCTTATTTGCGCACGGCGCAAATGTGCATAGTTATGGTGCATATTACCATAGCCCGAAGCGAGCTGACCAAATGAGCGGCGCGAATACAGCACGCGTCTTCTATTCTTCAAGCTCTGATTGGCAGATACGCGAGATCTGCCATTGGCGCGTATGGCCGCCCAGCGAGCCAATCCCAAGCCGGGTCGACCAGGCCGTGGCTGGGTGGCTGCCCGCGTGCGGCACGTCAAGGCCAAGGAGCCGAAGAAGCCGCCTGGCGCGCGGCAGGCCTGTAAGATAGAAATGCCTCTGTTTTAAATGAAAAGGTCATTAGCTGAGCTCGCTGCGCAGTTGATTACGCAAATGGCCAGTGCTTTGCACATAGAGAAAAGTAACTTCGCGGAAGGTTCGCCAGTGGATCGTTAAGCACATGACCCGGACGGGCTTACCATGCGGAGGTCATGCCAGATAAACGTTTGCGTGGATATCCTGCGGTGACGTGACCGGCGAGTTTACGATGCCAGGCACGACAGCTGCCATTGACTACACGTCAAGTGACCGCCATTGTGGTGGTGTGGTGAACCACTGTTGAGATGTTGCAGCAGCTCTTGCGGCAGTGCACGACCTCAAAACGGATGCGTGCACGGAACCGCCTCGCTTCTTGCTGCAGCTGGGGACGTTCCCGAATAGGCAAACCGCCGTGCTCATGGATCCCGATTGCCAACTCTCTAAAACAGCTCGCATGTTTTTATCGATATAAGCGGGCCTGTAGCCAGGCGGGTACACTGGGTGCCCAAATATCATATGAGATCTGGGGTGCACCCCCAGCCGCATTCGGAGCAATCCCTACACTAAGAACATGGGTGTCCAGAGAATTAAATGCAGTCCTTTTTGTGCCGAGCTATGCAACAAATCGTGAACACTGTAAAATGTAATTACCCATGTCCGGAAAAATGAACCGCGTTTAAGCCAAGTTCTCGCCTTTTAACTGGGACGCTGGTGCACACCCTGGGAGTTTGGTCAAGCTACCGGCTGGGATACGAGCAAGTTGAGCGTTGAGCTCGTGATTTCGGTATGATGCGGACGGGGTTCTTAACCTGACAGCAATCGACCCCCAATATACGGAGGCTTGAAGCAGGAAATGAGCTACGAGGCCGATATAGCTTTGGAAATTTTCTTCTAGGACATACTTTGTTGTCAAATCTGCCCGGAGAATGGAAAGGAACATTCTTTCGAGACAGCATGCAGACATCAAGTCTGCCAGGTTGCTTTGAGCAGGTTATGAAAACACCCGAAAGCGCGACGTGGTCTTGCGGTGTTTTGCTCTATTGACCTATGCTGAAACTGGACTCAAATGACCTATCCTGAAAGGAGCAAAGAAAGTGAGAGGTAAGCTGAATCTCACCGAGACGTTTAATTGGTGTCAGTTGTTTCCATGCGTATGTAAAGACACAAAGGATAGGAAGCTGAGGTTGCTTCACTTCCACATACCGCACACCGCCAACGAACAGCCGCCCTGCGCTGCACGGGATAGGCGGCTCAGGAGCACGTGAGACATGTCCAGAACGGGGCGAGACCATTTTCGTCGATGTTTTGGCACCCTCCTGACGTCAAAATGCATCGGGTCAACCTACAGAGCGCCTTGCAAACCCAGTAGTGCAGTCAGTGATCCTGGGTCACCACGAGAGCAATCTCTCCTACACTCACACGCGGAGTTTATGAACATTATATCAGGTGAGTTGTTTGATACAATTGCGAGGAACGTTGTGCATATATATAAGACATTAGTATTAGCCTTATTCCTCGTAGAAAACACCAGAAGAATGGATATATAGATGCTTTGATATCTCGGTATATGCCTTTGTTGAAACAAATTGGTACTTAGGTAAATCCTACACATGGCCATGTAGGAGCTCGGGTGCGCACCCAAAACTGCAGGACTTTAAGTCTGCACTACACCACTTCGGAGTTGAAAAATATATAGCTACCGTCACAAACAAGGTGAAAATATTTCGTGATAAGTGGACCCGCTTGACCGAGCTTTTGAAGAACAGTGAGAGACACGAGGTGCACGGCATGGTGACGGACCGGCCACAGTGAGAGACCGCCTTGTACTGCCCAGCGTCTCACGAGGTGCACGGCATGGTGAGGGACCGGCCACAGTGAGAGACCGCCTTGAACTGTCCAGCGCCTCACGAGGTGCGCGACATGGTGACGGACCGGCCACAGTGAGAGACCGCCTTGAACTGTCCAGTGTCTCACGAGGTGCGCGGCATGGTGACGGACCGGCCACAGTGAGAGACCCCCTTGAACTGTCCAGTGTCTCACGAGGTGCACGGCATGGTGAAGGGCCGGCCGAGGAGATTTCATTCGCTTTGCCCGTTAATTACCCTTGGACATCTTGGTGACGTAACTTCCTGGGCCCTCTTGGCTCGTGGGAGGCAGAGTGACTAGCTGTCGTAGGGAAAGGAAAGGCGGGAATGTGGGGTGGGGTGGAGAGTAGGGTGAGAGGAGGGAAGTTGGGGGGGGGGGGGGCTGTCACATTGGGATAACCGGCGTGCCGAAAGTCGTTGCGCGCCCTCGGGCAAGTCCCTTCGAGAGCCGGGAGCCGAGATTCGAGAACTTGTGCGATTGCACTGCGTATGCACAAGAAAACAATCATTAGGAGTGGGTGATGTAACAGCATTATCCGTTGGAGAAACAACAACAGTGACCAAAAGTGCTGAATGTGTTATTAATTTGATCAAATGTGTTGTTGATGTGTTGCCCGCTTGATATGAACTGTATTTTGCCCGGATTTTGCATACTGCGTTGACAGTTCATGTGCTGTAAATGCGCCGTGGCCACGATCCATAACTAGATTTGAATGTAAAAATACGGCACTCGCACTACGTCGTCTTTATTATATATGGAACGAAAAAAAGTGAAGAGATAAAAATGTGAGAAAATGATAACAAAAAATGATATAACGGATGTAAAAAATGTAACGCATTTCAAAGCTCGTTGTTTGTTCATGTGTATGAAACTGACATGTTCAATAACCTGAAAAAATGTGAAAAAAATGCGAAACACTTCCTTTAAGTACCTCCTGGCTTAGCCACTGGGCCTCCTCGATCTGAATTTTTATAACACATGTGCAACCACAAAACGTTCGGTTTGGCCAAAAGGGCCCCCGAAACCGGAGCGGCAGATGCACATTCTTGCTCCCTACACGCCGGCGGAGGGCAACCAATCCGGGCGCAGAGTGCCCCGGAGAAGGGGCCCCTTGCTGCAGAAGGGGCCCCGCGCGCGCGGGGTGCCCGGATCTGCTTCAGAAGGGGCCCCGCGCGCGCGGGGTGTCCCGGATCTGCTTCAGAAGGGGCCCCGCGCGCGCGGGGTGCCCGGATCTGCCTCAGAAGGGCCCCCGCGCGCACGGGGTGTCCCAGATCTGCTGCTGAAGGGGCCCCGCGCGCGCGGGGTGCCCGGATCTGCTTCAGAAGGGGCCCCTCGCGCGCGGGGTGCCCCGGATTTACCTCAGAAAGGGCCACGCGCCATCGACTGCTGCAGGATCCCGTGACTTGGTGCACTATACTTTTTGACTTATTGATATTCTGCATTCATGCATTTGATTTTCATCCTTTCAAACTTTTTGCTAATTCGACCTTTATCCCTACTGACTTTTTGCACTTAATTCGTATCTTTTTGACCTTTGCCATTTGAATCATCGTCTTCTCGGCTTATCGCCGTTTGACCTTTATTCGTTTGACTTTTGTCCCTATTGACTTTTTGTCCGGTTACCATGCCAAACATAATGCACCACACTCATCTACCACAATCGCCCATGGTTCTGAGCACCATGACACACTCAGCCTACGCCGTCTGCAGAGGCGGAGTTAGGGGTGGCGTTTGGTCGCGTGTACTGAAAGGGGTCACAGGAGAACGTACCGATTCATCACACTTTTTTCATGCATGCAGTATGTTTTCTAGAATATGCTGGCTGCATTCCATGCTCTTTGTTGTCAATATTAACTGCATCGATGTAAAAACAGTTTATGGCCCCAGCTGTGCTCTTCGTGAGAGGGTCCGGCATATGCCCCTGCGCCAGTCGCCGGGCTCGCCTCTGATCGGGCGCTGCGCTCTTCCGTGAGGAGTCCGGCATGGGCTCCTGCGCCGGTCGCTGGGCTCGCCTCTGATCGGGCGCTACGCTCTTCCGTGAGGAGTCCGGCATGGGCTCCTGCGCCGGTCGCTGGGCTCGCCTCTGATTGTGCGCTGCAGCCCGGTATGCAGAAACGATAGCCAGGCGGCTAGCAACGCCGATAAGATACTCGCACAGCCCTGCGGCCTGAGCGGCCGGCCACGGCCATGTACAGCTCCTCCCCACTTCAGAGTGGCCGGCCACGCACGGCCATCTACAGCTCCTCCCCACTCCAGAGCGGCCAGCCACGCACGGCCATCTACAGCTCCTCCCCACTCCAGAGCAGCCGGCCACGCACGGCCATCTACAGCTCCTCCCCACTCCATAGCGGCCAGCCACGCACGGCCATCTACAGCTCTTCCCCACTCCAGAGCAGCCGGCCACGCACGACCATCTACAGCTCCTCCCCACTCCAGAGCGGCCGGCCACGCACGGCCATCTACAGCTCCTCCCCACTCCAGAGCGGCCGGCCACGCACGGCCATCTACAGCTCCTCCCCACTCCAAAGCGGCCGGTCACGCACGCCAACTACAGCTCCTCCCCACTTCAGAACGGCCGGCCACGCACGGCCATCTACAGGTCCCCCCCCCCCCACACACACACTCCACAGCGGTTGGCCACGCTCGGTCATCTACAGTTCCTCCCCACTCCAGAGTGGCCGGCCATGCCGCAGCTTCTCGAGCCTCGGGGATGGTAACAACTCAACTGCGACCGAATTGGGCAGGTAGGGCGAAGGCTCGACGTTTTTAGAGCTCTGGCTTGTTTTGACAAATAACTGAGAATTGCAACAGCTGAGGACGTGCTCTGCTTACCTTCAGCGCGTTGAGGTTTTCCTCAGGACGGTCGCTGCTGCGAATGCTGCACCGATGTTTGTGCGTTGGTTTTTCTGCCAATAAGGCCGTCGGTACGTTGGTACACCGTTTGGCATCGTATGCAGGTACATTTGCAGCAGACTAATCAAAACGCACTTGTACAGAACCACTATTTTCACACGCGAATGCATGATGCCGTTCAACCTGTATCATAAATGGCGATACCTAGGGGTTGGGGGCTCATTGGGCCTTTCCTCCCCCTATCAGGTTCGAGCGCAGTTTTTCACCACGACAGCGGATAATTTAGTTCGAAAATCTAGTGATGAGGAAAACTATGTTTGCTTTAAATCTCATAAATATTACCATGACCAGCAAAACGTAGAGCCCACGGCCGCAATTAAGTAGCAAGACTAGCGAGTAGCAGAGTGAATTACACGGCAGGCAGCTAAGACAACTGTTTAAGGCACCAGAGTAACCAACACCAATGTCTCATTAAACGCTACGTACTGTACCTATGAAGCCATGCGACCCGTATCTGTGATGTGAATGTTACGTACAGAAATACTTACAAAACAAACATTCATCCTTCCGCATCGTCCCGCTACAGGAAAGGTTCTGACAAGATTCGCCACAGGCAACCATTTATTGGAGGCCGCCTGGCTGGACCTGCTTGACGGGAGCCGCCTGGATGCAGCTGCCTGACGGGAGCTGCCTGCCTGGACCTGCTTGACGGGAGCCGCCTGGCTGGAGCTGCTTGACGGGAGCCGCCTGGCTGCAGCTGCTTGATAGGAGCCGCCCGGCTGCAGCTGCTTGACGGGAGCTGCCTTCCTGGACCTGCTTGATGGGAGCTGCCTGGTTGAAGCTGCTTGACGGAGATGTCTTACTCTGGTCACAATGGTCTCCCGGGTGAGTGTGTACTCTTATTTATGCGTTGGCTTAGTTTTACTTGACCGTCGGGTACGTCCCTGCTCAACATTGCGTCTGCACGTGCCGGACATAATGAGCGAAAACAATTTAATGAGACAGACATAGAATACTGGCGACCAGAAAAAACATAACGTCCGAGTATGTAAAGAAGACAGAGTACCATGATAATGGCGTTCTTGCACAATGTTTTTGGAAGGCCAAAAAGCCTACAAAGTATTTAGTATTTATATGTTATTAAAATATTCAATATTTAATACTAGGTATTAAGTGGATTTACATATGCGCCTTTCAAAGGCATTGCAGTTCTGCGTTAGTAATGTGACGCAACCAAAAGCAATCAACATATTTTGTCGGTGAATGCATTACGGGTATCTCACCGGTCTTCCAACTTAACATCGTGTGATGAACTCATCCACGGATGCGTTAACATATTTAAAGATACAATTTTGTCAGAATTTGGAATGAGGCTTCATCGAATAACTGACTGCTATGTATTTGCCGTCCGTAAGCCGCGCTGCCTGATGTGAACCGGCATACTCCGCCCTTCCCTGTCGCCAGCCGTTGTACCCCCGTTGGGCCAGATGTTTTGGGGACAGCGTCAGCAGCTCGGCGCTGCGTTCCGCCCCTCTCCTCCCCCTCCCATCACCCACGCCCCACGAGCCGGGGGCCGCGCCAACACGCACCCCTTATAAACGGGGTCCAGACCTGGCTACGTCACAACTGCTGCGTAGACGCGGTGAGAGGAGTGGTTTGTCAACTCCTGCGTAGACACGGTGAGTGAGAGGAGCGGCTGTCTCTCGGTTGACCTAGTGTGACCTGACCTAGTAGCGCGGAGCGGCCAGAGCCACCTATGTGGGTCATCATTTTAGAGGAGTGTTGCGGAGTGTCCCCCAGTGTCTGGTACCTTGCCTCTTTTTCGCACTTCGGTGACTGCTATTTATCACTGACGATAAGCCTGCCGTATTCATTCACACATAACACCAGTCTGATACGCAACGCACAGGGCATCGGTCTGTTCAGTATGTACTGCTTTTTTCGTCATTTTTGTTGTTTTTGGGTTCAACCACGTATCCAGCATTGACTGTGAGCCAAGCTCGAGCACCACACCTCGTGGCTGTGGGACGAGCCCCCCCCCCCCCCCCCCCCCACCTTATTGAGCCATGCTGCCCCCACTGCGTTTGTTCTACTGACGCGTTGGTATCAGTTTCGCCCACAGCCATTATGAAGATCGCCGTGTTCGCACTGTGCCTGCTTGCTGCGGCCGTGGCCTGGCCGCTAGACCAGCCGGCGGAGGAGGCCTCCGGCATGTCCATCGAGGTGCTGGACCAGCCGGCGGAGGAGGCCTCCGGCATGTCCATCGAGGCGCTGGATCAACCGGCAGAGGAGGCCTCCGGCATGTCCATCGAGGTGCTGGATCAACCGGCAGAGGAGGCCTCCGGCATGTCCATCGAGGTGCTGGATCAGCCGGCGGAGAAGACCTCCAGAATGGCCATCGAGCCGCTGGTCGGAAGTGGAGACGCGCCCATCGACTTCGCAGAACCCGAAGGCAGTGCGTCAGGGGAAGGCCCTCTGGAAATCTTCTGGGCCGGTGCCAAGGAGAACGAGGTTGTGTCGCCATCCGACTCTCCTGCTCAGGTGAGTGCTGACTGCCGGGCAAAGACGTGCTCTTGGTATTGATGTCACGCTAGGTGTCGTGTTCATATTGCTTGGTTGCTCCGCTTCGTTTCACAGCATCGTCTTTGCTGGCAGTGCATGAACCCACAACGGTCCGGAAATGGCCATTCTTATCAACAACACTTAATCCATAATGTCCATGCATGCCTTAAGCCGTTGACCAGTTCGCCAACGCGTCGCGAGTGAGGCAAACGCTTAACCAGCAAAGCTTCAACGAAGTCTGGGCCTCCAACGCCGATCTTAACGAGCGCGTCTCATGCTACAGGACTTGACAGCTGAGTCCAGTTAGAACGGCATCGTCAGCAGCATCTGCTTGCATTCTCAGCTACAAGCAGACCCTGCAGGCGCCACCATTGTCTCCAACCCTGAAGAGGAGAACGGTGACCGTCGACAAACATCGGCACCTTTCATTGTGTTCATATTTGCTGAATGTTTCATGTTTATGGACCTACCTGATAGGACGCGTGAGAGCATGCTTGCCATGCATGTGAGATGCAATAAATGACGGGACTGATACAGCATTTGCTTCCTACCAAAGCCTGACGCTCACAGCACGAACCAGGAGAACAGAGATAGTACTCTCCACAATTATTGGAGGTTTCAAAAGTCAGCGGAAACTTTTATTGAGACCATTTTTCAATGTTTCACCATAACAGGGGCCTAAATTTCAAATCTTTATTATTTAAATGATCGGGCGAACGTCAAGCAAACAAGATGCACCAAGGTACGGAACTAATGTTGAATTTATTTTGCGGGAAATGGAAAAAAAACATACCAATTTCCGCTAAGAATGAAAAGTCCCGCTCGTAGCACCGGTTTTTGTTCAAGGAACGAACGTGCTGTCATTGACGTCATTTTTCCTCTTCGCGTCCATCGAGGCGGCAGCTGTTACAGAGTTTCGTTCGAGGGGCTTCGTTCCAGTCGAGCATTAAACTCAGGGCTTCACTCACGACAGCGCGACATTGACCATGGCTCAAGACCTCGTTGCTATAGCGGTAGATCGGAATGGTCTGAGACAAATTCGCTTCTCAGAATTGTTTTTGATAGTGCTCTGATTTTTGCAAAATATTTGAATTAGGTGAGCTTTACTGCGTGTGTCTGTGTTGCGAACAGGACCAGCGTGGACTTGATCTCTGGCAGCGGCAGAGCTCGGGTGCTGGCTGCTAACAAGGTCAACGAGAGCAAGATGGCGCTCTCTCCGCCCTCTCTCTCTCTCTCTCTTCCATCTCTCTCTCTCTTCCTCTCTCTCTCTCTCTCTTTCTCTCTCTCCCTTTCTCTCTTTCTTTCCCTCCCTCTCTCTCTCTCTCTCTCTCTCTCTCTCTCTCGCTCTCTCTCTCTCTCTCTCTCTCTCTCTCTCTCTCTCTCTCTCTCTCTCTCTCTCTTTCTCTCCCTCTCTCTCTTTCACTCTCTCTCTTTCCGCTCTTTCTTTACTCGCTCTCTTCAGACGGAAAAATATCATTGGTGCCTGCATGCTAGTTCACCAATTTCAGCAATGTTCCATTAATATAAACTTACAATTCTGTGAAGCCACCATGCAGTGCCCATATACCGATGTCGCTCGTGATCTTGCACGCATTTACACAACGTAAGATTTCCCGAATGTTTATGCGTATACCGGAGACGAAGCCAATATTTCCCTCGGCTGCAATTGTAGCACCTTCTCCGAAATTCTACGAACTTGGACTAAACTCTTGCAAAATCTCACCATGTCTAGTGCAGACCTCTTGGCTTATGAGGGGGGGGGGGAGCATATGGTCCCCTTCGCCCCCGCTGGCTGCGTCCCCTGACGTGTGCGGTCTACTAGTTCGCCTGGAAACGCAGTCTGACCCCCACGGCTGAAGCTCTCTCCACGGACACGTCCGCAGAGGCCACTACTTGTTGGTGTAGACGGCGAAGGGAAGCCGAAGCGAGTCCATATACTTGTCAGACGTGATGACAGACAGACAGACAGACAGACAGATAGACGTGGTGCGGAGGGGTTATTGGCGCTGAATGCAGCGTCACTGGAGGCTTTCATCAGCAGGCTCCATTCAGCCAGGCACTGGCGGGAAACACATGTCAAGCACAATCGCTTTCACCCCCAGCAGTTCCCACCTTGAGTGATCGCAATGTTGAAACGAACCTGACTGACGCTACGTGTAATCGCAACGATATGGTATCTTTGGACGAACAACCGAGAAACGCAACTGATCAGTCAGACCCGACGCAATCCGTTGCCCGACCAGCAAGAGCTGACCAGCAACAGCAACGCCTGCGACGAACGTACGACGCACGTGACCTGCTTGGTAGCAAGACGAATGTAATCTGTAACAGTGGGCGTTGTCTTTTTTCTCCGGATTACTTGAGCGATCAGGCAGCTACATCTGAAGTCACGACAGACTGGATGCAAACAGACTGATGCTGACAGACAGACTGATGCCCACAGTCACTGAATACTGACTGGGATAATGGCTATGCTAAACGGCGCGAAATCTGGCGTTCGATGGCCTGGTACAGTGCGTGCTAGACAAAATGACAAAGCATAGGTACCGCTGAACTTACCGCACAAGTGAGGAAAACGAGGGAGGCTGGTTAATTTAACCAGACGAAAACGGACCGACATTGGCTTTTCAACACATGGCTAAGGACAGACTTTCTCAACGCGCAAACCAGCACCTTCAACACGTGACTAAGGACAGACTTTCTCAACACGCAAACACCCTCAACACATGACTAAGGACGGACTTTCTCAACGTGCAAACAGGCACCTTCAACACAAACGCAATCCATACAGCCAGATCTTGAAATCCCTTCCTGGACGAACAAGAGACACTATTTTCTCTGCTCTCGTCCAGGCTGAGATATCTTCTACAACAGATGCTTCTGACAAAGCAAACTTGTTGGACAGGCACTTTGCAGCACAGTCCCACCTTCGCATCGACGAATCACATCAGACCGGCGCCTACTGACGACGCAAGGTCATTGATGAGTCTCATTCTAAACCAGATGACTATTACTGAAGCTGAACTACTACTCAACCATTATTGCTTCGAGCTAAAAAAAAATCGCGCGATCCTGATAATTTCGCTATGAAATGCTTGAAATGTATGGGAATTCTAAGTCGCCAACCTTTTACTAAGCTTTTCGTCGAAATGCCTGTCTATTGCGTGGAAACATGCATGCAACATGCAGAAGGTGAAGCATGCAACCGTCCAACCAGTCAAGAAAGAACAAAGATGCGTCACCTCCCACAAATCATAAGTCCATTAAGCCTCTCCTTGTTTGTCTAAAGCGATTTAGAACATCTGCAAATGTCCTGCCGACAATTCTCTCCCATCGGATAAGCAAAATCGGTTAAGGCCGGGACACGGCACGCGCCTTCAGCTAGCAAATTTGATTCGAAGCAGTTGTAATAAATGTTGACTGAGAACAGGACTCCACCGTCATCTACTCGGAAAAATGATTATATCCACTTGGAAATACCCCGACCAGTCCGGACAAAATTGTACCGAATCTACATACAACCACACTTTGACCAACGCGACAGTCAACACAAAATGAGACGGACACATAACTGAATACGCCGCCCATGACTTCAGACCATTCAGAACTGGGCAGCGTGCCAAATCACTGGCACACACTTTAGAACACATACGGCAAGTGACAACTTTCGCAGAGACCCTGGGCGGGACTCACCCGCCACGCGACGTAAAATCAACAGATTTGCAACTTGACACCACTTGCAGCTGGACACCGTTGATCTTGTCAGGACTTTATGACGCACTCAACTGCTAGGCTATGTAGCGCCCACTGCCTCTCATCCTATCAGGGAGAGCGGGCAGCACAGGGAGACGAACCCCGTACCCCTGGTTTGCCAGACGCGCAGCCTTACCACTACACTGTACGTGGTACCCGCAGTTGGGTGCCCGGTCAGAAGGTCCACAGCACGCGCGATTCACTGTTTTAACACTCATTTATAGGACACTTGAAGAAAACAAACACGCATCAAACGCACGTGCACTTCCACAAAAACACTACATCTTACCAAAACCTTTGTCCCGCCATCTCAAGAGACTGGAACAACCTACCACATGTCATCTCATCGCTTATATTCCATAAATCTTTCATCATTGACACTTTTAGATCGCATTAATGCCCCCCTTCATGGCACCAGCATCGGTACGTTGCCTGTGGTTTAACGACACCTTTCAAAAAGTACTAATTCTATCAAAACTGCTCTGAATGATTGAAAGCTTGCCTCATCTCACGACTAATGGGACCGATGACGAGGTGCAAATTAGGGTGGCGGTTTCTTGGCGATGTCACCGCGCTGGGGGTTGGCGGGAGATGTTAGAATCGCGATTATCTCAGTAGGGGTGTAATCCCGAATGAAGCCTGGAGGCTCATGACCCATAGCTCATAGGCTCATGTCTTTTGCGTTGATCGGAAACGTGAATGGAGGGCAATGCGATGCAAAAATGCAATTGGGTTGGACTGGATTGGATGCGATTGGACTCCGAACATAAAATCATTGCATCTGTGTATCCAATTATTCATACATTTATGCCATCAATCATACTGCTAGTATTTGTCTTGTCAACAAAGAATTGAGCTTGGTTGTTATGATCTTGTCGCATTTCAATTCTGGGGTAATCTATTTGTTCCATTAAAGTCACATAAACTATTCCTTTAGTAACTGAATTCGCTTGCCTGAATGCGTTGAAAATCTTACTAATTTAAGGCCTATTCATTCAATGAGTTGCTCTTTATGAAACTGGTCTCATCGAGCTTCCCCCAAATTTTAGTAAATGCGAATGCTTACAGAATTAAGCCCGGAATGTGCGTGACTGTCGGGAAGGGTATCACACGCACATAATGGCCGAAAACTTATGCATACCCCGCAAATCATCGATTGGCGCGTTTCAACCAGCTCTTACACATGACTTACTGGGAGTGCAATAGATTTAACGCCCGATCAAAGCTGATGTGCACGCTTTATCTAAACAAGATGAGTCGATGGAAACATTGTCGGGCAATGGTTGCAGTTGCAGAGAAGTTGCAGGGAGGGCAGCACCCGGCCGTCATTCGATGCTCTTCAACGTCTACTGAAACGGTGCCTCGGGAAAGTAGCGAATTATGTTGCTTAGAATATCCACTATCAGTTGAAATACTCCCGATGAATATCACGGCGTTGCTCTTGATGGTCCAAGAAAACTTCACCGGTGATAATGAGAGGGAGAAAACTTAACAAAAAGGTCTCAGGCACAGGCATCAACGTGAATAAAAGAGGGGGAGCTTAATTCAATGTTTTCCATGCTCAGCCGCATGGGTAATGTACAACTTTGCAAAACGCGGATTAGCCAAGCACTCTCTTGCATCTACGTTTAGTCCACGACTTGCGTTGTTATGGTCAGCAAGTCTGTCAGATTCTCGTTCCTGGCCCACTCATGGCTGGTTCTAGACTTAACCCTCGCCCTGCTGGAGAGAGGGGGTCGATGCAGCCCCTTAAGGTTTTTGTGGATACCTCTCTGGCATATTATGCAATCACGCCCAACTTTTCAATATCCTATGAGGCATTCATTGCGCGTGTTTTGACACTAAACATGCTTCTAGCTTTTCTGGTTTCGGAGCAGCGGCGTTTTTGAGGAACACTGCACGGCGATCTGCGCCGGGCGCGAGCGGCCGGCGACAGCCGACGGTGCCGCGGCACGCGCGCGGCGGGCCGACATTGTTACATAACAAAGCCTTTATCAAGAAAAATGTTCAAAACGCATAGAAATATACGCCACTGTACTCAGAACTGAACAAGAAGCACGCTTACTTCAACTTTGGGCCGCCATGAGGCGGACCCTCGTTTGTAGCGTGTTGTAAATCTGAAAAGCACGATTCTCACGAAAAGTTTTTCTTTGACCGGGCATAATAGGCTCAATAGTTACCGTAACACCATGAAAACTTGTACCAATCGCGAGATCTTGTTGAGGCCAACTTGCTGTTTTTTGTTGTTTTTGTTTTTGTTTTTGTTTTTGCTAAGCTCTATCTTCATTTGTTTGGAAACGCCAGAGGGGTCGCATTGATCCTCTCCCTGTCAGTTCGCGTTATGAGAAAAGACGAACCAGGGTGAGGTTTAAGCGCATTCTGAATATTTCCGACATGCTAAGCCACCCAAATCAAGTGCCAATGGCTAATCCTGCACCCCATCCGCCGCAACAGCCCGCTACCTGAAAATTTACAATCACAAGAAATCCCCGCACGCGACAAGGATCATCATCATTGCGATATTTCAGCGAACACAAATTGAACTCGCTAACGGCATGTGTTCGTTTAAGGCATATCCACAGCAGCCGTTAAATATCTACGCACGGTGGTCGCATTCCAAAGGAATGCAATTCGCGGTGTCAGTACCAAGGCTGAATTGAGGAGGAGGGGTCGCCATACGGCAAACAGCTTGGAAACACCCGTCCGAGGTTATTGCTGGGGGCGCCGCTATTTGCTCGCCGCCCATTGTGTCCCCGACGCTATTCTCCTTGTTTACGTGACCATTTCACTCTCACCCACCTGACCTACTTTTGAGGATGTTTTCTGCGCCGAAGCAGATCGCTGTCGAACGCCCCAGGACCGGCGTGTGGAGAGTTCAACAGCACTGGAAAGGCTTGCGAAGTGAAAGTGAAAGTAACAGTGGGGTGCTTCAATGCCATCGGCGGCACAGGTAGTCCGAGCGGCGATTGGAGACGCTGGAGTAGATGCAAAAACGCGTCGTGCATAGGAGTGCATGGGGTTTCCGACGCATGGTCGACGTTTGAGGAACGAACAACGAGGTGCAAACATCGAACAACGAAACGAGAAACAAACAATGAAACGAGGTACAAATATCGGGTGATGTCTCCGTTTTCTGTGCTGCGGTGGGCGTGATGATAGGCTCCGCAGCTGAGTACGTGTCCCTCTCTGACCCTTCCCCGTGCCCATGATCAAGTGCATAGGCGTGCATCTCATTTACGTAGTCTCAGATGTTGGAACCGCTTCATGTCAGCAAAGACCAAAGTCTCCCCAAAACAATCGTCCATCAACGACCGCTGCTAGACGGCTTAGCTTTTATGGCAATTGCCTGTATTATATCCCGTCAAAGTGGCAGCAAGTTTTGTGGCCATTTGCGGCCTTGTCATATGCAAGCAGAGTACATTTTCCTACCAGGACACTAAAAAAGCGATGCATTGTTTGGAGCCGACAGTTCAGGCGTCGTGCCTAATTTTGAGTGCAGCGCGCCTGAAAGCGATGCCTGGACCAGAGGATATATGATTTTCAAGAGACACCTTAAAAACTACAGTAAAATTCCAGCTATCTGGTCTAGACCAAAACTAGTTACCAATAAGTCGCAGCCGTTATGCTCGACAACAAACGCCTAGGAAGAAAAAAGCGTCTCGCGTCGCCCTTGAAGCATATTCGTGATACAACAGCAACACAACAAGTGCAGCATTTCCGGGAGCGATATGTAGTATTGATTTGCAACTGTATTGATTTCGTGTTTAATTTTTCATAAAACCTTACCAGGCAGCGCTGTTTTTTTTAGCACGGCATTGGGGCCAATGATAGCCGAATACGTAAGGAAAACGATGGAAGATAACTATAGACTGCGTTCTCGCAGGACACACTGAGTGATGGTGTACAGCATGCTTGAAGGTTTTCCTTATGGCTGTTGGCTTGTATACAGTGCAGAGGCGCGGGCAGCTGTGGTAAGAGCCGTGAGGATAAACAGACGTTTTGGCCAAAAGTCCTGTTCGGTGCTGTACACTGAAACACTAGAGAGGGCCTGTGGCCAAAATGCCGGCTGACTCCCTGATCTTATTAGAGCCTGTATGGTGTACCCACCACCCTACATGGTATATAGTTATATATATATATATATATATATATATATATAATATAGAATTCCACTGCCAGCCAGACGTGCACGGTATATATATATATATATATATATATATATATATATATATATATACCGTGTATCGTATACCCTACCGTGTGGTTGTTGGCCTCCATGCAAGTCAACAACCATCAGGATGACTTCAGCGCCCTCACAATCTGTAGATAACCACCGCATGCCACAGCTATGACGGACTTTGTTGGCATTATTAGCATCATTCGGGCCTGGGCTTAGGTGTAATGGATGATTACGCGCCATGCGATCAGAGCCCAACTGAAGCAAATGCAACGTATTGTGCCAGTTCATAAACCGTTCAATTGGTTTCTTGTCACACCGAATGTTCAGTTTTCCAAGGCATCTAATTCATTGAATGGGTGACTAAAATACCTTGATGTTGTGGCATGATTGTTATTTCATTTCAGCGAACGAATCAGTATATCTCACGGAAATCAAGCGTGATTGAAAAGGCTTAGGTCAGCCCCCATAACCAGTTGACTGGCAGACGCCGCGTCTACACTTTGGCGTAGCTGTCCGGATGCCTACACGCTGTTGTGCAGACCCAAATCAGCGCTCACAGCAAGCATTGACTGCTGAGTAGAGGCCATGCTCAAGCGACACACCCCTGTTGGTGTTTTAACGTGCAAAATGAATGCCTTCGGCCCAGTAGCGCAGGCGGGGGGCACAGGGGGCGCGTCCCCCCCCCTTAGGCTCCGAGGGGTGCGAAGACCTCTCGGAACCTACGATTGAGGGCCCGAAAGGCCGGCCGGAGGTCGCATTCAGGGGCTCGGCCCGCACAACCAGGCACTCCACTGCCAGCCAGAGGGCCCTGCGCGCCGATCAGGTACCCCCTGAGTCAATAAGGGCCTATATGTAGGTCAGGCGCCACCAGTATCGCAAAGTCGGCTCTTTGTCGGTATAGGCCTGAGGGCCCACTTCCCAATCAGTTATAGAGCTGCGGCCGGTGATTCACACTTGTCGGGACCCATGTATCTGTCAGGAGCCCACAGCGCCTAACAGAGGGCTCTGTGCTCATAAGGGGCCCCAAGCCGACTAAGAGAAGTGTTTGATAAAGCCCGAAAAGGGGCCGGGCGGCCACCGGAACCGGCGATCAAAGGCCCGGTTGGGCCGCATAGGGTCACGCAGGCCTGGCTTTCTCAGGGCTCCCATCACGCAGCCGGCCAGAGCCTGGCCACATATAAAAATCGCGGCCCGTAGGGTCGTGACCTAAAATATCAGTCAGAGGTCATCTTGTACCGTTTGAGGAACCCCTGAAACTATGCGGGCGTCTAAGCCGGCCAGAGACCACGAACACCGAACAGTCTGCTTCATGTCCGTCCGAGCCCTTGGGACATATATCCCAAGCAGGAATGAGACCAGGGCTCCCATTTGCAATGCTCGGGGTCACTGACACAATGAGGGGCTCCTGTGTCGGTCAGAGGCCATGGTGTCTGACGGGTGTCTTGTAGTGGCAAGTGCTCCCGAATCGGAGCGGTATTTAAGGGAGCCCGGAGAGGGGCCGAAGGGTCTCTCGAGACCGAAGATCAAGGGCCCGATTAGAAAGCTGAAGGGTCCGAAGGCTGATGAGAGCTGTAGGTCACAGTAAGGACCCCCCGCCTATGAAGCCGTGATCTCAAATGTCAGCTGGAGGCCCTTTTACATTGATGAGACCCCTGAGACAGAGCGTTCCTCTATTTCGGCCTGAGATCACCAACAACGAACAGTCTACTCCGTGTTGGTCTGAGCTCTGGGGGCCCATTTCCCAAGCAGGGACAGGGCCGGGCCCGCGATTTACATTGGTTGGGGCTCCTGTATCGTTCAGTGGCCCACAGTGCCCAACAGGGTATTCTGTGCCAACAAGGGACCTCGGGTCGGTCAGGGAAAGATTTGGTCCACATGGGAGGGGACGACAAACGCCTGACCGGGAACAATCAACACTTGACCGCGGGGTAATTTGTTGCTAAGATGTGCGAACGCGAATGTTTAAAACTACGTTACACAAGTTGCCTCACCAACGGATTCTGACTGAATGTTGGACATTTCCAGACAAACATGGCTTGGACATGTTGACACAAATTGTTGAATTGTTGACCTATTTTGATCCTCAATCTACATTCGCGGAGTCTTTGATATTTCTTTACAGCCCAGACGAAAATTGTGACAAAGTTACCGACTTCTATCGTTTTCAAAAAAGTTCGCTGGATCGTTGTCAAACGAAGAGCGCCGGCGATTTATTTCATGCAGTTCGTTAACGCATGATTTTTCGGATTATTGATTATAATTTCAAAAGAACTGATCTCGCGGTAGATTCCGGTCTCTATTCCATTCATAGACGGTAAGCATTGAAAGCATTAAAGAAATGTTGCCCTCATTAACAAACGGGTCATATCTGGCAATTGTCTTAGGTGAGGCTCTTTACTATCAGGGGGCCCTCCGTCAACACCGTGCCACCCCCTAGTCAAGGCTCTAGTTGCGCACCTGCTTCGGCTTGCTTATGCCTGCGCGCACAACCTAATGAATGAAGCGAAAAGTAAGCGGACACCTTAAATCTGGGGGCCGGGTTGCCATTTCTAAACGGATGTGACTGAAGACAAGAACAACATTTCCTTCTTAGCGTTGAATTCTTCAAGCCCGTCTTGGAACTGGAAGACGCCTTTTCATCAGTCCTGAACCCATTGCACCAACGGCAACGGCAACGGCAACGTTAACGGCAACGGCAACGGCAACGGCAACGTTAACGGCAACATTGACGTGTAGGTGTGGATACGGGGTGCACAATTCCAAACGTATTTGATGTCATTGCTCACTTCGGTACTTTTGGACGGCCCTAGGCCATCTTATTTTGCTCCGGCTATCAATCGTGGGACTGGACCATCTAAGACGCTTTAAAACACATGATCAAAATCAATACCCAGCAACGTTTTGGATATGTCTGTGACCAAGATGTGATTCGGGACCAGTCGCCAAAAAAGCCCATCAATACCAATAGTTTGACTGTCGTTGTTTCAAATGGCCTTCTTCTCCCTCAAACTACAATGATGGCTCATTTCTCCAACGATATGATCACTTCACTCTTGCCACACTCATATCACGCTTCATCACAACTTGACATGGAGTTCTGCTGTCGTAAAATAATCCCACTTCAGGGCTTCACACACTTGACACCTCAAAAGTGCCTAAGCGTCCCATCTTTTCCTATCTTTCACATGTAAAAATGTGGTCCCAACTGCGTTACAAAACTCTTCGCTTACAATGCTCAAAAGCACCTCCAGGCTATCACGACTCCCGCGAAGGCTGAAGCGCCCTTGACCGACGACCGCCTGTATTCCTGCCATCTAGCGGCCTTCTGCAAAACATATAGTACTCACCGTCCCGACCACGCGGCGAACGAGATGCATCGTGAAGTTTCAACAGCAAGAACGCGGTTGGCGTTGTTGGTGGTGTCCGTCAGGGTGGGGGCGGTGAGCCCGTGCGTTCGTTCTCATTCTGCACTTCCCTGGCGCTGTCAAGAACGGGCTCTTTGGGGCATCATCAGGAGCGGATCCACTACTTCGTCCAGAAGGGGGGGGGGGGGGGGTATGCAGCCCTGCGGGGCCCCTCCAAAAATTCTCACACTCCGACCATTAAATGTTGACATTATTAGCATGCCACTCTTTTATACAGGAATTCATTTTTCTGTGAACAGGCTTAGAAAACTAGGCGCGCCACGCATGCACATACATGGAACATATCCATTTTCTCCAGATCATGGTGAAGCCCATCATTTTGAGGCAAGTGTTTCGAAAAACATGACAGAATAAGCTAAAAATTCCTGCTAAGAATCATTGAAATCGAACATGAACTTCATTCTTAGCTTATTTACAGCTAGCCAACTCGTCCACGTGATCAGCTGATGGCTGGTGACTAATGCAAAGTTTTTGCTTTGCTTGTTGTGAAGAAATACAAAACATCCTAGCATATAAAATGTATTAAGAACGTGATGCACCAGCATTATAGGTGTCACAAAGTCAGCAGCCGACGAAAAGAACACATACGACGTCCGTAGCGCGTAACATTATGATCGACAATTGCTTGTAAAAAGTCATCGGCGCATATCCCGCTGCTGCTCTAAGTCTCATTCGCGCCAGTCTGTCCCTGCGGCCCAGTTGGTTAGATCGCCGACCTTCCGATCCACCCACCTGTGGCGGGATAAGTTCAAGTCGCTTTAGGCGCTCGCTATCTGGCCTGGACAGGTACGGCCTGCGGCCGGTGGCAGCGGTCGCGCTAAAGGTCAGTTGACGTCAGAGGGAATGACGGCTGCGCCGAGCATTGCGGCGCGTTAAACTTTCGCCACTACATTTTGCCGTTGCCTGGAACTGCGCGATCGGATGGTGGGATCAGGGCTCACATAATAAGCACTGCTTAGCGTAAGGCAGGCCGGTAGCCCCACGGCACCAGTGAGAAGCCTTTCAGACCACCGGAATTTCTATGATGCAACCCAGCTCGCGTTCTGCCTGGCGTGATGAGTGCTGCCGCATCAACCGCTACTTGGTGTTGTCTCGATACTCGAAACACATAAATAACTGCACAGTCGTTTGTGCCACTCCGAAAAACGCCATTTCGTCCAGCACACACTTGTCTCATGCCGTACTTGCACGGAATAAAATGGCTCGACGCTTACAGCGCCTCGCGTACTTTTAAAGTACTACATTGCAACTAGCACCAAGCTGTACGAATTACCACGGCAATGATAAGTGTATATACAAGCTCGTCTCCGTCTCCAGGCAGTAGACGCTCCGACTCAAAAGTAGACAACTTGAAGCAATCCAACAGCCGTCTCCTAACCTTACAGAGAAACATGATTCGCTTGATTTGAGGAACATGACTATTGTAATGCTACGCACGTAATGTAGAGTATTGTAAAAATATATTTTGATGTTCAGATATTGCCATCCCAGGTGCTGAAAAGCGACCGGCCAACCGCAAGCTGCGCTCGTTGAAAGGTTTCGACCACGCCATGGATTTCAATTCATGCGTATTTATTGGCTTAAATCACAGTCCGCATTCAGTATACGTTTGAACTAATGAGTCCAAATATGGCCCGCCTCCCAGGCCCTTTTGGTCCTGGGCATTTCACCACATATCAACCAAACCTTCGCGCCTAAAGTTTTGCCATTAAATCTTCCCTAGGGTTACCTGGTGGTCTAAACTCATTGCCAAGATGTTTTGCTCGATCTGGGTTATGGTTTTTGGAATACAACGCCCACAACTTTTTTAAGTTAGTGATGTAGGAATATTTCAGCTGACCAAATGTTAGAATGAGCGCAAAGATGCAGGCGTCAGAAAGCTCTTTATTTGGAGACTAGCGCCCGTTCTGGCTTCAGATTTTGAGGAAAAATTTACCTCGCGGCCTGACTTGCGTAAACCACGTGACTTGAGTTGAACCGATCATAGCGAAATTTGTGATTTTGTGGGCGTCAGAAAACCTTCCAAATATTGCAATGCATTGAAACCACAATGCTTTGTATGTTGACGGCGGAAGTATTAAACTTTGGACAATGTTATGAAAATTGTTTTTATTTTTTGTTTTTGTCATATCAGTGCGAAAAAGTTGTGTTTACCCCATGAAGATTCGCCATTGTCGTGGAGGGCATACAAAAAGACACTTCCTTTGCAAGGAGAATCAATAAAAAAATGTTTGACCAACATTTGGGAACTGTATTCGATACTGGAGTAGGCAAATATTACTTTGTGATGTGCTTTACCTCTTCACATATGCACCATATCATCGTAAATGTTTCTTGTATTAGTAAGACTCACTTCAAGCTGGATATCTGATTAGCATGCGTGCGTTTCTGGCGTGGATGGTGTCAAAGACGTTCCCCTTTTCTACTTTTGACGTTCCTGACTCAATGCATCTATTAAATATTTCAATGAAAGGTACAGCACTGATGTATTGTACATTGGTAGGCACGAATCTTGGATGCTTCTCCACACGGTAGATACTTCAACATCAGAGCACTCGTAAAACACTAAAGCACAGCCGGCACCGAATTTTCAGCCACAGACAGTAAGTGCTACCTTTTCACATTTGCGTACGAAGGTTTGCTCACGGTCCAAAGGAATCCATTGTCATTTCCGAACGGCGTAGATCATAGTGGGCATACAGACAGCGATTTCCGACGTACACGCGTTTTGCTTTGCCTCTCTGAACGCATTCAGCGGGTGAGATACCAGTGCAGAGCCGCCGGCTGCGTAATTTCATCCTTGTTGACATGAGTATCCCGAAAAATAATCAAAATACACTCATCCGAGTGTCTTGCCGAGTGCATGGGCCGAATGCTGTTTCTTCGACGCGTCTTCTTACCGCCGTGTGAATGAGGTGGAATGCTAAGATTGGAGCGTCGACTGGTCCACGTCAAATTAACGACATACTGATGAGTCTAAAGGCTTATCGTACAAATATCAATTTTCCCAAATGTTCTTTACTCAGATGTCAATTTTCCAAAATGTTCTTTACTCGAATTCTAAGAAAGAAGTATTAAGACGTTCTTAAGTCACGTTGTTATTGGCCGAATGATTATTTAGTCGAGTGACAGACGAAATGTTCTTTAGTCGAATACTGGCTACAGCGATGTGCTTTGGTCGAATGCTAATCCTCCGAAATGCGGCTTAGTCTAACCCTCATGAGCTGACTGTCTTTAGCCGAGTGTTTACGCGTCGGAATGTTAGTCATATGTTGTAGATCCATCGCCCCTACGCTCCTTAACCTTCGCCCTGTTCCCTCTCCTTAATCCTCGCTCGCTCAACCCTCTCTGCACGTCCCTTAACCATCGGTGTGTGCCCTGTTCTTAACCCTCCCTCTGTGCCCTCTCCTTAACCCTCGCTTGCCTAACTCCCGATGTACGTCCCTTAACCCTTGCCGTGTGGCCTGCCTTTTACCCTCGCTCACTTACCCCTCTCTGTATTTCCCTTAACCCTCGCTGTGTGGTCCCCTCTCCTGTTACTTTCAAGAACTAAGTATGCAAGAGGATACCGGATACGACGTTAAATAGCTCTGAAAACCTCTATTATATGAGTTCTGTAGTAGACGTAGACAAATATGGCTTGCAATGTGTTATTGAAGTCGAAGGGATGAAGGCTATCATTCCATTGGATCGTCCAGCTATATCAAGGGCTAAACAAGCTAAATCAAACCAAATTACTCTATCTCCTTGGCAATATTGGTTGCGTCCACCAACAATGCTATCAACGTGTAACGTAAGTTATGGACCACCCCTCACGGTGAGCGGGCATTATCACTTCAGATAATTGTCAGTCGTCCAGTTCATATTTCAAATAAATAAATTCGACTAATGGGCTGTGCGACGAATTTTTTTCGTGTATTGCCATTTTTCCACTTTGCATATCGATAAAAGACATCCGACTAGTGAACCTTTCGGTGATTTTACGTAAGTTGTTCAGTGCGTTAGCAAGGAACATTATTCACATAGATCAGATACTTATTGAATTCACTTCTGCTTTTGTTTCGATAAGGGCATGTTGCCGAAATATCAAACCAACTATGTCTCCATTCTCCTAGTTTTCTCCGAGGAATAAGGCTAATACTACTCAGCCTGATTCGGTGATATTCCATTTGTCGAATTACCATTCGTTAAATTAATATCTCAACGAAAAGACACTAAAGCACTCACTGACCAATCGGTGAATTTCCATTCGCAAATTCGTCATTCACCTAAATTGATATTTGCCTATATCTTTTTTCGACACATTGACCTTCGGCTTATAAACATTTCGGCTAATTTGCGTTCGGCCCATTAACATTCTGTCTAATTTTCATTTCGTCAATTCACATGCGGTCAAAAAGCATTTCGTCAAGATGACATTGGGCTTTAAGCCCTTCGTCTTACTAGCATGGCGGCAAACAAACACGGGACATTCGTTTTTTTCCATGCGGTGAAAAAAGCTTTAGATAAAACGCCAGACAGCAATTTTTCCTGGAACAGTTGATACAATAGCCAGATGACAGCATGACAGTGAACGCACGACGCATGACCGTTAACGCCCACCGGTCCGCTACTGATCCCGCGGGTCGGTAGGTCAGCTGACCCCGCGGGTCGGTAGATCAGCTGACCCCGCGGGTCGGGAGGTCAGCTGACCACGTGGGTCGGTAGGTCAGCTGACTCCGCGAGTCGGAGGTAAGCTGACCCCTGCGGGTCGGGAGGTCAGCTGGCTTCGCGGGTGGTAGGTCAGCTGACCTCGTGGGTCGGTAGGTCAGCTGAGCCCCGCGGGTCGGGAGGTCAGCTGACCCCGCGGGTCGGGAGGTCAGCTGACCCCGCGGGTCGGGAAGTCAGCTTACGGCGCGCACGTCAGTCGTTCATTAATCCAGGGCACCGGCCCAGGCGCGTGCAGTGTCGCAAAGTATGCTTTGGAGTGGGGGTTGGTGTGCAGAGTAGGAAACAACGGGTAAGCGTACTTCATATGTACTCAAAAGCGTGCTTCTCCCAGGTATTCATCCATTAATTCTCAGAGTCCGGGAAACCCCAACTAAATGGGAAACTATACTCCTGGGTTCAGGACGCTAGCACGGGGCACCAGCTCAGGTCACTGGCAACGGACCCCAGCCCAGGTCACCGTCATATGTCACCAGCGCAGGCTACCAGCTCAGTTCCCATCACATGCCACCGGTACAGGTCATTAGCACAGATCACCAGCACAAGCCACCAGCCCAGGCCACCACCGCAGATCACTACCTTAGGTCATCAACGCAGGTCACCACCGCAGGTTACCAGCACAGGTTACCAGAGCAGGCCACCAGCGCAGGTCACCAGGGCAGGTTACCACCGCAGATCACCAGCCCAGGTCACCACCGCAGATCACGCCATAGGTCACCAGCACAGTTCACCACCGCAGATCACTAAGGTCACCGGCGCAGGTCACTAGCACAGGTCACCAGCGCAGGTAACCAGCACAGGCCACCACCGCAGATCACTTAGGTTACCAGCGTAGGTCACCAGCGCAGGTCACCAGCGCAGGTCACCAGCACAGGTCACCAGCCCAGGAAGGCGACAGACGCGGCACGCTTACAAACGTTGCGGTGCAGGCAGACGTCGTAGCAGCACCGGTCGCGGTAGGAGGGGCACTGCGAGTCGTACCAGCAGGTGAGCAGGGCGGTGACCCCGGAGGCCGAGCCGTGACCTGGGCGGCAGTGGTGGCTCTGCGGCGGACACTGCACTGGGACACGTGCGGAATCGAGGTCAGGTCATGAGTTCAGGTGAAGGCCACGCACACTGACAGCTCAATGTCAGAACGGGGGACACGTGATTAGAACCGTGTAAAATATGTTAAGAAAGAATGCTGCACACTGCATCATGAGGCCGCCAGAAATCAGCGCTGCTGACTGCATCATGAGGCCGACAGTAGCCAGCGCTGCTGACTGCATCATGAGGCCGACAGCAGCCAGCGCTGCGGACTGCACCATGAGGTCGGCAGTAAACAGCGCTGCTGACTACATCATGAGGCCAGCAGTAAACAGCGCCGCGGACTGCACTTGGTGCGAAGGCGAGGCTGGTACTCACAGCGGGAGGCACCAATGGTGCCGGGCAGGCAGCAGTAGTACCAGTGTTTCGGAGAGTACAGGTGGTAGTCAGGGCGGGGGCAGAAAAACCTGCGACGGGCGGCGCCATGTTGCGTCAACCGGCAATTGAAAAAGAGCTGTTTGTGTCGGAGTTGTAACCAGTAGTGCTGCGCCGAAATTACGAAGTACATAGGCGGGAAAATTGATCAAAGTCGGTTTGCTGGTGCGATAGGCACTTGTACCGGACGGTTTTCAAGTATCCCGAAAGGCTGAACGGGATTTGCAGCATCATACCGAAGGTAAAATGGCAAGTTTAGAAGAAAGCCGCGAAGCAACGTTGTAGAACGGTCGCATCCGTCCCGCCCCGCACCTAGCGAGCCGAGTTCGATTCATACTGGAGAGCACATACATGTGCTTTTTGCGGCAACTAAATTCAAGATATGCTGCGAATTGATGATGCCAAAGCAGTATTTTGCATCTTCATGCGCGCGTCTGGTATCCAGGAAATTTTTCTGAGCATTGGTTCAGTGAAAGGGACTGCTACAATGAGTCAAGTGTATGCCATAAATGTGCAATAATAATGCATGAATAGTAATGATGTTAAGAAAGTTATTGTGATAGAAGTAAATGGCGCAGCCTTCAGGGCATGAATACTCCTGCGATGCCCTCAGACGTTAATGCAGTGGGTAAGGTTCGCCAGTTCGAGATGACTTCACTCAAGCTGGCAGCAGGAAATTAACTGACAACAGAAGAACCAAGACTCAGGTTCATCTCGGGGACATTGGGCTATAACAGGCAAGCTTGCAAATCAAGCAATACAATAATTTGTTTTCCATTGGATCGCGGTCTTCGATGCGAGTATACGATCAGAAAGAAGCGAACGTGTGCGCTCCTGTTGTGGCTTGTTCACACTCTACTAACGCTAACGTGTAGCGGTGGTTCCTGACAGCGAATGTAGAGAAGAGGCTCCGTATCGGCTGTCGCAAGCTATGGCGATCTCTGTGGCCCTATATTCACACTTACACTAACGCTACGGGTCAGCGGTGACTTCCCGACAGTCGGAAGTTAGAGAGAAGGTCTACCGTTATCGGCGTCGATGAAGCTCAGGTCGATTCTGTGGCCTGTTAGACAATACACTAACGCTACGTGTGGTAGCGGTGACTTTCCGACAGTCGGAAGGTAGAGTAAGGTTTAACACCGTATCGGCCGTCGCGAAGTCTGGCCGATCTCTGTGCTATTCACACTACCACACTAACGCTACGGGTAGCGGTGACTTTCCGACAGTCGGAAGGGTAGCAGAAGACAAGTGTCTACCCGCTATCGGCCTGTCGGCGAAGGCTCATGGTCCGATCTCTAGACCTGCAGGAGACCACAGCCGGAAAGAACGGGCTGGACTCGGCAGCGTTGGGGTACAGCACTGTGTGACCTTTGACCCAGAGCGCCGCGGGGTGCAGCGCGTGCCGCTTCGGAGGCGCCCGCGCTGGTGGGTCGGTGCCGCAGGCCACCACAGCCAGCAGGGCCGACACCAGCGTCCACAACGTCGGCCGCATCGCGATCTCCTTGAGGTTAAGCCTGGAAAACAACGCGGGTAGGAGCACTCTGCATGCGCGCATGTGCACCCTACCGTGCGCCACAGCGACCGCATGACGAAAGACGCTACGGGCCAGACTAGTCTGCTGAATGCTGATGCATCGGTAAACAACGGAGCGACAGGTGCGTTGCATATTGGGTGGTCTAAGGTAGGAGGAAATAGTTGGCTTTCGGACTCCCGCAGTTGGCGAACGCATACGGCATAAAGAAGACTGGGAGATGTGGCAAGCATGCCGGGATATTATACCTGTCGTACATATCGTAAACACGCATGAATGACTTGCATTCTCCCACAGCGTTTGGTGTCATGGGTATATACATGGGAAACACTGGCTAAATAAGGAAATCAATTGCACCAAAACGACAGCAAAGAGAAGACGAAGACAAAAAGAGAGGGCAGCAAATGATGCTCTAATAGCATGAAAGCCAGTGGGGCAAAAACCAGAGAAAAATAGAGCAAACCAGTACGAAAGCGCCAAACACTGGAGTGTCTGGAAGGGAAAAATCAGGATTCTGCCACGCAGTGATTCTGCCATACTTTTGAAATTGAAAACCTATACACAAAGAGTGTTAGTTGCTTCGGTAGAAAAGCAGCGTAAGCATGCACCTATATCGGCTCACTGGCCGTACGACAACCTTTACACAAAACTTCAGTTTTCTCACACTGCACGTTTTGTCACGACAAAATCATTTCAGAACATTGCGCGTCAGGAACCCACGGCCAGCTTTCGCTGCCACACACGATCCGACATGACGCCCGCGGACAGGGAGCGGACGTCCATAGTCCATACCTGCGGTGGCGCTCCTCGTCAGCTTCTTCCAACGTTCCGGCGCGGACGCCGCGGGCTCACAGAGCGGTCCCGCCCCGGGGCGTCGCTCCGCCCGACTTCTCGTGACCCGTCTTCACGGAAGGCTGCCCACGACACGCGGCAGGGCCGCGACGGCAGGAGGCGACCTCATCACGCTCTCCTCTCAGGTCGGATCTCGCACGAGGCCGACAGGAAGTGTGGCTCTGTGTTGCATGCGCGCCGTGCTCGTGCTTAATTTTGGGCAAGGTCAGAATCGGCGCCGAAGGCGATTCCATTCGCGTTGTGGTGAAGTAGATTTCTTGGAAAGTTTTTGAAGACCTGGAGACGTGACCGACTGAAGCATGTCGAATGGCTGCTTTTCTGTTATCCTGAATGCCATGATATGGAACATGAAATGTTGCCCTCGCTTTGAACCAATTGACATCCTGCTTATGCAAGAAGTGTCATTGCATCGCATCGCATTTCGTGGTTTCTAGTTCGACAAATCACCTAACTGCAACCAAAAGCAATAATAATTACACTTCTGCTAGGCGCCTCAAATTCGATGCGGAACGATATGAATTGCCCATGTAGACAATTCACGACAATGGCAAAAAGCAAGCCTCTGACCTTCGAACGACGAAGTCATTTTGCGTCAGCTTGCGGAAGCAGAAGGAATTGGACTGCGGTAATTTGGAGGGAGCGAGACAGCGGTCCCATGCACAATAAGTGCAGCAAGCTCTGGATTAATCCGAGCTCCGCAGCCTCTAGTTGCAAGCGAAGCGTCTTCGGCATAGCGAGTGGAAATGTTCCGTCGTGTTTTCGCTTCGCTTCGCCGCCGTCGTGACAGCGAAACATCCATGTTTTTGCCCGACGTTTTTGCCAAGCGAACACAATGCGCCCGCGGCGCGTTTGCTGCGGCGACCTCGGCCGACACTGGCCGTGACCCAGTGACGTCACAAAATAACGGTGTCACCTGGCCGGGAGCCTGCGGCTGCCCTCGCGGTTGGTGCAGCGTGCCTCGAACCCCAGATGGCGCAGTCGCCAAAAACACAAAACAACAGCACGTGCGAACGGCGCGTGCGCGTCACGATCCTCGCCAGCCACTGTCGGGAGGAAATTGGTGGCGTGTTGGCGTGTTGGCTGCCATGAGCTCAAATCTGTTTTGAGTAAGCTCAATGTGGAACCGTGCAGACACCGAAATGATAGGCTTGCTATCATGCAGAAGTTCCTGATTGTATGATATTGGCAGATGCGTACATCACGTACGCAATACTTAATGTGCATATAATCTAAAATGTACGCATTGAAAACTACGCTGGTCATCGCTCAGTTGAGATGCAGGGTCAACGAACGCCAGCACGTGGTGATGGACTACTGGCCGTGGGTGTGGCCGCACAGCAAAGACGATGTCAGTTACCAATGTTCCATTCCGAACGCGTTTTGGGTCATCGCGGATCACCTAAACCGTGCAGTGGCAGTAGCGCATGCTTGAAGACAATGCAATTCTGCTATGGTGGCTGGTAAGCGGCCAATATCGGAACAAACAGCGAAGTGCTAAGCGTAACGGAGAGAACGAGATGCGTGATTTTTTTCGGTGAAATGTTTGTCTGATAAATGTAAATATAATCTTGTTTGTGTACAAGCAATAGCTACTCACACAATATATATATATATATATATATATATATATATATATATATGCATGCATATGTATGTGTGTGAATATATATATATATATATATATATATATATATATATATATATGCATATAAAAGATACAAAGAACCAAACTTCATTTCCACCCCGTTTCAACTTTGGTGTGCACTAATGGACGATTACATGCTTAGCAAATGCCACTGGATGATACGAGCTAGGTCGGTGCTGTCCAGCTGATACCCCCTTACAAGATTGGCCGCTCGGCTGTGCCGACCTTATCCTTACGAGATGGACGTGATGGAAAGGCGCTCCGCAAGGCGAAAGTAGATCTTTCGAAAATGACCGATGCTGCTCCTTCCATAACAAGTGACGTAATAACTACAGGGAGAAAAGTGCTATTGCCACCGTTCGTGACTGTGCCCACCAGCTGCTTGAACCAGCCTAGAGGGGGTGGTCGAGTCCTAATGCTGCTGACATCAGGAGCAGCCCGAGATATTCTCTTCTTTGGTACCTCACCAGGGTAGAGCCCATACTGTATTACTCCAAAAGCATTTTGTTAAGTCGCCAGACTTCTTATGAGTAACAAACCGCCTGCAGTCACCAACGTCATTAACATGTGAAATAGGCTGTTATACAGCGTTTTAGTTATTGAGCAGCTATATTTTTTTGTGTCAGCGATATTTGTTGCGGTGCGTTTTGAGTATAAGCGCATAAATATTCTGCATGCTAATTTATTTCCGTATGTCATATCAGTATGAGCGAGAGCGAGATTTGTCACTGACTGATTATATGCAATATAGCGTGAATTGTTTTCGTACGTCAGCCTAAAATATATCAATAGCTGTGTGATCGTAACCATGACTTAAAAATTACTGGGATGCAGTTTTGATTTGATGCGACCGTGTGTGGTCAAAACACAAACAGTTCAATCCGTCCAAAAGCTACTGAGACCTGCCGTCCACTAAACCCAGCGATGGTCACGCTCAAGAAAATACGTGCCACATTTCTTTAACGGTTTGGGCCCACTGCGATTTCGTGAGTAAGCCAACACTGATTGCATCAGCGAGCGTCTTTAAGCACGTAAGCGGATACAATGACGTCATGCAAATTACGTGAAGACGTAGCGCCAATCACGACAATCCAACCGTCCGGCACGTCACCTGTGGTTTGCAACGTGCTAGAGGTACCGATGATTAACTATTTGACAGCCGCTACCTTTCACGCCTCATGACCGTCTACCCCTGACGTCACGACCGTCTACCCCTGACGTCATGACCGTCTACCCCTGACGTCAAGAGATCACGCCCGCCTCTCAGCGGCTCGGGTCCAAGGAGAGAGCGCGATATCTCGCTCGAAAACCTCCGCTAAATGGGGTTGTTTTGTCTACGATGGGGCACGGCCGGACTCCATCAAGCGTATGTGTATCGAAGACGGCTTACCGGACCCCACTCAGTACTGCTGTGAGTGCTTTTGAAGCGCCTGCTACCGAGTCCTCTTACTGGCACTCATGGGCTCGCGCTAACAATGCGCATTGCACAGGCGTTTGATGTGAGTGTGCTCCGCGTGTGAACGCAGCTTCCAGATCATCCAATTCCCAAGTCGTGTTCTCGCGCAGCATAGAAACCGCCTTTCCAGGTTGGCGCTCGCGACGAACTGTTCCTTTTTGTATGCGAGTGCGGGGACTTCAAGACAGCGGTGGCTGAAGCTGGTGATGCGTTGTCAGGACTGACCTCGTGCAGACTGCCCCTGGGGCCTCACTCGCCGAGTGGGTCTAACGCCGACGAGTGTGCAAAAACGCTTTGCGAATGAGTTTCTAACCAGCGAATAAATTTCCGTCTCAGTCTTAGCGCACATAGTTCCATAGGATATGGTTTTGCACATGGCTTCTACTTTGTTAGGAAAGGCACGTGACTTAAGTCGTCACACATCTCTTTATGAGCGCCAGCAGCTGCGCAGGCATGTCATCAGTCAGGGGCCATGGTACAACCGGAGTTCGAACCCGGGCCCTCCACGTGGGAGTCGAAGGCGCCAAGCACCCGGCCATCACGCCCTATTTCATCACGTTTACTATTACATCACGCCCATCACGGCCCTGTTACACATGACTTGGTAGCGCGACAAGGTACGCTTACTACGCACGCATGTACCCACGCATCAAAGCTGATGTCTATTTCCATTGCTCCAATGGCAGCTTTATGCACAGCCTCGGTGCCGGTGGCCCGGGTGATGGCACTGACGTCGCGGGTTGATCGTGTTGCAGGAAGGCACCAGTGGGAGATGGACCTTTGCATCTGGTGATTCTGACCTATTGCACAGCGTCTTAGTTCCCGCACTATGGTTAACATCCGCCTAACTCGCTTATGCAGACCATTCTGTAGTGCCGTACCTCACTGGATCGTACAAAAAACAAAACGAAACGAAAACGGCCGTACAGGTAGGGCAACAAAGGGTGGAACCCAACACCTAGAGAAGTGTGCCCTACCTATTTGTCGTTCACTCGGCGGTGGTAGCAACACATTTAGACATGCTGAACGCCACAAACTAAATGTAACGAAATGCCGATCACGTTAAGTTATTTCCTTAGATAAAGAAAGCAGTCGTGCTGTTAGGGACATTGGCGGGCGCTGGGACGTTCATATCAGTCCTCTGAGAGACCCTGCCAGGACCTGGGACGTTTAAATCAGTCCAGTGGGCAACACTGTCGGATCCTAGAACGTTTATGTCAGCCCTGTGAGGCAGCTGTCGGGACCTGACCGTGGGATATTCATATCAGACGGGCCGTCAATACGCGCAATGCATTCCTGGTCTCCCTTAACCGTTTTAGGTACGCTCTCACCAAACACATGCTGGAACCATGCTTACCGAAACTCACGTTTGTCCTCCGTCACATATTGCATTGTCTTTCGGTCCGGGCAGGCGCAGCCAAAACCTCAGTTTTCCCCCATCCGAAAACTCCTGACTTCGCAGCAAGAGCTGTGAAGGGAACACGGCGATGCGAGCAAGCTCCGACACTCCAGACTCTGGGATGGAACCGAACTAGCGTCTGATTAAGAAGCGTGACGTCACGAGTGTGGAAGGCCATGCGCGAGTCAGGGCCGTAGGTAGCACGCGAGATGCTCGTGGCAAGGTCGGGGCTCCCAACCCACGCCACTCGTGCCTGGGACGCGGGACACCTGCAGCTGCCAATGTGTAGGCTGGCGTTCTCTCAGCGGACCTTCCGGTGTCGTGGTGCGCTCGCGTGGAACCGTCTGCCAGCGGTGGACACTAAGTGCAGATCGTTGTCCACGTTTAAGAACGGTATTGGGAGCACGTGGGAGTATAATGCAGGCTCCATGACTTGTGTGCTACGGTGTTTACATTTTATGATTAGATTGGTACATGATTGAAGGCATCTTAGCTTGTGACAAACTTTGTTGACGAAACTACACATTTTATATACTGCGACTCGCTTATGACGCGAATCCGTAAGTGATATCATCGGAAAACTTGAAACGAAGTACACACAGTAGACGCATACGTGTCGTACGCCGGTACTTGATACTGGTTGACAAGGCCCTGATATCCTAAACGCCGTGACCGGCCAAATGCGCGCCACCTCAGTCACCTGTCGTTACAGATTACTGTATCGAGACTCGCAACTACGGTGTTTTGGACACACGTATGTGGACACACACACGTGTCGAGAAGCGATTCTCATCAATTCTGGGAAATGTTTCCAGCTTGTTTCAGGTGCACGTTTAACCGTAGCCTGTTCACTTACACCATGCTCAGCGTCTGGGATTTTTACGGCGGCAGGTTTTGAGAACTCTCTTGGCTTGCAGGCCCGCCCCAGACGTGACATGACTGGCGAGCAATGAAAGGCCATGTGCAGACGGCGCGCCCGAAAGCCCCAATTAGCGCCCAGGCCGAGACCATCACGCCGCCAGCGGCCCCAGCGGCAGCCGTCGGCACCGGTGTCCGGCAGCCAGCAGACAACGGCGCACTACGGGCCTCAGTGGCGGCCGTTGGCGCCGGTATCCGGCAGCCAGCAGACAACGGCGCACTACAGGCCTCAGCGTTAGCCGTCGGCACCGGTGTCCGGCAGCCAGCAGACAACGGCGCACTACAGGCCTCAGCGTTAGCCGTCGGCACCGGAGTCCGGCAGCCAGCAGACAACGGCGCACTACAGGCCTCAGCGTTAGCCGTCGGCACCGGTATCCGGCAGCCAGCAGACAACGGCGCACTACAGGCCTCACCCTTAGCTATCGGCACCGGTATCCGGCAGCCAGCAGACAACGGCGCACTACAGGCCTCAGCCTTAGCTATCGGCACCGGTATCCGGCAGCCAGCAGACAACGGCGCACCATGGGCCCCAGCGGCAGCCGTCGACACCGGTATCCGGCAGCCAGCAGACAACGGCGCACTACAGGCCCCTGCGGCAGCCGCCAGCACCAGTATCCGGCCGCCAGCAGACAACGACGCCCCACATGGGCTAGTATATTTACAGACATGGTCAGGCAGTCCATGGCTGAGATCTGCGCGCTGGTTGCTAAACGCCATGTGAGCACTCAACGCCATGCGCGCTGCCCGCGGCGCGGTAACGATGGACACCCTACCGCTCGACAAACATGGCGAGATTACGATGATCACGATGATGACCGCCGATTTTGTTTTCAGCAACGTGCGTTTGCACTGATGCTGTCTCCGTTGTAAGTTAATGCCTAAGAGACACCAACGCGGCCCAACACGAATGAACCAGCACCGAAGCAATCAGAAATGGCACGGGAAAACCTTTGAAAACGAATTTGAATGATCATTGCGTCTGACGATCCAGCATCTTGCCTATTGGACAGTGGACACAAAAGCATTCCCCCCTCCCCCACCTCCACTCCCCCCCTTGGAAGCAACAGGCACCAGCATGACATGACACTTCTACAACGACCCCAGCACGGCGGGGCTTCGGGACACCAAGCCGCGTGCCGGGCCACACCCCACGGCGGTCCTCACAGGGTCACGGCCAGACCCAGCGGCGGCGCGCCTCCAGGGCGTCCAGCACCTCCTGCATCTCCTTCTCGCCGCGCTGCCGGTGGCGGCGGTACTCCTCGAGCCGTGCGCGCAGCTCGCGCGCCAGCAGCGCCGTCACGGACGGCCTGCTCGGGTCCGCCGGCCGCAAGCGGCGACTCGGCGCCGCCCAGTCGGCTCCGCTTCGTCGCCAGACGGGGCGGGCGAGGCGGCCGGTCGGCGGAGGCCCGACGACACGCGCTCCTCCGCTCCGGCTCGCGCCGCGTCCGTCCACGCGTCACCGGCGGGGCTACCCGCCGCGTCGGCGCTGGCTCCAGGCGCCGCCTGAGACCAGCGTCGGCCTGCCGGCTGCCGGGCGGGGCCGCGCTCCGGGCGCGCCGGGCTCCAGTCCAGACCGAGCCGGCGCGGCCGACTCTCCGCCGGTGTCGGCGCCCGCACAGGCAGTCGGCGTGTGGCAGCCTCGACCGGCCGCGCGCGGGCAGAGCGGCACGCGCCTCCGCTCGGCAGCAAACGCAGCGCCGGCTGCTGCCGCCTCGGCCGCCTCCTCGAGCGCTGCATCACCGGGTGAAACGGGATCCAGGAAGCGTCGCCCGAGAGATCCATGCCGTTGATGTCTATCACGCTGCTGTTGACCAGGACGCTTTGTACACGACCGGTTTCTGCCATATATTGGCCGCGGTCATCATCCTCCTCCGGAGGAAGGACTGCTGGCCGAAATCAGCAATCGTTATGTCCCCATCATCCCGGATGCTCTGCTTGAACTCGTCCACCCGCCTCAGAACAGACCTCGGCGAGCCCGGCACCGCCATCTGGACGTCCGGGTCATGCGCATCGATCTCGTCGAACTGGTCTGACTGGTTCGTCGCATAGCTTTGTGACTCAGCAGCGGACATGTCTATGTCCTGGTCACCCACAACGTCCCGGTGCGCTTCTGACTGCTTCAGGAGATAGGTGTGCGCAGGTGAACGGGTCGTCACCACCTCCTGATCCTCTACAGAACTTCTGTTCGACCAGCTCGACTTTTTCGGGAGAGTAGTGTGCGTGGCTGGAGAGGCGCTGTTTCGGGAGATGTCCTGATTGCCCACAGCGTTCTCGATCAACCGATCCGAGCGCTCTGAGAGAGAGCTGTGCGTGACTGGCGCATCTTCGCCGATGTCCTGATTTCCCACAGCGTTTCTCGTCCAACTCATCCGAGTGCTCTGGGAGAGAGCTGGTGAACGACTGACGCATCTTCGCCGATGCCCTGATCCTCGGCGAAGTCCGCGTTCAAACCATCAGAACGCCTAAGAACGAAGCGGCGCGCCCACTGGCGCAGTCTTGTTGACGGCCTGATCATCCAGAGCACTCCTGTTCAAATCAGCTGACTGCCTCAGGAGGCAATCACGCGATATTGGATAGCGGTCTTGTTCACGTCCTGATCCGCCGAACGGATCGCGTTCCAGTCATCAGACTGCTGAACACAAGAGGCGGCCGGGCTTGCAGCGGTCTGGTTCGTGCCACGACTCTCCACAGCGCTCTTGCTCACATTTCCTGACTGTTTCAGGGAGAGGAGTACATGGATAGCGCAGTCGTGCTGAACTCCTGACCATCCACGGCGCTCTCGTGCGCGTCACCTGACTGTCCGAGACAAGCGCCCGGGGGCGGAGCAGTCCTGCTCACATCCTCGTCTCTGTCAACGCTCCTGTTCAGCTCATCCGACTGCCCCAGACGAGAAGCAGTGCGCACTGGAGCAGCTCGCTCGGTGCTGTGATCCTCCATGGCGCTCTCGTTCGACCGGTACGGGACTGGGTCATTCCGGTTGATGTCCTCACAACCCGCGACGCTTTCGTTCAACCGACCTGACTTTTTCAGGGCGGAAGTGTACGGAACTGGAGCAGTCTGACCGGCGGCCTTGCCCTCCATAGCGCTATTGTCCAACTCACGTGGCTGTTTCAGGACATAAGTCTGCGGAGCAGGATCTGTCTTGCCGGCAATACATCTCTCTTTGTCGTCTCCGTCCAACCCATAGGACTGCTTCAGGAAAGAGGCATGAGGGATTGGAGCAGCCTTACCGGCGTGTTCATCCTCCACGGCACCCCGGTCCATCCCATCAAGTCGCTTCGAGACAGAAGTGTGTGGGGTTGGCAGAGCCTTGCCGAAGCCCTGATCCTCCGTTTCCATCAAGTCATGACTGTTTTGGAGAAGCGTGTGCGAGATCGGAGCAGCCTCGTCGACACAGTCCTCCCCTGTAGCGCCCTGGTTCAGCTTATCCGACTGTTTCAGAAGAGAAGCGTGCGAGACGGCAGCAGTCTTGTCCATGTTCTGATCCATTACGGTGCCCCTCTCCTCTGGAAGTACTGGTGGAAGACTGCCCCAGCGAAGTCCATGTCAGCACTTTCCATGGAGCTCTTGTGCATCGAGTTCGC
>NW_023597055.1:8377233-8484122 GCF_011947565.3 Pollicipes pollicipes
GAAAGCTGTGACTGGGAGTATATTATCAGCACCAGTGCTGTTCAAACACTTAAAACACTAGGACCAATGTCTACTTGGGTATGACTCACATCTTACAACTGCCATTAGACAGCAGAATGCAATTTCCCAAACCCCAGTATGTCTGGGCTGCAACAAAGCAGAATGTTATATGCCCTTGATACATTAGCATGTGTCACTTAAACACTATATGCAGTGCTGCAGTGTCTGACAGGTTCGCTTGGGGCTTGGGTCTGCAGCAAACCATTCTTTAGAAATCATTTGTATAACCCATTGGCACATTCTGCTGATTTCTTTGGCTTCATTCTTTTTCAAGACTGTATTGCTGGGATGTAATAATTCCACCGATTTTTGCTCTTTGCATGACCCCTTGTGGAGCAGCTGGATACATTTTAGTGATGCATTTCATCATGGAACATTCTTGGTTGCATCATAATACCCAAACATGAAAAAGGCAAAATTCAACTCGCCTGAGATCTTCTGGGACAGAAAAGTTGCCTATTCTTATTGTAACACAATATTTTTGCTCCACAGGGAAAAATCACTCTATGAAAAATGTCTCCGTGTTTTGTGTGCCATATTCTTAAGCATTCATGTGTACTACTCTAAAGCTTTTTTCTCACCCACTCAATGTGAAAAACATGAAAAAGCTTGGGAGATGGGCACAAATTTTCTTCTGTATCTTGCACTGGAAGGATTAGAACCATTTTCATTCTATATCATTTAGCTCTTTTCCTTCCCACCAGATATGGTCATTTTGCTCTGAACTGACGAGGTTCAGATGAGGGGAGAGGGCAAAAAAGCTGAAGCATTGACTCCACAGGTCCATCCTAATATTGCAACAAATTTAACAATTTTGCCATACAAAGCATTCATGCAGGCCAAGTTTGACAGCTTGTGCATGTCTGGGTAGAATGGACTGCAACTTTGAATGCCTGCATCAATCACTTTATGCAGCATAAACATTATCTGTCATACATCAAGATATTTTACTATATGTGACAGGCTCTATGCATCATTCTCATCACAAGATGTGGAGAGGTGTGTGGACGATATCCTGCTGATGCCATAATCAATGTGCTAAAGCAAAAGTTAGAAAATATAATGGAACTGCCAATGTGATCAACAAATTCTTCTCAGATTATTAACCATTATCATGGTATAAACTTGGTTTGCATTAAAACATGCCACCATTTACCTCCTCCCAAATTCCCAATGGATTATAGGTTCACTGGTATATAACAAAGTCAAAACACTGCAACACATCAGATTGTTAACTATCATGCAACAAAATCACAAAACACCAAAGCCTTAAAATTTGACCTCATGCATTCTGATCTCAGCTGGTGCTTGAAATAATCAAATACTTGGACTATTCCTGCACAATGACAATGTGCATTATTCACCCTGCACATAAAAAGGGCAATTGGTTGCACATAAAGACAAACACACAGCACAAAATGACATTTTTTGTAAACTTCAAAATCATGTATAATTGTTTTACTTAATCATAGATTAATGACCTGAGATGGCAAAAACTTGAAACTTGAAGGAGAGGCATGCATATGTTTGACATTCAGCTAAGCAAAATGTTAATGTGATGCACTGAACCACACAGATGTTCCTAAACACCAGGATGGATGATTGTGTCACCCATGCTTGGCATTGCAAAGGTAATAGTGCTAACAATAAATACACTAGATGATGTAACCAATCATGCATATAACACAGCTGGTTTGAAATAGATCTCATGCACAGTTTGTCCAAGAGTGTGCATGATGCAAAAATGCAGACTCAGGCCACCTGAATGCTTGCATGGTGAGCAATTTTTGACTGTGACAAATCATAAGTCCCAAAAAACTAATGCATAACTGGATGCTTTAAACATCAATCTGAACAGTTTTGGCCACAACATGGCCACATTACAGCTTGGAATATTCATTCTTTTAACTAAACAGACATGCTTCCACTGGCCACATGCATTCAACATGGCACACTGACAAATATTGGCATCACTGGCAAAGGCCTCACACTTCCTGGTGCTGACTCAGTTAAGGGAATCTAGGATAAAACTCATGCAATATTGATATCAGCAGATGCACAACCCAAAACAACTCCACTTCCAGAAACCTCCACACCTCCAGAATGTCATTTCACTCTTTATACAATATATGTACAATTCAAAGTGTTTTTCTCATACCTGTCAACCCTGCATATTTCTGAATCTGAGGTTTAGCAGGCAGTGTGCAAGGTCTACATTGCTGATATTCAAATATTCTGGTACCATACTTTAAACCCAGTTTAGTTTGAGCATTTGGGAAAACTGAAAAGGAGGGAAACTTTTCAAAATGGCCCATTAGTATTTCATTTTTAAGGTCTCCCTCAACTGTGGCACTATGGACTACTGAAACCCCATAATATGAGGGCAACCATATGTCACAAACTTCCACAATGTGATCCGTGTTTAATCAATACTTTTGAGGGTAGGCCACAGGGTAGAACAGACATCTAGGAAAGGTATAGACTCTTTATCAAGACAGTGACGATTGTTCAATATTTTGAGCATGCCAATTTTTAACTACTGAGTTTCCTTAAATACTAGTAGCCAAGTGCCTTCCAATAACTAAACTGCCCAAAGACAACTAGGTGTCATACGGTCTTGCTTATGTCCTAGGTACAGCAAATTTTGGTTCACAAAACTAGACAAGTTTCGACTTACCCTCACGGTCACCTACCCGCCAAAAATTGAAGGAGCTTTGAAGGTATCGAAAGCACGAGAACTAACACGAATAAACCAGCCAATAACAGCAGCAGTGCAGTACTATCCGAAAGTGACGCTACAGTGACGAAATCCAAGCCCAAGGAAATAGCCCTTCTTAAAATGCAGATATCTTTCACACAACAGCTCGCGCCATAGTCCTGGTTTGCGCTCACTCCCTGAATAGAACATTAACTATGGTACACAGGCACGACAGGCGTTTGAGCGTGCGCGGCGGTGTTGCTCGTGATGGTTAGGTACTAACCTTGCTCCAGTTGGGTTGATTTTTGTCTTCGTGGGGTTAATCTAATGGTGGCGTTCTTATTAGAATTATCACACATTGCCCTGGTAACCTTCAGTCCATTTTTATCCCTTTTTGGATTATGAAAGAGCTATAAGTTAAGCATCTTCCGCATTTAGTGCACATGCTATATCTAATGCTCCGCCTCTCCCCGTCTCGGGCCAGGAAGCGCTGCCACCTGCCGGCTGTTGTAAGGACTAACGGGGTGAGGAAACCGCTAAAGCCTTTGCCATGCCTTTGCGCCCAGGAAAGCTTGAAGGGGTACCCGAACTGCACGGTTAAGCTTAAGTCGCCAAATAACTTGTTCATGAGCATAAGTTGAAATTACGGTTAATTTTTAAAAAATTAGGCTTATAACGTTGAGTTATTAGCCTCAAGTTAAAAAGTTTGTTAATAAGTTAGGTTAGTTGCAAATAAGTAAATAAGTTAAGTAAGGTATTCTTAATAAGTTCAGGTAATAAAAGATGTCATCCACATTCTCCCGGCGAGGAGCTTGTTCGTTCCCCTGCATCTCCCCCGACAGCCCAGAACTTTGTGCTCGTCAAAAAACATGGATGGAAAAGTTTCCCTACGAAACCCATTCGCTATCTGTCGGGAGCTCGAGCTCCACCAGGCAAACCTCGAAACCGCTCCGCTCAGGAGCCTCCTGGTGAGAGTGTATGCCGATTAACAAGCCAAGAACCTGCTAAAATAAAGCATGTTCCTGGAGCGGGCAATGACAGTCACGATCGCAGGCCATCTGAACACCATCCAGGCGGTCTTGTGCGTCCCAGAGATTACCGAGATGTCGGACAGAAATCTGCTGGAGGAGCTGACCGAGCAGGGGGTATGCGAGGTCATGCGCCTGCCCTCCCGCTGTCCTGGCCTGGGCCTCAACCCCTGGTCCACCTGCGGTTTAGAGGTCTGACAGTCCCACTCCCTGGCGCTCTCGCCTGTATACATACTGACGGCTCCATACGCGATAGCTGCATTCGTAAATTATTATTACCGCAAATCAGACCGCCTGTCAGGTTACAGCATAAAATGTACATGGCTGAACTAACAGCAAGCACGGCGGCCCTACTCCACGTCAAACAAGGTTTCACGCAAGGGGCAGTCATCTTTATGAACTCTCACTCCTTGCTACAAGCTCTTAGACCTCTTCGTAATTCATCTCATCCAATTATAAACGGTGTGCGTTGCGCCTTCTCCCTTCCTCAACAGACACACGTAATATTTATCAGAATACCTGGCACGCCAATATGCATGGGAACAACATCGCAGACGAGGAAGTTAAACAAAGCCTCGTGTTACCGGGACGCAATCATCTTTCCTCTCCCGTTTCCAATATTCTTGCAGTCAATCAATTCACATTTTCGTTGTCCTCCAATTTGATTGGAATCAACGCGCTCATCGCCACTTCACTCAATCAAAAAGTTACTGGCCGACAATTAATCGAGAACATGACCTTAAGCAAGTCGTGCTTGCCAGACTTCGCATCGGTCGTGTCCAAATTACCCCACTGCTACTTCTTACCCTACCTACCTACCTATTACTACCTACTACCTACTACTACCTCCTACCTACCTACTATTACTGCTACTTCTTCGAGCGCACTCATCCGCTCTGCCATCGTTGCGATATCCCTTTATCCCATTGCCCGCTCCAGGATCCACAGCTCCAGCTCCACAAAATCCCTTCCTCGTTGCGATATCCCTTTATCCCATTGCCCGCTCCAGGATCCGCAGCTCCAGCTCCACAAATCCTTTCCTCGTGCGATGTCCCTTTCACAAATCTCTTCATCGTCCGATATCCCTTTTGAATCACTACCTCCTCATGTGCCTGTATGTCAACGATCAAGACATCCGCTCATCAATACATCAAGGGAATTGGCTTCCATTCAGTTTCCACTCTCTCCTCGGGGACTCTTTTAACCTGACTGCTCGTTCTTCTTCGAATTCTTACACGGTGCGCGGTTAGATCATGTCATTTAGATACGGGGATTTTCCTGCATGATTTGCCAAAAATTGCACGTTTCCCCATTGGCTGGAGTTCTGGTTTTTCCAATCATGATTTTCCAGGACGGATAACATCACACAACACTACAAGGCCGTGCCGGGCAGCGGAGCCCGGGACTGCCCTCCCCGTTGCTACCATCAGGCAGATCAGATCAGATCAGACGATCAGCGGCCTGCAGCCATGTATCGCACAGGCCGCCGACAAGTCAGCTGAGCCAAGGCCACCGTTGTCACGGACACCACACATAGGACTCACTGCGCCCGATGAGTCTGGCAGAAGGGCCGGTTGGGAGGCTCACTTGACGTTCAAGCGTATTGAATGCGTGTTGTGTCGTGGTGAAAAAAAATACGTCAATGTATTTCACCAAAAATACATGTCAATTTATTTCACAAAAATAACACAATCATTGCCTGACCTTAAGCCGGAAGTAATTGCCCCTTCTCCCCTCGAAGCTGACTGTAGGTGCGTTGAGGGGAGAAGGCCTTGGATCGCTCCCACAAGACTCTGTTACATCGGCAGACTTACACAATGTACAGAATGTATCCCTCCAGTTCTTCTAAAACATACACTTTGGCAGTGTTTTACTGACAGACCCGTCCTGTGCTCCACGGATCACGTCAGGCTGATATCACCGGCAATGTTGGCCAGTTGGTCACGGACCGGGGCGGATCCAGGACTTCGTCAAGGGGGGAGGCACGCAACATTGCGGGGGCCCATGGAGTTTGGAGCCCCCCTCCAAAAAATATCCTGGCATTTCGGTCAATACATTTTGAGACAAGTCGTATGTAAGATATATATATATATATATATATATATATATATATATATATATATACGTATATGCACGCATGTATCTACTCATTCATTCATTTCATAAATACGGAAACCCATCTAACTGCGCACGGCCTTATAAAGCGAGGCGTGCCACATGCATACACATAGAACTCACTTACTTTCTACAGATCATGTTAAATGCTGTGATTTTGAGGCTAAATGCTCCGGAACAACAGGCAAAACAAATTCAAGGTAGCTGCTAACAACCATCAAAACCAAGCATGAAATTCACTCCTAGCTTATGTTTTACGCCTAGCTGGCTGGGCGACGTGTATATCAGCCATCAACTGATGGCACCAACCACGAGCCATCAGTTGATGGCTGATGACAAGCGCAGATTTTTTTCCCTGTTATAAAGGAGTACAACATATCCTAGCATTCGAAATATGCCAAGAACGTGATACTCCAGTACAATAAGTGCCACGCACTCAATAGCTGATGAAAATGACACACAAGACGTTGGCGGCATGTAAAATTACGTTCGGCAATTGCGCGTAAAAATTCATCGGCGCACATTGTAGCGGTGGACCATGCCCCGGGTCAGTGTGAGCATGTAAGACGAGTGGGGCGATGACTCATGTCTGAGTGAGGAGAATAATCGCGGCTCGGGGCGGTGCGTCACGGTGGCGCCGGACAGTCGCTCGCAGATCGTGTTGCGGGGATGAGCCTTGAAGAAGTACAAGAGGTGCTACTCGGGCGCGTGGGGGGGGGGAGGGGGAGGGGAGTCTCCCTGTCGGCGTTGTGTGCGGCAACTCGCCGGTGTGTGGGGTGGTCCAGCCGACATGTGATCTCGAATACACATATTCGACCGGTGCTCTGAGGCCAAGTCACCAAGGCCAATAGGGACGAAGCCTGAGCGAGCATGGATGCCGTAGGAGGCCAGCAAAGTGGCTCCCGTCAACAAGCATAGGGTCCTCAGAGCACGCAAAAAGAACCCAAGACCAACGTGGTGGGCCCATGAACGACCGGTAGTGCCTCGGTAGGCTGGCAGTGTTTTATATGAGCCCGAGATATTTCGTGTGAGCCGGAGACTTAAATCAAGGGCCCCTGAGCAACTGAGTGTACCCTGGCATATGGGGCCTGGAAAAAGCGTAAAGAGGCTTTCGGGCGCATGGGAAGAATCTGTTGAGGAAAACCTGATCGATCAACGGTGCTCAGGCATGGAGACAGATAGCGTCCCAACAGCACATTGGGCCTTGCGAGAAAATGCAGACGTCAAGGGCAACGTGGAAAACTTCTTAGCGGCAATCAGAGTGGCCCGGCAAGTGGACATATAGGGCCAGAAAACCAACAGCGCGATGACCCTAGACAGTGTAATGAGGCCCAAAATTTCCCCCAAACAACACTTTCTCAATGAACAAAAAATGAGCTTGGTCTGCTTATGAACTCTTCACTTTTGCGAACAATTGTTATTGGTCGTCTGTAGACCCAGAGGCTTCCAATCTTGTTGTAAGAAAACTGCGTCCGTCCGGCCAGTTATGGGCTCCTCCGGAGCCTTTAGGTTCCCTCGGCATGGTCCATGGGACATGGTCTCGTGCCTCCCCTCCCCCCCCCCCCTTCCTCTGCATTCGCCACCGGCCCGAGCAGCTTAATAGATGGGGCCCGCCAAGAACAAAAGACCATCCATTCAAAAAAGAAATACTCACGACACAATGTGTAGGGCTCTGAACGATCGACTGCGCCCGAGCAGGCTAACAGATAAAGTTCGCAAAGAGAGCGTAGGGCCCTCCGTTCAAAAAGGAAGTATTTAAGACCCAATGCAGAGGAATCCCGAATGATCCAGTGCGTCAGAGCAGGTTAACATAGGGCCCACCATTCAAACAGGAAGCACCCAAAACCCAATGTAGAGCTCCCCAAATGATCAAGCGTGGCCGAGCAGGTTAAGAAATAGGGCTCCCAATAAGAGCGTAGAGCCCTCCATTCGAATGGGAAACCACCGAAGACCTTTTGTGAATGGCCCCAGAATGATAGAATGTGCCCGAGCAGCTTATCAGAAGGCATTCGAGAAGAACGTAGCGCCCTCTATTTCCGAAAAGAAGTACCCAGAACCCAGTGCGGAGGGCCCGGAAAGATGGAGTATACCTGAGCAGATTATCAGGTGGCCCAGACAGGAGTGCAGGGCTCTAAATTCAAACATCAAGACCCAATGTGCAGGGCCCGTGGACAATTCAGTGTGGCCGAAGCGGCGCACAGGTGGGGTCCCCGACAAGTACGTGGGGCCCTCCATTTAGATAAGAAGTGTCCAAACACTATGTGGAGGGCTCTCGCATATTCGTGTGCACCCGAGCAGGTTAACAAATGGGGTCCCGACGAGCGTTCACCCTTGCGCTCAAATAGAAATACCCACGACACGATGTGGAGGGCCCCGAATAATCGAGTGCGCCAGAGCAGGTTAACAGATAGGATCCCGAAAATCGCGGAGGGCCCTCCATTCAAAAAGGGAAGTACCCAAAACCACATGTAGATTTCCCCCACGATCGATTGTTCCCAAGCATCTTATCAGAAGGGGTCCCGACAGGAGCGTAAGGCCCTCCATTCAAATAAGAAGTACCTAAAACCCGATGCGGAGTGTACCCGAACAGATTATCAGATATGACTCCGATATGAGCAGAGGGCCCCAAATTTAAACACCAAGAGCGGATGTGCAGGGCCCCCCGAGCAATCCAGTGTGGCCAAGGAGGCCAACAGAGGGGCCACGACAAGTGCGTAGGGCCCTATTCAAATGGCATGTGCCCCAGACCCAATGTAGAGAGGGCCTGAACGATTGAATGCGGGCGAGCAGGTTATCAGATGGGCTTCCCTCCAAAAGCGTAGGGCCCCCAATTAGGAAAGAAGTACCCAAGACCCAGTGTGAAGGGTCTCCGAACGACTGGTGTGCCCAAGCAGGCCGTCAGATGACCCCCGACAAGAGTGCGGGGCCCTAAGCAAGTAACAGAGAATTGGAAGCGCTCTAGACCAATGAAGAGCGCCCCTGAGCATATTGCAAGTGCGTCGGTAGGCTAACTGAGACCCCGTAAATGGCCCCTGAGCAACCGAGAATACCCCGGCAGCCTAAGATATGGGACCCCGGCTATAGCCCACAGCGCCTTTCTGGCGAATGAAAAGAGCACGTGGAAGGGCTTGTGGATTGACAAAAGCGCCCCGGCACGCTGGCAGGAGGGGCCCCAATAACAGCACAGAGCTTTTTTCCCAGTTTACAACTTTTCCAATCATTGAATAATTTTTTGACTTCTCATAAGCCCTTCAGTTTTGCTTACAACTGTTCCTGGTCGTCTGGAAGTCCATATATACCCAGTTTTGTTCCGTTTTGTGTTAAAAAACTGCACCTGCTCGGCCGGCGATGCCCCCCCCCCCCCCGGAGCCAATGGGCCCCTTCGGGTCCAAGGGGGGGCATGGCCCCGTGCCCCCCTCTGGATCCGCCCCTGGTCACGGATACACCCGGCAATCTGCGTGTCCGTGACCAACTGGCCAATATCGGCCAGTGTCTGAGTACCAGCTGGCCAATATCGGCCAGTGTCTGAGTACCAACTGGCCAATATCGGCCAGTGCCCGAGTACCCAACCAGGACCGGAACATCGGCGTACTTGGATCATCGCACTACGGTGATAATGTTATCGACATTTAATTATTAAATTGATTAAATCAATAATTTTACGAACGACATCCACCACCCTGCGTATCTTGCGGCTCGGCTCTGTGGCGTGCCAGCCGACGTCTTGTGATGAATAAAACAGCCCGTAAGAGATCAGTTCAACCACGCCATGGCTCTTGACCTGTTTGATGCTTTTGTCTCCATATTTTCGTTAGCGCATAAACTCCGGAGATAAGTGTTTCATGTAGTTTTGCTTTTCAGCTCTGGGACTGGAGCGAATGTTTAATTGCCGCATGTGACCGATCACTAGTGAGCGTCGTGAGGTGCTAGCGTAGATGTCGCTTTCGGGATCGTCCACACGGTCGTTACGCGTGGCGGGGAGGGCTTTTTATGAAGTGGGGCAAAGCAAAAGCATAGCATGGGAGAGAGGGCGAGGTCTTGGGCAACGCAAACGTTACACACCAAGTCTACTTCCTAATCTTACTAAAGCATTAGTTAATGAAACCTCAAAGCCCTATACTCATGTGCTGTGTTTCGTGAAAAGAAACATGGTCTTCATTTGTTTCACAGCTTTGGCTCAATAGGGGCCAAAAACACGTTGCTTTCTCGGGGCGTTACCAGCGTGACCACGGGGAGGGGGGTTACACCTTGGTTACGTAACCAAGCGTAACCAGCGTGTAACATGGGGAGCGGGAGGGTTGCCAATGACGAAAACTACTCAGCGTAATTTATGGGCGGTCCCTTTTCATGCGCTGGCGTGATGTGGCTAAATACGGTTTGCCGATGTATAGGTGGCAGCACTTTACGGCTCAGCTGGCGCCTTCCGCCGTCAGGACCTATAAGCATCCATGTTTTCCGATGGCAGTCCAGTGACACAGCGAGTCGGCCTGCGGGGTATAACCACTTCTCGTGAACCAGACACGGAATATGCGTAATTTGCGATGCCACCCAGTTATCTGAAGGATAGCTTCATTAACGCGGCCCTTTTGTACTTATTTAAAGATTTGATCCGAACCCTTTGAGTGGATGGAGTTCCGGGATCAGAGCTCACGCTAAGCAGTGCTTGTTGTGTGAGCCTTGACCCCTACCATCCGATCGCGCAATTCCATGTCAACGGCAGAATTTGGTGGCGAAAGCTTAGCGTGCCGCAATGCTCGGCACGGTCCGTCCTGCCCTCTGATGTCAACTGATCTTTAGCGCGACCGCTGCCACCGGCCGCAGGCCATACCTGTCAAGGGCAAATAGCAAGCGCTTTAAAGCGACTCGAACCCACCCCGCCACGGGTGGGCGCATCGGAAGGCAGGCGCTCTAACCAACTGAGCCACCGGGACGGCTGGCTTCAGTACCACCACTGGTACTGAAACTGAAGCCGCGTTAAAATACGTGTTTTACCACAAATCGCACGGGTGGCATGATCAATGGAGGCGCCATTCAGCATAATCCCCGCGTCCAACGGCGGCGTTTCAGCGACGGCAGCGACTAGCGAGCTGCTAGGGAGTGCACATGAGGTTAGAGTTTGACCCGGTGGCGTCGCCACCACTGGCGAGATGCGAGGGAGTGCGCCTGACGCCAGAGTTTGATCCGGTGGCGTCGCCACCACTGGCGAGATGCGAGGGAGTGCGCCTGACGTCAGAGTTTGATCCGGCGACGTCGCCACCACTGGCGAGATGCGAAGGAGTGCGCCTGACGTCAGAGTTTGATCCGGTGACGTCGTCAGCACTGGCGAGATGCGAGGAAGTGCACCTGACGTCAGATATTGATCCGGTGACGTCGCCACCACTGGCGAGATGCGAAGGAGTGCACATGAGGTCAGAGTTTGATCAGGTGGCGTCATGTTTCACGCAGTCGCCGACGCCGTGTGGTTTGCCAGAACGCGACCTAAATAGCAGTTGCTGGAGAGATATTAGATATACCGTTCGCGTGAAAGAATGCGTTGCGTAGCACTCGCTGCTGACATTGATTTATGTGCGTGCGTGAGTCATTAGTTGTTCGTGTACAACACGTAAGCTACATATCACCGGCGGTTGAACGAAGCTGATGGGGCTCAAGCAGTAAAATCGCGCAACGCAGCGGGACAAAATTAAAAACGACGGCTTTGGATTCGAACGTCATCGCAGTAAGCTCAGCACTGCGTACTGCATATGCACACGACTGTCGTGCAAATAATCCAGGTGTCATAATTCGCTTCCGCTAGCCTGCTATACGCTGTGCTGTGAGATCACCGACCCGCCGCCGTTAACGCACATAAGCTTTCGATCAAGCTGGACTTTCACTGCTCACTGCGCTAAGATCTGCACAATCGATTGCGTTTGCCGAAAAGCGATCATGTGATAATGATTCACGTTGGTTATCAATCGCACCGTGTATGATTCACAGCTAGCCGTGTATTTATGACATACCACTTCATCGTGCGTTGATATCACTGAGCACCGTACCGTTTCGTACAATTTCCAATTTTGTCGCGATTTTCTCAGGCACTGCGTTCCGCTGGCTGGTCGCAATGCCATTGACACGGAAACCTTAATCACGGCTGGGGACCCAGAGCGACGCGTGCGTCCGGGCCATCACTACCGGCAAGGAGACCCAAAGCGACGCGTGCGTCCGAGCCATCACTACCGGCAGCGGGACCCAGAGCGACGCGTGCGTCCGGGCCATCACTGCCGGGGCCGTGTGAGGCACGTGCCACCACATGTGGAGCGTAGCACTGGCACGTCCTAGGACAGACTCCACGGCACGTCACGTTCCACGTCCTCCGCTACGGCACGGCAGCAGCCGCCTCACCCTCCGAGCACAGACGCCCCCTGATCGTCCTCGCGAACACCTCCCCCCCCCCCCCACCCCTCCAGCCGGCGGCGGACCCGGGCAGCGTTGGGCAGTGAATGGGCAGTGTTATGGCAGTGAATGTGGCGTAGCCCGGGACCCTGGCGCGCGCGGGCGCCCCGCCGCGCCGTTGGCGCCCCAGGCTGCCCCGGTGCGGACTCGTCGCGTCACGCTCGTCACGCGTGACGTCGTGCGGTCCCCAGCGGCGGCGGCGGCCCGCCCGCTAGGCGGCCGGCGCCGTGCTGTTGCCGGGTGCGTGTCGTGCGGACCGCCCATAGAACGGCAGCTCGAACTGCCACGAGGGCGGCGGCGGCGGCGGCGGCGGCAGTCGGTAGCGACGGCGGCAGACGACGCAGCGCGAGACGCGTGTTCGCAAGTTGCCCGCCTTCAGCGTCTGCTGCTGCGGGCTGGCGGAACTGTGCGTACTCGGCGATGGTGGTCAGCCAGAAGGAGTAGGCGGTGGTGAAGAAGTTGCAGCGGCCGTGGCCGTGGCATTCGATGAAGGGCGTCGGCCGGAAGTCCTCCAGGCAGGAGCCGGGAGAGACGAGCGACTGGCCGCCGCCCTCGGCGCCCGCGTCCGTGTGCTGCGGCACAGCCGGCCTCGGTCACCGACGGGGCAGCCAGGCCCCAGCACAACAGCAGAGTCGTCGGTCCCAGCGAGGTTTTGGTCACACTTTGGCCGTGACAGGCCCAGTCGTATTCTCACAAGCACGGTTTGTGGACGCGAGGACGGCCAAATAGTCACATGGGCAGATATACGGTCACATGGGTAGTTAACAGCCACCTGGTAGTTTACAGTCACATGTGTAGTGATGGTGTCACACGCAAACGGCCAGACTCACACGAGCTAGTAGCCATATTGGTCATGCAAACCGAATTCAAACGGGAGTTTGAATTTGAGAAGAGTAAGGTGCCAGTGTATATACATCGCTCGCCGCCTCATTGCCGCGGAAGACTTGCTTAATACTTAGCTTCGAAATATAAGCACGGAAACATCAGCATATAGCAAAAATAATACAGAAATAACATAGATCAAAAATAAGCACGAATACATCAGTGGGATCGTCAGAAGAAACGTCAACTGAAAACTCGTGCGTAAACCTGCGGGTAGCAAAGGCTTCCAACAACGTCGTGCCTCACCATGAGGAAGGAGTAGCCGGTCCACATGGTTTCCTCCCAGTTGGCTGGACACTCCGGTATGGCCACGTCCTGGCTGTGGATGGCTATGGCTCTTGTTGGTGCTTCACACACAGAACAGCTGCAACAGATGCAAGCATATGTGGAAGATACAGGGGCGTAGTTTGGCAAAATGGGTTCGGGTGGATGGAGGCTGAAAGTGAAAAATGACGAAACCTACGCGGAAATAGCCAACAAAGTGGTTTCTTCTTCTTCCCGGGTTTGGTCCACTTTCTTCTAACAGTTGGGGGGCCTGGGGTCCAAGTGTGTGTAGGGGGGGGGGGGGGGCTGGAGGCCATGTGTGTTTGGGGGGAGGGGAGAAGGGGCTGGAGTTCCCTCAATTGAATAGGAAACTACGCCCCTGAAAAGATGGGAAACTTGAGAACCAATTCGGTGTATGGGCACCACCTGATTTTCGGTAAATTAGCCGAAAGCCGTTCGCGGAGCATGCATACTGACTGTCTGACACACCACTCTGACTGTCTGACACGTCACTCTGACTGTCTGACACACCACTCTGACTGTCTGGCACACCACTCTGACTGTCTGGCACGTCACTCTGACAGTGTGACACATCACTCGGTGTGGATTGTGGACACCCTTACCACAGGCGTACCAGCTGGATACACTCTCATCACGGGCGTACCAGCCGGATATACTCTCATCACAGGCGTATCAGCTGGATATACTCTCATCACAGGCGTACCAGCTGGATACGCCCTCATCACAGGTGTTCCAGTTGGATACACTCTCATCACACGCGTGCCAGCCGGATAACATCCTCACCACAAGCGTACCAGCCGGATGCACCCTCACCACAGGCGTACCAGCTGGATACACCCTCATCACGGGCGCACCAGCTGGATATACTCTTATCGCAGGCGTACCAGCTAGATACACCCCCATGACAGGCGTTCCAGTTGGATATGCTCTCATTACACGCGTACCAGCTGGATATATTCCTCATCACAGGCGTACCAGCTGGATACACCCCCCATCACAGGCGTTCCAGTTTGATATACTCTCATCACATGCGTACCAGCTGGAACTACTCTCATCACAGGCGAACCCGCTGGATATACTCTCGTCCACAGGCGAACCAACTGGATATACTCTCGTCACACGCGAACCCGCTGGATATACTCTCGTCGCAGGCGTACCAACTGGATATACTCTCGTCCACAGGCGTACCAACTGGATATACTCTCGTCACAGGCGTACCCAACTGGATATACTCTCGTCACAGGCGTACCAACTGGATATACTCTCGTCACAGGCGTACCAACTGGATATACTCTCGTCACAGGCGTACCAACTGGATATACTCTCGTCGCAGGCGTACCAACTGGATATACTGTCGTCACAGGCGTGCCAACTGGATATACTCTCGTCACAGGCGTGCCAACTGGATATACTCTCGTCACAGGCGTGCCAACTGGATATACTCTCGTCACAGGCGTGCCAACTGGATACACTTTTCATCACACGCGTAACAGCTGGATATACTCTCATCACACGCGTACCAGCTGAACACACCCCTCATCACAGGCGTACCAGCTGGACACATCCTCATCACCCGCGTACCGTGAGATGTACCGCTGGATGTTAACCCCCGTAATCGGTTGTCATCATCACCGGCATCGGCTCCGGCGTGTTTAGCCAATAGCTGTAGTCGTTACGCTGGGCATACTCGCACTTCTCGTTGCCGCCTGCAGAAGACGTACGGCATGGTGGTGAACTTGAGCAGGCAGGAGCCTGGCGTACCTGTGGTGCGTTCACATCAGGCGTTAAGGCGGACTCTGCATGCGGACTCAGAGTGTATGCGTGCACTGGCATGGTGGGACGCGCGGGTCTACGTCCAGGATCATTATAGAGTCTGAAACTGCGCTCACCGAGGTCGGCGCCGTGAGCCTTGGCATTCCAGTGACGTGCAGCAGCGAGTAGCCCTGCCACAGCTGGCTGGTGCCGGGCGGACACTGCGGCACGTACGTCGACTGGCTGTGCCGCGTGAAGAAGAAGCCGCGCGAGGGCGGCGGCGGCCCGGTCTGCGGCGCGTCGTCGCCAGGAGGGGCCCCGGCCTCCCGGCGGGCCGTAGGGCCCGGGCGGGCCGCGGCCGCCGGGGTCGCCGGTGGGCCCGGGCGGGCCCGGCCGCCAGCCGGGCGGGCCGCGCAGGCCGGGCAGGCCCGGCTCTCCCAACCCGCCCGGCAGGCCGTCCAACCCCGGCAGGCCGGGCTCGCCGGGCCGGCCGGCCAGCCCGGGGAAGCCGTCCGGGCCGGCGTTCGCCCGGCAGGCCAGGTCCGCCGTCCAGCCAGGTGCCGGGCGCGCCGGGGCAACCCCGCTGGCCGCGCCGGGCCCGGCGAGCCAGGCAGGCCGTCCAGGCCGCGGTCGCCTGGCCGGCCCGGTTCCCGCCCCGGCCGTCCAGGCCGGGAAGGCCGGGCTCCGCCCTTATAGCCTCTCGGTCCGGGCAGACCGTCGAGGGCCGGGTAGCCGGGCTCACCCCCGCTGGCGCTGCCGGAGGGCGAGGCACAGGTCAGAGCGGCGCAGGTCAGACGCGCTGCTGCCGGGTGCGGCAGGTGCAGGTCAAGATAGGCCTAGACACGCAAATAGGTCACGACTGGGGCAATGGGCAGAGGCGGTAGCCAAGAGAGGAAGCTTTTGGGGCCCATACCCCTGGGGGTGGCGGGGGAGAGGGGTCTGAGACCGATGCCCCCCAGTTCTTTGCATTTTAAAGCCTCGAAATTTGAATGGATTGCAAAAACAAAAAATAGACTCGCTAGGCATCAGAATAGGACCCCTAGCCTCAAAATGAAACTCCGAATAAAACAAAGGGCCCAAAGCGGCAAAAGAAGACCCCGTTGACTGAAAGGGCCCCCTGTGACCCAATTTGGTCCCCTCCAGGGGGAAACCCTGGCTACGCCACTGAATGGTGACCGTGCTGTCCGCGCATTGAAGAGCGGGGCACAGTCTGCACCATCGCCGCCTGCCAGGCCGGCACATTCTGCACACTGAGAAAACACATAGCTCAAGCCACGTGCCGATTGTTTAAAAGCTTCTCGCGCATTAGGAACCAATCCTTCCATTTCAAACCATGTTAGGACTGTTTTCTTTGTACCGTCACGGCTGCAAAGCTGATCGCTCTCAACACTTCACCGTCTTTGCTTCCGCAAATCACACCCACCCTGCTGGTGGCGGCGGTGACGGCGGCCCCTGACTCACGGCAAGCCCGGCGGTGCGTCCAGACCCCTGTCGCCGGACGGTCCCGGTCTACCGTCGGGCCCGGCTGGCCCCGGCTGGCCTGGCCCACCGTCGCGGCCCGGCACGCCGTCTTCCTGCCGGGGCCGCCGTCGTAGCCGCGCTCGCCCTTGGGTGAGATCCCGGCGGCCCGTCGAAGCCGGGCAGGCCGGGCAGGCCGCTGTCGCCGTCAATCCGCCAGGGTCTCCGGCCGGGCCGGACGGGCCACTGAGGCCCGGCAGACCCGGCGACCCGTCCGTCCCCGCTCGCCTCCGCGACCGACGCGTGCCGGGCCCGGGCGGGGCCGCGCTGGCCCCGTCGCCCGGCTGTCCCCGGCCGCCGGCGCGGCCGTGCTGCCGTCCGGACCGCGCATCCCTTGCTCTCCGGTCGGCCGGTGGGTCCGCCCGGGCCCGCCGGCCGGGGAGGCCCGGAAGGCCCGGGTTGCCCTTCAGGCCCAGCCGACCCGGGCAGCCGCGCTTGCCGCCAGGCCTGGCAGTCCGGGTGGCCCGTCCTGGCCCGGTGGTCCGTTGAAGCCGTCCTGGCCCGGGAGACCGGCCGACCGCTGCGCCGACCCCGGTCCTCCAGGTAGGCCTGCGGCAGAAACCGCGTCATTTTGCGGCAGCAGCGCTTCGCAAGGGTGTTATACCCCAGATGTGTTACATCCCCGCAGAGGTGTTACACCCCCGCAGAGGTGTTACAACCCCCGCAGAGATGCTACACCCCCGCAGAGATGTTACAACACCCCGAAGAGGCGTTACAACCGCATAGACGTTACAAACCTCACAGGTGTTAGATCCCCACAGAGGTGTTACACCCATACAGAGCTATTACACCCCACTCAGGTGCTAAACAGCACCGCGGTGTCATGCAATGCAGGGTTCTTACACAGCTGAGGAGCGATGTGCGGTGCATTGGAGTTTCACAGCGCAGGGGTGTAGCGATGCTAGACAGCACAAGAGTGTGACGCGGCGTGGGGAGTGTTGCACGTCGCGTCACACTGGTTACCTCACTGATCACGACGCGTCCACACGCGTGTGACGGATCACGGGTGTGTGAGGGTGAACAGCGGTGTTGTACTCTGCAGGGGGTGTTACACGCTGTGACTCTACTGGGATCTCGCAGAGCGAAGGGGTGTTACAACCGTTCAGACGTGCTGCGCGGGTGCGAGGGTGCTGCATCGTGCAAGTGGAGTTGCACGTCAAGTGGGTGCCACGCGCCAGAAGGGTACCGCTCAAAGCAAGCGTTCCATGGCGCACTGTCTCCGTTCAGAGTTCAACGATCCACTGGCACAGGAGGCGATAGCCCCTCGCAGAATCTACGGGCGCTGAGACTTTACGCCAGTGCATTTTCTTCAAGATTCCACAAAACCGCATTTCAGTAAGCAGGTCCGCTTTGTGATTCCATAGGGGTACTTTTCGCCTGAAGAGATGCGTTGAAGATTGACGATTGATCTGATAAGCTCACCAGAAAAAAACTCACGAAAAAGCACTCACAATAATTGGCACGTGGGCGGATGAGGCACCCCGCAAAATGAAGACAAACGAGGTCAAATGTGACGCGACGTCCAGTGCAATTAGTTACCACAATCCGGCCTGGACATGAACCCTCAAAAAGTGCGCCGGGAGGGGGGGGGGCATGATTCAAGACGCCTGGGCCATTGGGCACTGAGCTCAGTTCAGCATGAGCGACGCCCCCCGTCCCCCCCCCCCCGCAATTTAGGACACCTCAGTTATGTCACTTCAATGTTGTGGGGGTTTCCACAACGATTTCTACAAGCAAGTTACGTCGTGGAAAGTAAGGATTTAGATCAGGAGGAAGTCCGGCAGGCCTGTTTTCCGTTTTGGCTGGTCAAAGGTGTTGAAAACTTCGGCCTATTCCTTCTTGGCCGCTTAAAGAATCACTTGCCATTTGTTTCCACCATTCATCCCAGCGAACTAATCGTTGACCCCATCCACTTCCATAGAGAAGCTTAACATGTCGCCCGTTACTTACTTAGACACGACGAGGGCTGATTTGTTTTTTCAGCTCAAGTGTCTGTCACCCTTTAAAACAATAACCTGACATGTGTTTATACAATGTCACCAAACCGCAGTCGGACAATAAGACGTTGCCTGAACATTGTAATACACCACCGTATTGTGTAGCGTTTTACCAGCATTTCTCCGCGCTGAGGCTGTGCGGAATTTTGTTTGTAAACATCAATATCAGCAGCACCGTTTTTCGAACAGTAAATTTCGCCCAGATTATGCAGTCTCAAACTGTCTTCGTCTACGAGGATCACCAACCACGGGTCGCAATGCCTCAGTGCCAGTGCTCAGTGCTCAGTGCCAGCACTCAGTGCTCAGTGCCAGCGCTCAGTGCTCAGTGCTCAGTGCCAGCACTCAGTGCTCAGTGCCAGTGCTCAGTGCTCAGTGCCAGCACTCAGTGCTCATGCCAGCACTCAGTGCTCAGTGCCAGCGCTCATGCTCAGTGCTCAGTGCCAGCACTCAGTGCTCAGTGCCAGTGCTCATGCTCAGTGCCAGCACTCAGTGCTCAGTGCCAGCACTCAGTGCTCAGTGCCAGCGCTCAGTGCTCAGTGCTCAGTGGCTCAGTGCCAGTGCTCAGTGCTCAGTGCCAGCACTCGGTGCTCAGTGCCGGCGCTCAGTGGCTCAGTGCTCAGTGCCAGCGCTCAGTGCTCAGTGCTCAGTGCCAGCGCTCAGTGCTCAGTGTCAGTGCTCATGCCAGTGCTCAGGCGCTCAGTGCCAGCTCTCAGTGCTGCAGTGCTCAGTGCTTAGGTGCTCAGTGATAAACCCCAGCACACTATTGGTCCGTCCTGGCCACGGGCCGAATGAACGTCATACCTTGGGCGGGCCAGGTGTGCCAGAATCGCCGGCGGGACCGAGCAGGCCGGGCATGCCTTCCAGGCCGGGCATGCCCCGGTCGCCGCCGAAGCCGGGGCGAGCCGGGCCGGCCGCGAGGACCCCCGCGGGCCCCGGCCGACCGTCGACGCCTGGATCCCCACGTGGGCCCGGCAGGCCCGGCAGGCGGTTCGTGTCCCCCGGGCAAGCGCCTGCGGAATCAGGTCAGGGCAGGTCAGGTCAGACACACGGTACACGGCCCAGCACAGGGACGATGGGTGTGTCATTCCCGACGGTCTGCGCACGCCACCCGGCGGGATAGCTTGTCCAGGGGCAAGGTCGCTCTAAAATAACATTCAGGCGCAAAATGGCTGGCGGGCACAGAGCCGTCGCCAAGTTGCGTTCACGCCGCCCGCTTCAAACTCATTTCGCTTCGCTGTCCGTCGGGGTTTTACAAAAACTGAGGCAAGTTTTAAGAGCCTCCGCACAGTCTCCGGTGCGATAACCACGAGCAGAGAGTCGCACCTAACCACCACAGCCAGCTAAGTAAACATGGCACGTCGACCACGCACGCTCGGCTGCGGAACGGGCGGGAGCGTCGCACGCACCTTGAGACCGACTTCGGCCATTCGGTCCAGGCGGTCCGCGGTCCCCGGGACCGCCGGACGGGGCCGGGCAGGCCGGGGAGGCCGTTCGCCGGGCGGTCCGGGCAGTCCGGGCAGCCCGTCCGGGCCCATGGTGCCGGGCCAGCCCAGGTGGGCCGGGCAGGGCCGATTTTGCCCGGGCAGCCGCGCTTGGAGGCCGAACCGGGCTCGCCGGGCGGGCCCGGAGGCCCCGGTGGCCGTACACGCCGCTCGCACCTTGTCGCCTGGGCGCGCCGGGGGCCAGCCCTGGGGCCCCGGAGGCCCAGGTTCACCGACGGAGCCCTTCTGGGGCGCCCCGGCCCGGTGGGCCCGGCCGTCCCGGCCAGGCCGGCCGACCTGACGGAGAGACGGGCGCGTCAGGGCACCACAACCAGCCAATCACAGACACGGGTGAGTGACGTCCCGACATTGCAACCAATCACGGGGGCGGTCTGGGCACCGCGGCCAGTGATGAACAACGGGATTTCCGTCACACTCGTCGTTCGACTTACACGCGGCTCAAAAGGCAAACGACGACAACAGACAGACAGACAGACAGGGCGCACTCTGTTCATATAGTTATCATGCTCTTGGTGAAGTTTGGCGGTGGGGGGGGGGGGATACTGACGTTTATTCTTCTCACGTTACGTGACTGATCGTAATGTAAACGTAGCGATCAATCTGTGCGCAATGTGCGAACGGCTGACATCACGGTGCTTCAACCAATCGCAGACGACAGGCATCGCAGGGAGGCTGACGTTTGGGTATCCCAACCAATCACAGCTGAGCGGGACGGCTGACGTCTGGGCGGCAACCAATCACGGATGCTGGGCATTGGGCATTCAACCCGTGTAGTCTGATTTCATGCTACCAAAATCAAGCGCAGGCATGGGTTTGGCAGATAACATCGCCACTGAAAAAATGCAGGCAGCTGACGGCAAACAGAGCCAGCGGCATGAGGCAAGCGCTTGCCGAGCCCATCCCACGGAGAAAAGACGGCCGTTTAGCCTGGAGTCAGCCGCGGAGAGTCGAGCCGGGGGAGAGGGTGAGGGAGCGCTGGTAGCCGACCGCGCGGAGCACGCACCTGGGTTTCTGCTATCGTCGCCGCGCAGGCCGGCCGGTCCGTCGATCCCAGGCCGGCCGGGGCCTCCGGGCGCACCGCGGCGGCCCGGCTGCCCCGGCTGCCCGGGCTCGCCGCGGGCCCGCGCTCGGACCCTGCTCGCCGGGCATGCCCGGCTGCCCGACCAGGCCGCGCAGGCCGGGCACGCCGTCGGGGCCCGGCAGGCCCAGCTCGCCGGGCAGGCCGGGCAGGCCGACGCGGCCGGGCGGACCCGGCCGGCCGGGCCGGCTGTCGCCTGGTGGGCCTCGTGCCCCCTGTCGGCACACGACCGTGACCCTCAATGCAGGACGACCTCCGGGCCGGTGGGTCAGCAGCCCCACCGGTCACAGAGCGGGCTCCGCCGGACTAACCTAGCACGGTTACTGTTGCTTTTACCGTAGCTGTAACTGTTAGTGTAACCCATCATTGTTACGCAATAAACCTTACCGCCGTCGTATCGCCACAGAGCCGCGGGCCTATTGTAGCCCAACGGGCCTATTGTGGCACTCAGGATCCTATTTTGGCGCCCAAGGGTCTACTGTGACACACAGGGCCCTAGACAGCCATCTAGGAAGGGCCTTTTTAGCAGGTGGGACGGCATATAACGCATTAAACCATCTGACTTCCTGCCTAACGTTTCATCTGTCCATCTGTTTACCTGCCTTTTTGTTCATTTAGTTGCATATATGACTGTCCATCTGTTTAGGCCTTCTACCCTGTCTTTCACGTTTCTTCCTGTGTGACAACTGTTACTTCGTCTGGCTTCAATTTTTTGAAATATAAGCATCCATTCATAGGTCACCCATGCATCTAGCCACACACAGGACCGGTTACCTTGATCAGCACGTGGCGGCGAATAACTACCGCTACGGCGCCAATTCCCCAATCACCATCCTCTGCCCGTTCAAAAGCCCCTGCGACGCCCCGGCGGCCGCACCTTGAAGCCCGGGTGTCCCATCCGGAGCGCTGTCGCCCGGCCCGTCCAGGTCTGCCGGACGGTCCGCGCGGTCCGGGCAGTCCGTCCGATCCGTCCGGCCCGCGCCGGCCGGGCTCGCCGGGCAGGCCGTCCGGCGCACTGGGTCCGGGCGTGCCGGGCAGGATGGGCAGGCCCCGGGTCGCCGGGGAAGCCGGGCAGGCCGGGCCAGCCCTGCCCTCAGGGGAACGGAGGTCAAAGGTCAAGCACTGCGTCGAGGCCAGACGGCGGGACGCAGCAGAAACCGCGACGGAAAAAACAAGCGGAACGCAGCGGTCAAGGCAGCGGAAAAATACGGCCTGCTGCCGTCCAGGCGCAGAAAGGCGGCACGGTAGGTGGCACGAGCGCCGACAGGCGGCACGGCGGTGACACGAGTGCCGACAGGCGGCACGGCGGTGACACGATCGCCGACAGAGCAGCTCCGGACACGGTGCAGCGCAGCACGAACCACGCATAGCAGGAGTACCCTTGAATGGACCACGCGAACCGCACTGGGCCACGCGCGCGGAGCCGCTCGGCGGTGCGCGGTGTGCGCGCGCCCTGACCTGGTCTCCGCCCCGGCCGGGCTGTCCGTCAGCGCCGGCCAGGCCGGGCAGGCCGGCCCCGCCCGGGCCTCCCGGGAAGCCCTTGAAGCCGGGCGGACCGCGGAGGGAGGGCCCCGGCGCCCCGGCCACCCTCGCGGCCCCGATTCGACCCGGGCACCGCGGAAGCCCGGGGGCCCGTTCAGGCCCGGTGGACCTGCAACAGGACTCGTCATGGTGCTGTCGCTGGGGATGGGCCCGGCGGTGATTGGAAACACCGCCGTAGAGCATTTAATAACGTTACGTTTTCGGGGGGCAACTTAAAAATGTCATTGCATTGGGAAGACAAACACGCGACAACGCGATTATGACAAATCATACGGGTATGTTCGGGTTTCAGTAGCATTTGGTCTTTCAGTATTTAATCTTATATATGAATGCCTGGGGGTCGGAACGGAAGCAGCTGCAAAACATCAGAGGGCGCTGCCACTTCGAAAAAGCCAGGAAGTTGTGCCTGCGTTATCACAGTGCTCGCTGGCGCTTCTGTTCAAGAATTAGAGCGAAGTTGGACCATCATTAAGCTTCCGGCACCCTCGGGCTACCACTTGTACAAGCACGTTCCACGGCGGTGAAGAGAATTCAAACCGGTGCTGTGCTGCAGAACATGGACGTTTGTCGCGTTGTTAGCCGGCACGTTTCATCAGTTCCCCGCACTCTCGCGCGTGACAACCGCCCGCCCGCAGCCGCCGCCGCGCCGCGCCGACCGGCCGAGCGCGCGGCGTCGGCCGCCCACCTGGAAAGCCGGTTCGCCGGGCTCGCCCGGCCTGCCGCGGCCAACATCGGGCTCGCTGGCGTCTCCTGGCTCCCCCGGCGGGCCCGTCCGGGCCGTCCAGTCCCGGCGGTCCGCTGCAAAGAAGGCGGGTGTTGAGCACGCGCGCTTGATGGCTTGATGCTGGGGTGCGGCACAGAGCGGGCAATGACGGACGACGCCAAGGCAGGCCCGTCGCGTCGAGCTCCCACCACGGCCGACATCAGGGCAGTCCGTGACCACGTGCGAAACAGGGAAGGCCGGGACCACACGCGGCTCCTAGGAAGGTCACATTGTACAAGGCCAAGGTGGTGCAGTGTGGCGCGCGGGACATTTGCCGGGTGCAGTACTCACGTTCGGGAGTGAGGGTAGGATGAATGGGGTGCAACTCGGGTCAGGACTTAATGACGGCCTCGTAGGTGCGAACATTCCAAACAACGCTTAGCGTCTTTTCTCTTAATTTTGACTTCACATATATGTCGCAGAACGTCTTACATTTGGAGTCAAAGGCGGTTCCACAACGTCGCCTTTAGGGGGGGGGGGGGCAGGGGAACAGCACCTGCTTGGGGGAAAAATAGAAAAAGGTGTCCTGATTTTGAAAAGCTCATCTCATTCTGCTTAATTTATCTCCAGGGTGTCCTAAAGCAAATGTTTCTGCATAAGTGCTGCTTAGATTCCATTCGACCTCCAGAATTATCATTTCTTGCCAGACTTTGGCCATCTTGGTGTGTGGGGAGGGGGTTGGTCGTTATGAATCCGCCTCTGACTGAAGTGTTTCAAGACATGATCTCTCCGGAATAAGAGGATCATCCCGCCCTTCGGATCGAGCTGCTTGTCTAGGCTCACCACCGCCGATCATCTTGGCTGTGCCGCTCTAAAGCCTCCCATTTTCAGGAGCACCCCTAATAGTCGCCATATAATTAATATTCATTTGCTAATAATTCCAATCATCGTCATCAGGCTTGTCGCTCCTAAGAGCCGAACCCCCAGCTGCGCCCCGCCCCCCCCCCCCTCCGGGCTCTCCAGGTCAGCCTGCCGGACACCGGACGGAGTCGGTGTTCGAGACGCTACCAGCAGCCGGCCCCGAGCCAGGACAAGACCGCTCTCAAAGCTCGCTCGTGGACGGAGCGGGACCTCCACTGCAGCTCACTGTCGGACGGTGTGAGACAACTCGCCGCTTAGTCGCAGCAGGGACGAGTGCTTACTCTAGGCCGGGCGGACCGCTCTCTCCCTTCAGGTAGAAGACGTTGAACGTGGCGGCGTCCGTGCCCGGACGTCCGGGCCGGCCGTCGGTGCCGTCCAGTCCCGGCAGACCGGGCTCGCCGTACTCGCCCTGGGGTTAGGCGTTCAGGAGTCAGGTCAGCACTCGCGGAAAGCCCTACAACGCGCTGACGGTCATAGAAATCGTACGGTGCAATGACGTGACGAAGGGAAAAGCCGACCATAGTGCGACATGATGGTGAGATCTTTGGCGTGACATCATGACATTTCCCATACCAAGCCATACCATAGCCATACCATAGCCATACCAAGTACCAAAGATCACAGAGATAAAGATTCACCATAAGTTGTCACATCAGTTGCTGTGAGATCATTAGCAAAATGATCATGGCGCATAGCGAACTTGTATATTGAGACACACACGCCAACATCACCAACGATGCCGCGCCGAAAATGTTTGTCACGTAACCGTTACAGGAGTCGAAGCTAACCGTTAGCTCCAATGTGGTAGGCTCGAGGCAGCAGGTTCAAGATAGCTAAAGGCAGGGGTAGCTTCGACCTACCCCTGCCTGGTAGAAATTATGACGTTGCTCATCATCCGTCTAAAAATTCACTCTGGTTTTCTTATTAATTATTTAATTATTTAATAATATTTTTATATGATATATATATATATATATATATATATATATATATATATATATATAATTTATGTAATAAATATAAAAATTATTTAAATTTTAGGCATCACCAGTATTTTACGCACACATGAGCCGTCATGAGATTTGACAGTCCCATCCCCGTCCGCGGTGATGAAGTGTCAGTCTCATATTCGCCCAGAATATAATTTTCTGACCTCGCGTGTACTTAGAGTTGCATTATTTCGATGGAAGTGCACTCACAGCAATACCGTCCCGTCCCAGGTCTCAACACCAAACCAGAGTCACATTCATTGCTGATCATGCAAAACCATGCTGGATGGTGTGGGTTCAGTGTTCAGCTTTGGTGGAGCATCGCCTTATGCGGACTACTCTCAGTTCGCCCGAAGTCCGCTCTGGGCATCTCCCTGCTTGTCTCACCACTCTATCTCGGCTAGAGATGACATCAGGTAAGCATGCAACCAAGCAGACCTGCTGTAGAAAGCTGTCATGCGGCATACCGATCTGTCATACCGGTCCATTGTCGCTAACAGCAACACCACCCCAACAGCGTCAACGTCCCATCCTGGTTGTCAGCCATGTGTCAGGAGACGACTGTGGCTATGTGGCCTGGAGTGCCGCAGGGCAGTGTGCTGTCTCCTCCGCGTCTTACCGGCAGTCCGGGCAGGCCTGCGCTGCCGGGCAGCCCGTCCAGGCCGTCGGGGGCCGGGCCGGCCGGCGGGGCCAGGCTCGCCGTCGCGGAAGCCCGGCGCGCCTGGTGCCCCCCTGTCGCCGGCGGTGCCCGGCGGCATGATCAGGAGGCCGGGGGAACCGGGCCAGCCGGGCGAGCCGGCCACGCCTGCGGCACGGCGGCGCCGGGTCACGGGAGAGGGGGAGGGGGCGCTGGAACAGGGAGGCTACCGGCTCATCACGCGGAGGACGAGAAGTGGTAAAAGTCGGGTCACTGCCGCCTCTTGAGTTTGGCCCTTGGGCAGCCGCACATAAGCTGTAAAAAGTTTGTCCAAACTAAACGCAACATGTGATCATGATGTCACCCTGCAGCCAAGTGTTTTCAGATCTGAATGCGAATTTCATTTCGTTACTTCAGGCCACAAACGTTTCCCAAAACCGGCAAAGTGTCAACGTTCAAAACATACACTGAGTCTATTTGGAAACATAAGCGATCTCGCGAAGCTAAATGAATGTGTAGCTTTTCTGAAACCTCGCGCGCAGTAAGCCATCACGAGAGTGTACAGCATGTCCTGTCGCATATTAATACCAACAGGTCAAGTGCAACCAGGTCAGCCCGGTCCGGCCGGTCCGGTCCGATCCAGCTCAGCCCGGTCCGGTCCGGTCCTGTCCGATCCAGTTCAGCCCGGTCCGGTCCAATCCGGTCTGGTCGAACCCAGCCGGTTCGGCCCGGTCAAGCTCGGCCGGCCTGGTCCGGTCCGGTCGAGCTCAGTCGGTCTGGTCCGGGCCGGCCCGGTCCGGCCCAGCTCAGCCCGGTCCGCAGCCCTGCCCACCTGCAGCGCCGGGCAGTCCATCGAGACCGGGGTAGCCGCTGCGGCCCACCAGGCCTGGCAGTCCCGGTGGTCCGAAGGGACCGCGGGGACCGGCGACCCCGTCCGGGCCGGGCCGGCCGGGCAGTCCCGGCCAGCCACGTTCGCCCTTCTGGCACGGCGACCCTGAGGACGAGCGGGACGCCAAGTCAGGTCACGGGTCAGGTCACAGGGCTACGGGTACACAGTCAGGGCAGGTCATCGGGTCAAGCGCGGGTACAGGTCAGCCCAGGTCACTGGGTCAAACACAGACATACGTCAGGTCGGGGCGGCGGCGCGACACGCTGCTTCAGTCATCCGGCGACGGAGACACATTCCGTGTGAAGGTGCAAGACACGCCACGCCGGGAGACGCAGGACAGGCGCTCTGAGCCCGTCCGTCCCGTTGAGACCAGTTCACCCTCACTTGGTTACCCCCCCCCCCCCCCATTCATCGTACCATCACAGCAGACTCCCGCAACACACAGCAGGCAGCGTGGGTCTGGGCGCCGCCGGAGGGGGACGGGGGGGGGGGGGCGCTCACCTCCATATGGGGTACAGTCGTCACCCGGCGGGCCACTGGGGCCCGGCAGACCGTCCGTGCCGTCCGGGCCGGGCAAGCCGTCCAGACCCGGCGGACCCGGCGGGCCCGACGGCCCGGGCGGGCCCGGTCTTGGGTTCCCCGGCACCAGACTTGCGGTGCCCTTGGTTCCTGCGGCGCGGGGCGGCTGGTCAGAGCTCAGGGATGCGGCGCGACGGCCGGTTAGCACTCAGAGGAGCGGCGGAGTGGCTGGTCAACGCTCGGAGGGCCGTTGCGGTGCCCTGTCAGCGCTCAGAGCGCGGTGTGGCGACCGTTCAGCGCTCAGAGCGCGGTGCGGTGTCCGGTCAGCGCTCAGAGGGGCGGTGTGGCGACCGTTCAGCGCTCAGAGTGCGGTGCGGTGTCCGGTCAGCGCTCAGAGGGGCGGTGCGGTGCCCTGTCAGCGCTCAGAGCGCGGTCCGGTGTCCGGTCAGCGCTCAGAGGAGCGGTGCAGGCACCGCCAGCTGCCGGCTTCTATCACATAGCACGCCTTCGATTGACATACATTGCAGTGTTGGCCTAAATCAGCAGCGCATGGCGACTCTGCAGGTTCAATGAAAGACCGCGGCGAACACCCGGATAACCCAGTTTGATCCCGGCAAGGCAAAGGCAAAGAGGTCAGCGATAAAATTCGTATTGAGCATTCGTGTTGGTGTTTCACTGACTCACTGCAGGTGTGCGGGCAAAAGGACATTTTACTGCAACTTAATGATCAGCGCTTGCGAGCTGTATTCACAGAGTACACACGGGGAACCAAAAGAACAACACATTGAATCTTCTTTACAACATACCCCAAATTCTTCAAAGAGCTTTGAATTACCCCTAACCTAATTCAAACGCCTGCATGCGAACGTTTTGGTACATTTAGCGATATACAAACGAGGGATGATTTAAGCAAAAGTCATGGCCACGTGTAGAAAATAAAATTGCCGAAAAGATAGTTCTGATTTCGTATTTTATTTTGTACTTAACTCAATTTTTTGTTCTGGAGATGCAGCGCTAGCGCAGCGCAGCGCAGCGCTGCAGGGTTTTCCAAGTTATGGTACCTTTGTGTTAAAAAGCTCAGTTAAAAGGAGTCCAAAACTTAAAATCTACTACGCCCGACATTCAACGATCACGTCTCGGACGAAATAAATCAAGCGTAGCCACAATAGAAAATAATACGAACTAATAACGTATATCCAGGAAAATTGGGCGACGATGCCTTCCCGAAATGTTACCAGCCAGGCCTCCGACCCGAACGAACCACACAACCCGCCACCATCAGCAGACCTTACGCGGGACCGCCACCACGCAGCACGTCGATGGACAACACGCGGTCACCGGTCTGCCGGGCGGCGCTCGCGGCGGCTGGCGCGCGCCCACCGCCTGTGGACACTCGCCTTGGAAGCCGGTGTCTCCTCGGCGTCCGGGCAAGCCGTCGAGGCCGGGGCGTCCTGGCCGGCCGTCGGGGCCGTCGAAACCGCGGCCGGGGGCTCCCGGGAGGCCGCGGCGGCCGACGAAGCCCTCAGGGCCTCGGGAGCCCGCCGGACCACGGGGCCCGGCTTCGCCGCCCGGGCGGCCGTCGCGGCCCGGGGCGCCGGGTTCTGACGGTCCCTGGCGGCCCGGCGGGCCCGCGGGTCCGTCGGGCCCTGGCGGGCCCCGCCAGCCGCGCGGGCCCGGCCTGCCGTCCAGGCCGTCCAGGCCGGGCAGGCCGGCGGGGCCCGGCGCGCCGTAGTCGCCCTGGTCGCCGGGAGGCCCGAGCAGCGGGCCACCGATGCTCGGGTCGTAGAGGCCCTTGGGGCCTGGGTCACCCTGCAGCCCGGGCCTCCCCGGCACGCCGGCCACACCCGGCAGGCCCTTGAGACCAGGCAGGCCTGGCCGGCCGGTCTCGCCAGCCGTGCCCAGCACGCCCTTGGCTCCGAACTGCCCCGGCGGGCCAGGTCGGCCCAGCTTGCCACGTGGTCCGTCGCTGCCCCGCCAGCCGGGCGGTCCCTTGCGGCCGGGCGTGCCGGGCCAGCCGGGTTGACCGCCAGGGCCCGGTGGGCCATAGGCGCCCGGCTCTCCTGGCCAGCCCAGCGGGCCAGGGAGGCCCGGCGGCCCCCTGCATCAGACAGCGGGCACGTCCGTCACTGCGCGGTCACAGCGGGGCACCCCGTCACCGCACGGTCACAGCGGGGCACCCCGTCACCGCACGGTCACAGCGGGGCACCCCGTCACCGTACGGTCACAGCGGGGCACCCCCGTCACCGCGCGGTCACAGCGGGGCACCCCGTCACCGCACGGTCACAGCGGGGCACCCCGTCACCGTACGGTCACAGCGGGGCACCCCGTCACCGTACGGTCACAGCGGGGCACCCCGTCACCGTACGGTCACAGCGGGGCACCCCCGTCACCGCGCGGTCACAGCGGGGCACCCCGTCACCGCACGGTCACAGCGGGGCACCCCGTCACCGTACGGTCACAGCGGGGCACCCCCGTCACCGCACGGTCACAGCAGGACACCACCGCCACCGCGCGGTCACAGCGGGGCACCCCGCCACCGCGCGGTCACAGCGGGGCACCCCCGTCACCGCACGGTTACAGCGGGGCACCCCGTCACCGCACGGTCACAGCGGGGCACCCCGTCACCGCACGGTCACAGCGGGGCACCCCGTCACCGCACGGTCACAGCGGGGCACCACCGCCACCGCACGGTCACAGCGGGGCACCCCCGTCACCGTACGGTCACAGCGGGGCACCCCGTCACCGTACGGTCACAGCGGGGCACCCCGTCACCGTACGGTCACAGCAAGACACCACCGCCACCGCACGGTCACAGCGAGGCACCCCCGTCACCGCACGGTCACAGCGGGGCACCCCGTCACCGTACGGTCACAGCAGGACACCACCGCCACCGCACGGTCACAGCGGGGCACCCCGTCACCGTACGGTCACAGCGGGGCACCCCGTCACCGCACGGTCACAGCGGGGCATCCCGTCACCGTACGGTCACAGCGGGGCACCCCCGTCACCGCACGGTCACAGCGGGGCACCCCGTCACCGTACGGTCACAGCGGGGCACCCCCGTCACCGCACGGTCACAGCGGGCTGCGTGAAGTGCTGCGCGACCAAAGGTCGGCGTCTCAGTCACAATGCGCTATCTCGGGGATCACTTGACATCAGTGGGCGCTGCTAGAACGCATCAAGACATGACATTTGAAGGCGCATGGTAACAGCACAATGCTGGTCTCTAATAGCAGTGCAATGCTGGTTTCTGGCTACAGTGCTTATCCACCGTTTCATTCGTACCGGGTCCAAACAGCTTCTAACACAAACAAAATAAACCGTAAGCAGCCTTTACATTGGACCGGGCACGGCAACCAGGTTCGGATTGAATCGTGGCAGCCCCCACGGTGCTTAGGAGAGATGCGGCCTGCTCGGCCGCCTCGTTCCTAAGTCTGCCAAATGCCTGCAGACCATGCTGAGGTGACCTTCAAGAATATCCAAATGGGTCTTTTCGAGACCCGCTGGCGTATCGAGGCGGACAAGAGGGCTCAATGCGGGGTCAGATGATGTGAGTCGGTTTCTTTTTCGGGCAATGTGAGCGTGGAGTCCACTCACAGCACGTTTTATCGGTGCTGGGCCTGAGTTTGGTAGCTGATTGACGCGACATCCATGTCCTCTCAATGACAACTTAGAAATTGCATTTTAAGACAAGCTGGGCCGAAAATGCTGGCTTCTGTGCCTAGTTTTCGGCTGCCGTAGCCCGCGAGGCTGCCGCCTGATGCTGCACGCGGAGCACCGGGCCCTTCCGCATGTCGGGAGCCTCACCACCTGACGCGGCACGGCGCAGCTGCGCCTCTTTATCCCCCCCCCCCCCCCCTCCCTCCCGCGGCGGGCCCCGGAGCGGGGCCGCGCCCGCGCCGGGCCTTACGCTGGTCCTGGTCGGCTGATGTCCGGGTCCAGATAGGTCAGGTCAGAGCCGGGTGCGCCCTGCTCCCCCTGGAAGCCCTTCGGCCCGGCTGGCCCGTGGCGGTCCTCGCCCGGCTCACCACGTCGGCCCGGCATGCCCACTGGCCCCACCGAGCCCTGCAACAGCGGCGCAGCGCGGCGGGGTGTGAAGGGGCAACACCTGACCCAGCGTCACGTCACCATGCTCGAGAGCTACCTTACCTTATACCTTATGTCCGAGTGTCGCCTCACCATGTCCTAGTATCGCCTCACCATGTACCCTGCATCAGGTGACATGCATGTACCCTGCATGTCACCTCGCCATGTGCGAGTGTTACCTCACCATGTACTAGTGCCACCTCACCGTATCCGAATGTCACTTCACCGTGTCCGAATGTCCCCTCACCGTGTCTGAGTGCCGCCTCATCAAGGCCGAGTGTCACCTTACCGTGTCCGAGTGTCACCTTACCATGGCCGAGTGTCACCTCACAGTGGCCGAGTGTCACCTCACAGTGTCCGAGTGTCACCTCACGTAAGGGGTGCTACGTTCCAACAGTGTTCCGACGCGCACATCATGTTCCAGCAGACTATGGTGCAGCCTATTTCTGATTTCTGTGCAGTCTTCTGTGCAGTCTATACCGTCGCTTCCAATGCAGTCATGCAGTGACGTATTCCAAAAGAGGTGGAGTCGAGCGAAGGATACGCGTGCTAAATTGGCGCGCATTCCGGTAGAGATGCACGACAAATAACGGCGGCGTCATATTCCAACGTATTTAGTTAATGCACGCGCATCATTCCAACAGAGCGATCCTCCATGACGTCACAATCCAGCATGATCGTGAAAATACGACAGCGACATTTGAACAGAGCTGCGCAGTACGGTCACACGGTGTCCGTTCCAATGAAGTTTTACGACCGTAGAGAAATCAATGTTCGAAGGCATTGTTTCATCTTCTTAATGCCTGTCGGCCCGTATGCTGTATAGGGTGGTGGGTGAGTCGCCATTGCACGGACATTATCAGACGCTTCGGGCATTGTCCCCTTCAGAGCTGTGAAGCACTACGAGGGCCTTATAAGCGCTAAAGCACTGAAGAACGGTTCCTGTAAAGGGATTGCCCCACATTTGAAGATATTCGGCGTCCAGTGGAGACACAATAGACACAGTGACACAATGGAAAACATCGGATAGGATGAAATATGCTCACTGATAACTATCGATGCACTTTTAAGTGGAAAATGCAACTCTAGACAACGCAATTTCTCTATTTAGCAAATGTGCTCCTCACTACGTCATTGTTTGACTGCGTAATTATACCTCGCACAACATTGATTGAGAACCCACCTACGACCTGTGGGCTCTCCAGACGTTTTATCTGGAAATCGTGCCCACGAAAGTCAGATATGAATGACTTGACAATTATATTTTTCTTGGCATTGATCGTCGCATGGCCAATGCAATGATAAGATTTCAATAACGTTATTATGGCGTCGTGGATGCCTGGATGGCCTGGATGCCTGGATGCCTGGATGCCTGGATGCCTTGATGCAGTCCGCAAGAAATAGAACGTTGATGTCTGCGGTGGTGTAGGTCAGAATCTAGAGGGCTTCAGGTCTTAAGAATGGCAGGACTGTGAACTGCACCGAATGATCTTCAACATGACTTTTTCACTTCAAAACTCCATAGAAATGTGAAATACCCCTTTACAAGGAGTGGTCCACATTAACACATAAACGCATAAACAAAAAACATTGGAAGTATATCAGTAGTTATAAATTACAATTTCCACGACATCTGATGAAATTACTTATTACTCATTACTTAAATATATAGTTACGTAGTTACAACGCTTATATATATATATATATATATATATATATATATATATATATATATATATATATATATATATATATATATGCATATTTATATGAACGATATTGCTGCTGATTATCTGATGATAATTGATCCACAATATCCTCAACTGATGATAAAGCGTTCCCTTGAACAACGCTTCAATAACATTCGCCGTCGTGGAGAAGTGAACAAGTATGCAGCCTGACACGCGCAGTGCGTTCAGATCTGCAACCATCGATGAAGGGAGACACTTACGCGATATCCTTGTTCGCCCTCTTGACCCTTGTAGCCTGGCCGTCCTGCGAAGCCCGGCAGGCCCTGCGGTCAGAGATCAAATGGCGGGGTCAGAGGTCACGTGTCAGATGTGCGGGATTTCGGGGGAAACGACGCCACTGGGAAGGTTTACGCTTTTCCATCCTTCTGACATGTTCAAGCTCCAATTAACTAAGTTACATTCTTCAAAGCTTCCTAACTGCAAACAGCTTGTTAGAACTCGCACAGCTTTTCGTTCTGACCACCACCCATGAAAAATCAACCCCAAGCGCCCCTTCCACTTTCCCAGCGACGCAAAGGGCCATATGTTAACACCGGAAAGCGTCAAATTGCAGGTCGCTACATTCCACTAAGAGGCGGAAACTAACAACGGGAAAAAAAACGTAGGAAGCAGAGCGTAGTCACTTTTCAGTTCTTCTTTTAAGTTCAGCATTATAGGCATCCAGTCGCATCACAAAAAAGTAATTGCCAAATATTCTCGCAGAAAACCTCAACCGTCGATCGAGCCGTCGCAGCACAGTGCACAGCCCAGCACAGCAGCACAGCAGCACAGCAGCACAGCACAGTTCGGCATTCGTGCGGAAGGCCACTTCCGACGGCGGCGCCGGTCTGCCGCCCGTGGTTTGCGGTCACGGGCGCCGGTCACCGGTGCGCAGGCGCCGGTCACCGGTGCGCAGGCGCCGGTCACCAGTGCGCAGGCGCCGGTCACCAGTGCGCGGGCGCCGGTCACCGGTGCGCGGGCGCCGGTCACCGGTGCGCATGCGCCGGTCACCAGTGCGCAGGCGCCGGTCACCGGTGCGCAGGCGCCGGCCCCGTCACCGGCCGGGGGCGGGAGCTCTCACCGGTGGACCGGGCGGTTTGTCCTCGCCGGGGTCGCCCTTGGCGCCGGCCGAGCCTCCTTCGCCTGGATCGCCCGGCAGTCCGGGCAGGCCGCTGGGACCTGCAGTGTCGTGACACGGTGTCAGAGTGGCCACCGCTGGTGTCATGACACGGCGCTAAGTGGATCACCGCTGATGTCGTGACACGGTGTCAGAGTGAGCCACCGCTGGTGTCGTGACACGGTGTCAGAGTGAGCTACCGCTGGTGTCGTGACACGGTGTCAGAGTGGACCACCGCTGGTGCCGTGACACGATGTCAGAGTGAGCCACCGCTGGTGTCGTGACACGGTGTCAGAGTAAGCCACCGCTGGTGTCGTGACACGGTGTCAGAGTGAGCCACCGCTGGTGTCGTGACACGGTGTCAGAGTGGACCACCGCTGGTGCCGTGACACGGTGTCAGAGTGAGCCACCGCTGGTGTCGTGACACGGTGTCAGAGTAAGCCACCGCTGGTGTCGTGACACGGTGTCAGAGTGGGGCAGCTGCAGCTCACAGCCCGTGACCCACCGAACACATCTCTTAGGACAACATCTCGTGTGTTCAATGTCGCGTCCTTTGCGGGTACAAGAAGTTAACTGCGCAGAATTTCCTAATAGATATGACCGGTTCCAATGGACTTGGAAAAAGCAATGGAATCAATTGCTTAATTCAAGTATGCGGGGCGACACACATGAATACATACTGATGTGCATGCAACATAAACATACATAAACACACAACGCCTCATATCATATCACTGTCTATAACAGCGCAATCGTAGAACTCGAAACGCCAGTCGATTTCGTGACTAAAAGCGACGGAAAATGACCTGGTAAACATGATAGCAAATAAACATAAACATAAACAGCAAAAAACATAAACAGCAAATAGTGGTGGTCGTGGCTCACGCCGGTGACTGCCGGTGTTGCAACTGACGTCGGACGTCACCCACTCCCCTCTCCCTCCCCCCCCCCCCCCCAAGAAGCCTCACCTGCTGCTCCGCGCGGCCCGATCAGGCCCGGTAGGCCGTCCCGGCCCGGGAGGCCGTCCACGCAGGTACAGCCCTTGACACCGGGGTCACCCCGAGCTCCCAGCGGACCGGGGCCGCCCTGCCACGCACGGCAGGTCAGAGGGCAGCCACGTGACAGACAGCAGGTCAAAGCACAGCCGTGTATGTGACAGGCGGCAGGCCAGTGGACAGCCATGTGCTAGGTAGCACGCCAGTGGGCAGCCATGTGACATACGGCTGGCCAGTGGACAGCCATGTGATATACAGCAAGTCAGTGGACAGCCATCTGCTAGACGACAGGCCAGTGGACAACCATGTGACGGCAACAGGTCAGTGGACGCCTACACCCATGTGAGACGCGGCAGTTCACCTGACAGCCATGCGACACGTGGACGATTAGCAGACAGCCGCACGACGCACAGACGGTCAGTGGCAAGCCCATTGCTGCTCACCGTCTGGGCTTCACGTGAGATATCGGAATTACTAGCAGACATCACCAGCATACAGCACTATCAGACACATCCATCAGACATGACCTTCAGGCATCACTACACGCAACGTTGTGTCGGCAGCACTGTTCGGCTCTCCCACTCGCAGCAAGGCACTATCATAATTCACAAAGCCAACCTTCCGGAACTTAACACAGAGCACAGGCCAAACGCGTCAAACTGTATTCAAATGGCGCGCTCCGCTGATTGGTGCGCTACTCACCGAATCATCCCAGGCAAAGCCGACACGAACGCAGCGCAACAGCGCCAGCGTTGACAGCACCGCGGGCCTTTATAGAAGCACGCCCCTCCCGGCAGGAAAGGCACCCCCTTCACACGCACAGCGAGGGTTAAAACACGCGGCTCAACGCGCCGGGTTCAACCGTAATGACCTCCCGGTGTTCCGCGTGTCCGACGTCGGTGACCCCGAGGCCTCAGTGACCCCGGGGTCGCTGTGATCCCGACCGGCGGCGCCGCCTTCGATACTGACCGGCAGGCCGGGCGCTCCGTTGAAGCCGAGGAGGCCGGGCTCGCCGCGGTCGCCGCGCGCGCCCGGGTCCCCGGATGGGCCCCGGTCGCCGCGCGGGCCCACACGTCCGAACGGGCCCATGGGACCCGTTTCGCCATGCAGACCCTGCATGCCGACCTGTCCGGGTAGGCCAGGCACGCCCGGAAGGCCGCGCGCGCCCTGGCAGATGCACCACTGGTCGGTGCCCGGCGCCTGCCGACAGACAAGGCGGACAGTCAGGTCAGGTCAGGTCAGGTCAGGTCGGTAGATCTAGTCAACAAGTCAGGTTAGGCTAGATCAGGTTGGCAGGTCAGGTCAGGTCGGCAGACCAGGTCACTTTACACCAAGTCAGGTTGGAAGGTCAGGTCAGGTCAGGTCGGGTCGGTGGCATCGTGCATCACATCACAAGATCATAAGCAAACACTAGGGGGCGGGCAGACGAGCAGACACGCATGGAAAATGCGGGCAGACACACATACATACATATACACACACATACAATGGTGTATCTACATGTAACGTACTGAGAAACGTCGCGGAACGGCGCTTATCAATCCACGGGCGAGGGTAAGAGCCCTCAGAGGCGGAATAATCATGCAGTAATCAACATGTAATGTTTTTCAACTGGTGGCCAAATGAAATGACAAGGCAGTTCATTTGACTGTCAGGGGCTTTCACGAAAGCTCACCGCGCCAAAAATAGACATGAGAATTGTCCACGTGTCCTTGCGGAAATCAAATGCGGTCGTTTACATTTATTTCAGCTCCAGACAAGTCAGCATCGGTCTCTCAGCTTGACAAACATTTCAGAATAAAAATAGTTTGCTGTATCAAAGGATACTTACGACGCTGGTGGGTTTACGAATCAATTCAAGGAGGGAGAGGAGAGCAGAGGCAATATCATGAAACGATGCAAAAAAATCCAAGGGGAGAATCCCGGAGATCCAACGTACGCTTTGCACTGCTGTAACCGGAAGCAATGGAAATAAAAATTTAAAGTAAGAAAATGCTTGACGGTATCTTCTGGTAGCACGCATTTTACTCAGCCGACACAGTGCTAATTTTTTGTTGCCTTATTTAGCTGCCATATTTCAGCATTCGCGATCCTTCGTTGCTGAGCAATAGGTTATGGTGCCGGCTGTATAACAATTTGACCGTCGTGCGTCTGAGAAGCCAGAGGTACGGGGTTCGATTCGCCGCCGTGCCCGCGCTTTCTGCCGGGGTAGGAGGCAGGCGACGCCACGTAGCCTCAGCAGCTGAGTGCTTCGGTAAGCCCCAGTGGCAGCCATGAGCTCTCGTCACTGTCTGACGTCGTCTGACGTCACTGTCTGACGTCGTCCGACGTCACTGTCGTCTGACACTCATCACAACTCCTGCACACACTCCCCGTACGCAGCTCATGCTACTCCCCACCGGCCACTGATAGAAACTGAAAGGCGCTGCAAGCATTCTGCCCAGCACAGTATACTGCTGAAAGAGAGCGGCAGTTTATCTCAGGGCCTTTGCGTATAGTGGAATGAGCATACAGGTAGCCTTTCGCGACCTCCAAAACGGGCGTAGTCTCGCAACATAAGTTGTGGGCTGAGCAGCGAGAAATGACGAAAGCTGCTCCAATGATGCTTCGACAAATGAGTTCCAAAGGAATTGGCCCACTTTTTTTCAAAATTGGGAGCGGAAGGGGGGGGGACAGAACCTAAAATAGCGATCATCGCAGGCGATGCAATCGCCGTACCTTCTCCCCACTTCCTCCCCCTCACGTTCCACGTAATTGCCGAGCATGCCTGTCCGCCAGCGACGACCGCAAGGACGTGATTTGACCTCACGTGACCTGACCTGTAGGTCAGCCGTGCTATGTGAAGGCAGTGTGAAGAGCCTGGGGAACGTGATCACGTAAATGGAAGTCGTCTGGGAAGGGAGGAGTTGTCGATCACGTCTCGGGCTCTCGCACGGGTTCAGATTCTCCATTCGCTCGCCGAGCGCGCAGCGGGCGAGGGCTTGCTGCCTCAGCTGCAGGAGGTGGCGAAGTAGGCGCAGGTGATGGGTTTGTGCATTGCCAAATCGCAAAACAGCCATCACAAACTGCACCAAATTTTCACTTGAGTTGAAAAAGCTTAGTGCTCCTCAAAACACTGTTTAACTAATCATACCCAAGAACATTGATTAAGTAATCAATAACATTTTAAAAAAATAACGCACTGATGGGTCTGCTTGCCCGCGCTGCTACGGTTACGCTCGCCAACGAATTTATTGTTTTCTGCCCTGATCCACATGCAGATGCGTGTGCCGGTGCTCTGATCCGCGTGCAGATGTGTGCGCCAGTACTCTGATCCGCGTGCAGATGTGTGTGCCGGTGCTCTGATTCGCGTGCAGATGTGTGTGCCAGTGCTCTGATCTGTGTGCGGATGCGTGTGCCGATTCTCTGATCCGCGTGCAAGCGCGTGCGCCGCTGCGCCGGTGAGTTGTGGGGAGTACGTATAATAACGTCATAAAGAACCACAGTTTCATAACAGCCAAAATTCTTATATTACGGACGTCTTTTCGGCCCTGGCGCATTGTCAAGTCTCAGCCGCCTTGATGAAGACACAAGGCCAAAACCCGGCCTCGAAACAAAAAGCTTAACTTGTATCAGGCTTAAGTTTTTACTCACCTACATGAACACACGTGGAAGACTAGTCATGTTGGCTTTCTCAGCCAACTTAGTGATAAACGACCCAAGATTTCGGGTCAGAAACCTGATTTCATCACAGATGACTATACACCTTGCTTATTGTTTGGCAACAACATGCAACAACGTGCATCAAATGTCTGAACGAAGGGGAACGCAGAAGAGCGTAGTGCTCAGAGGTCCCGAATCGTGACACGTGACACCGTGACCCGTGGCTGGGGGCCAGAACCTTCTCGCACATGCCCGTTCAGAGGCGTTCTCAGCTCCTGGAGTCCATGAGTCTCAGCTCAGCTCATAAGTCTCAGAGTCTCAGCTCCATAAATGGCCTTCTGCACAATCACCACGTACATATCTGCCTCGGCCCGACCCCGGGCCGATCCCATAGATTTCTAGGGGGGGGGGGGGGGGGGGGGGGAGGGGGATGTGACGACACGCTAGACCGCGGCGCCGGGGAAGGGTCGACCGTCTCCTGTGGCCAGTGGAGGTTCAGCCGTCTCCTGTGGCCAGTGGAGGGCCGCCCGTCTCCTGTGGCCAGTGGAGGGCCGCCCGTCTCCTGTGGCCAGTGGAGGTTCAGCCGTCTCCTGTGGCCAGTGGAGGTTCAGCCGTCTCCTGTAGCCAGTGGAGGGCCGCCCGTCTCCTGTGGCCAGTGGAGGTTCAGCCGTCCCCTGTGGCCAGTGGAGGGTCAGCCGTCTCCTGTAGCCAGTGGAGCGCCAGCCGTCTCCTGTAGCCAGTGGAGGGCCGCCCGTCTCCTGTGGCCAGTGGAGGGTCGGCCGTCTCCTGTGGCCAGTGGAGGGCCGCCCGTCTCCTGTAGCCAGTGGAGGGTCGGCCGTCTCCTGTAGCCAGTGGAGGGTCAGCCGTCTCCTGTGGCCAGTGGAGGGTCGGCCGTCTCCTGTGGCCAGTGGAGGGTCGGCCGTCTCCTGTAGCCAGTGGAGGGTCGGCCGTCTCCTGTAGCCAGTGGAGGGTCAGCCGTCTCCTGTGGCCAGTGGAGGGTCGGCCGTCTCCTGTGGCCAGTGGAGGGTCGGCCGTCTCCTGTAGCCAGTGGAGCGTCAGCCGTCTCCTGTAGCCAGTGGAGCGTCAGCCGTCTCCTGTGGCCAGTGGAGGGTCGGCCGTCTCCTGTAGCCAGTGGAGCGTCAGCCGTCTCCTGTGGCCAGTGGAGGTTCAGCCGTCTCCTGTAGCCAGTGGAGGTTCAGCCGTCTCCTGTGGCCAGTGGAGGGTCGGCCGTCTCCTGTAGCCAGTGGAGGGTCGGCCGTCTCCTGTAGCCAGTGGAGCGTCAGCCGTCTCCTGTGGCCAGTGGAGCGTCAGCCGTCTCCTGTAGCCAGTGGAGGGTCGGCCGTCTCCTGTAGCCAGTGGAGGGTCGGCCGTCTCCTGTAGCCAGTGGAGCGTCAGCCGTCTCCTGTAGCCAGTGGAGCGTCAGCCGTCTCCTGTGGCCAGTGGAGGTTCAGCCGTCTCCTGTAGCCAGTGGAGGGTCGGCCGTCTCCTGTAGCCAGTGGAGCGTCAGCCGTCTCCTGTAGCCAGTGGAGCGTCAGCCGTCTCCTGTGGCCAGTGGAGGGTCGGCCGTCTCCTGTAGCCAGTGGAGCGTCAGCCGTCTCCTGTGGCCAGTGGAGGTTCAGCCGTCTCCTGTAGCCAGTGGAGGTTCAGCCGTCTCCTGTGGCCAGTGGAGGGTCGGCCGTCTCCTGTAGCCAGTGGAGGGTCGGCCGTCTCCTGTAGCCAGTGGAGCGTCAGCCGTCTCCTGTAGCCAGTGGAGGGTCGGCCGTCTCCTGTAGCCAGTGGAGCGTCAGCCGTCTCCTGTAGCCAGTGGAGGGTCGGCCGTCTCCTGTAGCCAGTGGAGCGTCAGCCGTCTCCTGTAGCCAGTGGAGGGTCGGCCGTCTCCTGTAGCCAGTGGAGCGTCAGCCGTCTCCTGTAGCCAGTGGAGCGTCAGCCGTCTCCTGTGGCCAGTGCAGCGTCAGCCGTCTCCTGTAGCCAGTTGAGGGTCGGCCGTCTCCTGTAGCCAGTGGAGGGTCAGCCGTCTCCTGTAGCCAGTGGAGCGTCAGCCGTCTCCTGTGGCCAGTGGAGGGTCGGCCGTCTCCTGTGGCCAGTGGAGGGTCGGCCGTCTCCTGTGGCCAGTGGAGGGTCGGCCGTCTCCTGTGGCCAGTGGAGGTTCAGCCGTCTCCTGTAGCCAGTGGAGGGTCGGCCGTCTCCTGTGGCCAGTGGAGGTTCAGCCGTCTCCTGTGGCCAGTGGAGGGCCGCCCGTCTCCTGTGGCCAGTGGAGGGTCAGCCGTCTCCTGTGGCCAGTGGAGGGTCGGCCGTCTCCTGTGGCCAGTGGAGGGTCGGCCGTCTCCTGTGGCCAGTGGAGGGTCGGCCGTCTCCTGTGGCCAGTGGAGGGCCGCCCGTCTCCTGTGGCCAGTGGAGGGTCAGCCGTCTCCTGTGGCCAGTGGAGGGTCAGCCGTCTCCTGTGGCCAGTGGAGGGCCGCAGTGCCCGGTCCTCTGTCGTCCGGAGCCGAGCCGGCGGTGCCAGAGCGGCGGCCGGCGTGGTGTGACGCCTGACCCATGGCCCGCGGTTCTTGGGCCCGTGCACGACGAAAACGCTACACATCATCACCCCCGACACGTACTCAGGCCTGCCTTTCGCGAATTCCAAAGTTGCAATGTTTTGTTTCTAGACTTCTGCTAGATAATTACAGTGCGCACTACCGATCGTCGCGCTCAGTTAAGGGTGTACAGCGCAGGAGACTGCTTACAGTTGTGTGAGGGAAGGAATCAGGGGCACCGGAAGCTCTCTGAAGTTGGAGAAAGGGGGTGGGGGGATCAGCCACTTTTGTAAGCTCTTTGCAGGTCATACAGAAATGGGCAATGCTAAATTTTCAGAAACTTGAGAGGCTCAGCCCTCCTGTCCTCCACCCGTCCCCACCGATTCTCTTGCACCCTTGGATGGGATGCGTTCAAGTCCCTTGCTTAATATGCAAGAACCAGGGTGACTGGTTCGGTCCGGCGCAGCGACCAATGAAAATATCGATATGACGAAGAAGATGAATATGACGAAGTAGATTATGAAGATGATAATGCAAATCGGAAGACGGGGGAAGATCTGAAGAGTTGAAACACGGACACCTTGTCTTTGTTTTTCGCAGTGCGGCTCGGAATGTTGCAGCTCACTGTGTGTGTATGTATGTATGTATGTGTGTGTGTGTGTGTGTGTGTGTGTGTGTGTGTGTGTGTGTGTGTGTGTGTGTGTGTGTGTGTGTGTGTGTGTGTGTGTGTGTGTGTGTGTGTGTGTGTGTGTGTGTGTGTGTGTGTGTCCGTCTGTTAGTCTACAGCAACGTTGAGGAATACTGGATCATTGTCCGCCCATAACATACATCAGCCCTCTAGTTTAACAGCGTGGGGTCTTCTCCGTGCCCCCACAACTCGCCCCGACCACAGCCGGCTGGTGGTAGCTCCAGCGTCCGACCACCTGTGACGTCTTTCCCGCTGAACTACCTCCTTATCGGTCAGCGGTCGCTCCAGTGTCAGACTACCTGTGACGTCTCTCCCCGAGCGACCTCCTCATTGGCAAGCGATCGCTCCAGCGTCCGACCACCTGTGACGTCTTTCCCGCTGAACTACCTCCTTATTGGTCAGCGGTCGCTCCAGTGTCAGACTACCTGTGACGTCTCTCCCCGAGCGACCTCCTCATTGGCAAGCGATCGCTCCAGCGTCCGACCACCTGTGACGTCTTTCCCGCTGAACTACCTCCTTATTGGTCAGCGGTCGCTCCAGCGTCAGACTACCTGTGACGTCTCTCCCCGAACTACCTTCTCATTGGTTGGCGATCGCTTCAGCGTCAGACTTCCTATGACGTCTCTCACTGAGCTACCTCCTCATTGGTCAGCGTTCGGCGCAGGCAAGTTGTAACGTCTGCACGCCGCAATCGTTCAAGACTTGAGAGAACGGAGCAGGGTCCGTGGCCGACCCATCGGCCGAGCAACGCTGCCTCGACGTCTTGTTTATGACACTATCAGTCTCAGGCCGCATGAGAGGTGGAGATGGTGCGCTCTCTCCGTATCGTTTGAAATTCGAGATGATAGGACGATGCGAAGACCATTACTAGATAGCTCCTATCTGACCCATCAAGATGCCTTTGATAAGATGTATCTTTTATTTGAGCATCTTGGTTCAGTTGTCCTTTTTTCTAGATTGAACAAAGTTGTCATTGAACTCCCTTGCATCGTTCCAAGATGAGTTGTGCTGGGCGACGCCACCCGTGGCTTAGTCTAAGCCTCAACAACCAGCATGATTTTGCCATGCAGAAAACCTCTGGCGTTGAAATGTGGCGCGAAAGGTGTCCAATTCCTTACTGAGTTTCACGCACACAGCTTATAATCTTAGTAAAAAAGTCACCAATGTGCACGTTTGGCAATGGAATGTACTGCAAATGGGCACGTCAAGTCCGCCGCTAATTGTGGTCAAGGCTGTCTTGCTTCCGCTGACCTTTGCCCAAGTGGCCCGCGCCGACCAGCCCCGCCGCATCGCCGGCTCTTCACGCACCGTTGTCGGGGGACAGAAGTGCGCCTGCCGCAGGACAGTACAGGGACGCAGCTAAGGTGGAGCGTGCAGGACAGCCAGGATGCTCACAAAGTATCTTTGAACGCTGCATTGTCGAATGCTGGCAAGGCATCATGCTGACTGCTCTTCATGCGCGACTGTTTTGAGGCGGGAATTATCAACCGCTGTTATCGGAAAAGCTCCGGTAATGGAAACGCGCAATTTAACCACGCTTAGCAACATTCTTTACAGTCGGTAGACTATAAGAGGGGCCTCGGGCGTCTTTGTGGAGCAAACTGGGGCGTTGAAACTGGGATTGGGCTCATTTTCACTGTGGCTGTAACATAGCCAGCAGTCTGTCTGAATTCAGGGTTTTTTGTTTCTTTGCAGCGACTTAAATGACAACAGTTGCAGAATTGTTACAAACAGTTGCCAGTTGCCTCAAAAAGTGGCACCGTAGTGTATCCGAAGAGCTGCAAAATCTGAAAGCTTGTTGGAAGAGAGCCACGATCCAAAGTGACCGGCTGCCGGGAGAGAGCCATGATCCGAGATGGCCGGCTGTTGGGAGGGAGCCACGATCCGAGATGGCCGGCTGTCGGGAGAGAGCCATGATCCGGGATAGCCGGTTGTCGGGAGAGAGCCATGATCCGGGGTGACCGGCTGTCGGGAGAGAGCCATGACCTGAGGTGGCCGGCTGTCGGGAGAGAGCCATGATCCGAGGTGACCGGCTGTTGGGAGAGAGCCATGATCCGGGATAGCTTGTTGTCGGGAGAGAGCCATGATCCGGAGTGACCGGCTGTTGGGAGGAAGCCATGATCCGAGGTGGCCGGCTGTCGGGAGAGAGCCATGACCTGAGGTGGCCGACTGTCGGGAGAGAGCCATGACCTGAGGTGAGGTAGGCCCGGACCACTCGGGCAAAGGTCATGTGTCAAAGGTCACGTCATGACCCGGATGAATGACAGCCACTGCAGCCACTCACCCGTTGCGGCGTCGTCGGCACTGCCAGCACCAGCACCAGCACCAGCACCAGCCACTCCACCCGCATGGTGACCGCTGACCTCAGGGTCGGACCCCTGCCGCCCTGAGGCCGCCTCTGTCTGACCGCAGCTGCCCCGAGGCCTCCTTCGTGTGACCTAGGTCGGTCTCCACCTGCGACGGTGTGGCGACGGTCCGGCGCGCCGGCGGCCGTCTGTAGGCCTACCAGGGCGCCGGGCGCCGCGCCGCCCGCCGATAACGGCCGCCGGCGCGGGCCGGTACACGTGCATCGGAGACGGTCGCTCCGGCAGAGGCGCGCCCAGGCGCGTGGGAGCGGGGGGCGGCACGAGATGCCGCGGACGGCACGGCCGCCTAGGCCGAAACGAAAGCAGCTGAAGTGACGAACCGTTGTTGCGAAAGGCTAACACAGCTTGGTGCAAACCTGTATCTTGTTTTTTGTTAAAAAGTGATTTGTGCATGAAAGAAAATATGAAAATTGGAGGAGGGGTTATATCAAATCGTCCGTTACCACGCTCAGAATCACTCAAATGTTCCTTGATCCAACAAGGGCCAAATATATATATATATATATATTATATATATATATATATATATATATATATATATATATATATGTATATATATATATATATATATATATATATATATATATATATATATATGTGTGTGTGTGTGTGTGTGTGTGTGTGTGTGTGTGTGTGTGTGTGTGTGCGTGGGTGTGGGTGTGGGTGTGGGTGTGGGTGTGGGTGTGTGTGTGTGGGTGTGTGGGTGTGGGTGTGGGTGTGGGTGTGGGTGTGGGTGTGGGTGTGGGTGTGGGTGTGGGTGTGGGTGTGGGTGAGTGGGTGTGTGGGTGTGTGGGTGTGTGTGTGGGGGGGTGTCCAGTATTTTGCCCAACAGGGGCATATATCATACTATGATATCTTGCACTGGTATGACAATCTATCGGCGGTGTCTGCTCCATGGTTTAAACTTTAGACCCTAGACCGTAGCCGTTTTTTGTACCAATAGGCGACCGATTTTTTCGCTCGCTGCTGTCCGATACCGTTATGCCGTAACTGCCTTCTCGGCCGACAACGCACATGCGAAACACAAGCTCGTCGCAGAATGTCACTGGCTGGCTACAAACCCCGTCAACGACAGACAGTAAGCACATTTCATCCCGAGAATGCTAACGCTAATCGAAAACGCCAGGTTCTGACCAGGAGGAAAGAGAGTAAGCTTGGAGTCCAGCTACCGCGAAGGCCACGCAGACATCGCGGCGCGGCGCAGAGCGGTCTGCAGCATTTCTGATACCAGACAAGTGTGCCGAGTGGCACTGTCAACATAGCGCGCCGCTTGCTCGCTGCTCACACAGGATACTGTCTCGCCGCGTGCGCCGCGATAGCCGCAAGCCGCGCGATAATCGGCGGCCCCTAGCAACAGCCAAACAGTCCCTGGCAACAGCCGAAATCGAATCTCCCGCGCGTTGAACCAATTGCTGATCGGCATGCCACATGATGTGAGGTTGTGGCCAGTGGCGTTGCCAGGATTTCTTCCAGGTCGGCATCAGAGCGTAATGGGCTTTCAGCCATGGCGACCTCATTTCTTCGCTTCAGGGACCCTGTTTTTTTTAGTTGGGGACTGATCTGGCATAACATTTTGATGTCTCGTGGATCCGTTTTTGGCGTGTTACAGCCTCGCGAGCGTCTTAAGGGAATGCCCCACAGTTGAAGACATTGAAGCAAGCTTTAGATAAGCTCACTTATAACTACTGACATACTTTCAAATGGAAAGGACTGCTCTAGGCAACAGAGTTTCATTGTTGAGTTATTGTTCTTCGGCAGTACGTCATTGTTTGATTACGTCATCGTACCTTGCAGTGGAGTCTCAAGATTTGAATGACGCTATTTTGGCGTCATGGGCGCCTGGGTAGCCTTGAAATAGTCTCCCCGAAATTGTCGGAATATCTTCGCGGGCGTTTATCTCAGAAACTAGGGTGTTTAGGTCTTAAGAGGGGCAGGGCTGTGAACTGCACCAAATGATCTTCAAGATGGCTGTTTCAGTTCAAAACCCCATACAAATGTGGAACACTTCCTTCAAACCGCCAACAAGTATTGGAGCCCTCGGCACTAGGAGGTACCCTTGCAGCTGCGTAGCCACTATTTTGCCCAGGCAGGAGCCAAGTCGGTGCATAGGGGGTCCTCTTAGCCAAGGAAAGCCGCTTTGTCACTATGTGGGGGTCTGTCTCTTTATTCGGGGCATCCATTTAAACCTGGGATCAAGCCTCGGTCTTGTATCATTTACAAGCTCTAAGGCGCCTTAAACCGCCAAAATCTACTTGGCCTTCGGCTCCAGGGAGCCCCGCCTCTCCCCTACCCCCACCTCAAGGCGGAGGAGCAAGGTCCCAAAAGCCACCCCCAAAAATGTAGGAACAGAGGGCCAAGGGGGCTGAGCACTCCCCCGCACACTCAATGTGGGTGTGCCAACAATGTTAACTGTTCCCCCCCCCCCCTGCACACTTCTTCAGAATTGATCCGTGTGCGTTTGGCAATTGAGGCGAAATAACACACGGTGGATTCGGCCTGGACCATCCCCAAAACAGGAGCAACAGCATGTGCGACCAGGTGGGTCGCCAGCGGGACAGCAGGTCCGGCGGAGTCGCATGGGACGCGACGTCAACTTTTTGCTGACCAGAGCAGCGATCGAAAAGGAAAGCTTAACGCTGTTAAATTGTGAGTGAGCGCCAATCCACGCACGTTCAACAGCCCCAAAATGCCCCAGGTAGACCCCAGGTGTGTAGGAACAGGGGGGCAAGCGGGCCAACACCCACTTCTCTAGGTGGATGGCCCAGCACCGTTATATGCTCCCCTCCCCCCCCACACACACTTTCAGAATCGATCTGTGTTAAGCTAACTTTTGCGCTATCTTAAACATGTGTAATGTCGCATATATGAATATGCATAATGCAGTATGCCGACTTACCCAGTCCATTAGGCATCTTCTTCAACACGCGTCGGACAACATTGCTCCGTGTTGTAAATGGCAACATCCCTTGCTACTGCCCGCAACGGGCGAATGAAGATATGTTGGGGACGAATTCAAACGCTCTCTAATGCCCAAAGCTACGTTCTGTCCATGCACAGCGTTGGTTCCTCTCCACCCGCTTACAGCGTCTTCAGGATAGGTAGGCGATGTCCGGGACGGATACGTCGAAGGACTTTGACGAGGCTAGGCGTTCGAGGAAAGGCTAGGCATGCTGCACAATTACGGTGTCTTTTGCTAACTGCGTAACAAGATCAGTACTCCGGTGTCGGCATCATTATTACGTCATTTACCTGGCGGATTAAATGCAGTTCAAACCATTATTACGTCATTTATCTGACGGTTTTCGCGCAGTTCAAGATGGATATGTAAGTATTTGGCGTAAACCGACGTTTCAGGCAAAGCTAGACCCTACTGCATGCATATCATACCACAGACAAAGGCATTTATGCATTACAACATGTGCCATATTGCATGCATATCGCAATACAGACAAAACCATTTACGTGTTCCAACATATACTTTTCATTGACAAGCAACACTGCCAATCCGCGACACGCGAAAAAAAACTCAATGCCTCTGCGCTTTCCGCCCTCTGCTCATATACAGGGTTCCACGCGCAAATGTTTGCTTGTTAATGAGAGGGTCCCATTCGCGGGTGTGTATCGTTTCTAGAGAGATGAGTCTTCGTGTCTGTGTGGAGCGTGCGATGACTTTTGTGTTGCTGAGCATTTGGCGTGACAGGCGAGCTTTGTGTTGGGTCTCCGTGCGTGTGCCACAACATATGTATGTATATATAACCGTGTGCAACAATATATATATATATATATATATATATATATATATATATATATATATATATATATGTAGGTATGCATATATGCATATATATATATATATGTAGGTATGCATATATGCATATATATATATATATATATATATATATATATATATATATATATATATATATATAGCATTGAAACCAAGCGGGGGAAAATTTGTCCGTCTACTCTTCATCGGTCACCGGTGACGTGTATGCCGAGCCTGCCCACCCAATTTGAAAGAAACATTCTTTCTCTTATGCGCTCCTCCATTAGCTATGAAACTGGCTATCGCAGATTGTTTTTTAACACGCGCCCGGATGGTCGGCTGGATACCCTTCGTTCGGGTGGGGGTCAATATGATCCCCCTGAGATTTCAGGAACCAAGAGAACTAGACACCAAATTCACAGGGTGTGTTGACCTGTGCGTGAACTCCCTTAGGTCAAAATTTGGCGTTCCTTGGTCATGAACTTCAGTTAAAATAAAGTCAAACAAGGTCAAACTCCAAGCTGGTCTTCAAAGCGTACTCATAAGCTAGGTACCTGTTGTAAGCAAAAGTCACGTGCTCATTTGAGGTCAGTGACGTTTTTTTTTTACTTTTCGAAGGCCATGGTGACCAGAATAATAGAAGGCTGCCTTGAGTCTTGCATTTGAATATGCGACAAAGATAACGCAGGGCGGTATGCTCCTACAAACGAAATGTTGACCCGGGCAATTTTAGTTCAGTGATCTATTCTGACTTAAGAAATCCATGGAAGAGGTCTAATGCAGTTCCTGTTATCAGTTAATTCGAATGAGCCCCACAAGCTACCCCATACAGCAAGTCCTAGACAAATAAATAGGTTGGTTTTGACCTTGGTCTGACTTTCATATCTGACCCTAGTTCAATTCAATTTGGTCATTCAATTGTTGTGTTGCCTAAGAAAGTATCTCAGAGATGTATGGCTTCGTCTAACACTCCGTTGTTCCATCAGATCGAAGGATTCCCTACAAATTGACTTGGTAAATCCATGGCCTGACTTTGACCTGCCGTTGGGCAGCGACCTTACTAGGCACATCCAATTTTTGACACTACACGATCCGTCGTTTAATTGTCCACAGCTATGCAAAATTTGGCGCGGCTACGCCGCGCCGTTCGGAAACCACTCCGGAAAAACCCTCGGAAGTCGGAGGAGTAAATTTGACCCCTATCCCACACCAGCGCGTGTTAACCGAGGGAAGACGCTGAAAACCACGGCTTATTTGCGCACGGCGCAAATGTGCATAGTTATGGTGCATATTACCATAGCCCGAAGCGAGCTGACCAAATGAGCGGCGCGAATACAGCACGCGTCTTCTATTCTTCAAGCTCTGATTGGCAGATACGCGAGATCTGCCATTGGCGCGTATGGCCGCCCAGCGAGCCAATCCCAAGCCGGGTCGACCAGGCCGTGGCTGGGTGGCTGCCTGCGTGCGGCACGTCAAGGCCAAGGAGCCGAAGAAGCCGCCTGGCGCGCGGCAGGCCTGTAAGATAGAAATGCCTCTGTTTTAAATGAAAAGGTCATTAGCTGAGCTCGCTGCGCAGTTGATTACGCAAATGGCCAGTGCTTTGTACATAGAGAAAAGTATCTTCGCGGAAGGTTCGCCAGTGGATCGTTAAGCACATGACCCGGACGGGCTTACCATGCGGAGGTCATGCCAGATAAACGTTTGCGTGGATATCCTGCGGTGACGTGACCGGAGAGTTTACGATGCCAGGCACGACAGCTGCCATTGACTACACGTCAAGTGACCGCCATTGTGGTGGTGTGGTGAACTACTGTTGAGATGTTGCAGCAGCTCTTGCGGCAGTGCACGACCTCAAAACGGATGCGTGCACGGAACCGCCTCGCTTCTTGCTGCAGCTGGGGACGTTCCCGAATAGGCAAACCGCCGTGCTCATGGATCCCGATTGCCAACTCTCTAAAACAGCTCGCATGTTTTTATCGATATAAGCGGGCCTGTAGCCAGGCGGGTACACTGGGTGCCCAAGTATCATATGAGATCTGGGGTGCACCCCCAGCCGCATTCGGAGCAATCCCTACACTAAGAACATGGGTGTCCAGAGAATTAAATGCAGTCCTTTTTGTGCTGAGCTATGCAACAAATCGTGAACACTGTAAAATGTAATTACCCATGTCCGGAAAAATGAACCGCGTTTAAGCCAAGTTCTCGCCTTTTAACTGGGACGCTGGTGCACACCCTGGGAGTTTGGTCAAGCTACCGGCTGGGATACGAGCAAGTTGAGCCTTGAGCTCGTGATTTCGGTATTATGCGGACGGGGTTCTTAACCTGACAGCAATCGACCCCCAATATACGGAGGCTTGAAGCAGGAAATGAGCTACGAGGCCGATATAGCTTCGGAAATTTTCTTCTAGGACATACTTTGTTGTCAAATCTGCCCGGAGAATGGAAAGGAACATTCTTTCGAGACAGCATGCAGACATCAAGTCTGCCAGGTTGCTTTGAGCAGGTTATGAAAACACCCGAAAGCGCGACGTGGTCTTGCGGTGTTTTGCTCTATTGACCTATGCTGAAACTGGACTCAAATGACCTATCCTGAAAGGAGCAAAGAAAGTGAGAAGTAAGCTGAATCTCACCGAGACGTTTAATTGGTGTCAGTTGTTTCCATACGTATGTAAAAAACGCAAAGGATAGGAAGCTGAGGTTGCTTCACTTCCACATACCGCACACCGCCAACGAACAGCCGCCCTGCGCTGCACGGGATAGGCGGCTCAGGAGCACGTGAGACATGTCCAGGACGGGGCGAGGCCATTTTCGTCGATGTTTTGGCACCCTCCTGACGTCAAAATGCATCGGGTCAAGCTACATCCTACATCCTACAGATCCTACATCCTACATCAAGCTACATCCCACAGAGCGCCTTGCAAACCTAGTAATGCAGTCAGTGATCCTGGGTCACCACGAGAGCAATCACTCTTCGCGCTCGCGCGCAAAGTTTATGAACATTATATCAGGTGAGTTGTTTGGTACAATTGCGAGGAACCCTATGCATATAGATAAGACATTAGTATTAGCCTTATTCCCCGTAGAAAACACTAGAAGAATGGATATATAGATGCTTTGATATCTCAATATATGCCTTTGTTGAAACAAATTGGTACATAGGTAAATCCTACACATGGCCATGTAGGAGCTCGGGTGCGCACCCAAAACTGCAGGACTTTAAGTCTGCACTACACCACATCGGAGTTGAAAAATATATAGCTACCGTCACAAACAAGGTGAAAATATTTCGTGATAAGTGGACCCGCTTGACCGAGCTTTTGAAGAACAGTGAGAGACACGAGGTGCACGGCATGGTGACGGACCGGCCACAGTGAGAGACCGCCTTGAACTGTCCAGCGCCTCACGAGGTGCGCGACATGGTGACGGACCGGCCACAGTGAGAGACCGCCTTGAACTGTCCAGTGTCTCACGAGGTGCGCGGCATGGTGACGGACTGGCCACAGTGAGAGACCCCCTTGAACTGTCCAGTGTCTCACGAGGTGCACGGCATGGTGAAGGGCCGGCCGAGGAGATTTCATTCGCTTTGCCCGTTAATTACCCTCGGACATCTTAGTGACGTAACTTTCTGGGCCTTCTTGGCTCGTGGGAGGCAGAGTGACTAGCTGTCGCAGGGAAAGGAAAGGCGGGAATGTGGGGTGGGGTGGAGAGTAGGGTGAGAGGAGGGAAGTTGGGGGGGGGGGGGGGGGCTGTCACATTGGGATAACCGGCGTGCCGAAAGTCGTCGCGCGCCCTCGGGCAAGTCCCTTCGAGAGCCGGGAGCCGAGATTCGAGAACTTGTGCGATTGCACTGCGTGTGTACAAGAAAACAATCATTAGGAGTGGGTGATGTAACAGCATTATCCGTTGGAGAAACAACAACAGTGACCAAAAGTGCTGAATGTGTTATTAATTTGATCAAACGTGTTGTTGATGTGTTGTCTGCTTGATATGAACTGTATTTTGCCCGGATTTGGCATACTGCGTTGACAGTTCATGTGCTGTAAATGTGCCGTGGCCACGATCCATAACTAAATTTGACTGTAAAAACACGGCACTCGCACTACGTCGTCTTTATTATATGTGGAACGAAAAAAGTGAAGAGATAAAAATGTGAGAAAATGGTAACAAAAAAGGATATAACGGATGTAAAAAATGTAACGCATTTCAAAGCTCGCTGTTTGTTCATGTGTATGAAACTGACATGTTCAATAACCTGAAAAAATGTGAAAAAAATGTGAAACACTTCCTTTAAGTACCTCCTGGCTTAGCCACTGGGCCTCCTCGATCCGAATTTTTGTAACACATGTGCAACCCCAAAACGTTCGGTTTGGCCAAAAGGGCCTCCGAAACCGGAGCGGCAGATGCACATTTTTACTCCCTACACGCCGGCGGAGGGCAACCAATCCGGACGCAGAGTGCCCCGGAGAAGGGGCCCCTTGCTGCAGAAGGGGCCCCGCGCGCGCGGGGTGCCCGGATCTGCTTCAGAAGGGGCCCCGCGCGCGCGGGGTGTCCCGGATCTGCTTCAGAAGGGGCCCCGCGCGCGCGGGGTGCCCGGATCTGCCTCAGAAGGGGCCCCGCGCGCACGGGGTGCCCCGGATCTGCTGCGGAAGGGGCCCCGCGCGCGCGGGGTGCCCGGATCTGCTTCAGAAGGGGCCCCTCGCGCGCGGGGTGTCCCGGATCTGCTGCAGAAAGGGCCCCTAGCGCGCGGGGTGCCCCGGATCTGCTGCAGAAGGGGCCCCTCGCGCGCAGAGTGCCCCGGATCTGCTTCAGAAGGGGTCCCGCGCGCGCGGGATGCCCTGGATCTGCTGCAGAAGGGCCCCTCGCGCACGAGGTGCCCCGGATCTGCTGCAGAAAGGGTACGTCGCGCGCAGTGTCCCGGATCTGCTTCAGAAGGGGGCTCGCGCCATCGACTGCTTCAGGATCCCGTGACTTGGTGCACCATACTTTTTGACTTATTGATATTCTGCATTTATGTATTTGATTTTCATCCTTTCAGACTTTTTGCTAATTCGACTTTTATCCCTACTGACTTTTTGCACTTAATCCGTATCTTTTTGACCTTTGCCATTTGAATCATCGTCTTCTCGGCTTATCGCCGTTGGACCTTTATTCGTTTGACTTTTGTCCCTGTTGACTTTTTGTCCGGTTACCATGCCAAACATAATGCACCACACTCATCCGCCACAATCGCCCGTGGTTCTGACCACCATGACACACTCAGTCTACGCCGTCTGCAGAGGCGGAGTCAGGGGTGGTGTTTGGCTGCGTGTACTGAAAGGGGTCACAGGAGTACGTACCGATTCATCACATTTTCTCCACGCATGCAGCATGCTGCCTAGAATATGCCGGCTGCATTCCATGCTCTTTGTTGTCAATATTAACTGCGTCGACGTGAAAGCAGTTTATGGCCTCAGTTGTGCTCTCGTGAGGGGGTCCGGCATGTGCCCCTGCGCCGGTCGCTGGGCTCGCCTCTGATCGCGCGCTGGGCTCCTCCGTGAGGGGTCCGCCATGTGCCCCTGCGCCGGTCGCTGGGCTCGCCTCTGATCGCGCGCTGCAGCCCGGTATGCAGAAACGATAGCCAGGCGGTTAGCAACGCCGATAAGATACTCGCACAGCCCTGCGGCCTGAGCGGCCGGCCACGGCCATCTACAGCTCCCCCCCCCCCCCCCCCCCACTCCACAGCGGCCGGCCACGCACAGCCGGCGCACGGCCATCTACAGCTCCTCCCCGCTTCAGGACGGACGGCCACGCACGGCCATCTACAGCTCCTCCCCACTCCAGAGCGGCCGGCCACGGCCATCTACAGCTCCTCCCCACTCCAGAGCGACCGGCCACGCACGGCCATCTACAGCTCCTCCCCACTCCAGAGCGGCCGGCCACGCACTGCCATCTACAGCTCCTCCCCACTTCAGAGCGGCCGGCCACGCACGGCCATCTACAGCTCCTCCCCACTCCAGAGCGGCCGGCCACGCACGGTCATCTACAGCTCCTCCCCACTTCAGAGCGGCCGGCCACGCACGGTCATCCACAGCTCCTCCCCACTCCAGAGCGGCCGGCCACGCACGGCCATCTACAGCTCCTCCCCACTCCAGAGCGGCCGGCCACGCCGCAGCTTCTCGAGCCTCGGGGATGGCAACAACTCAACTGCGACCGAATTGGGCAGGTAGGGCGAGGGCTTGACGCTTTAAGGGCTCTAGCTTGTTTCGACGAATAACTGAGAATTACATCAGCTGAAGACGTGCTCTGCTTACCTTCAGCGTATTGAGGTTTCCCTCAGGACGGTCGCTGCTGCGAATGCTGCGCCGATGTGTGTGCGTTGGCTCTTCTGCCCATAGGGCCGTCGGTACGTTGGTACACCGTTTGGCATCGTGTGCAGGTACATTTGCAGCAGACTAGTCAAAGTGCACTTATACATAACCACTGTTTCCACCCGCCGTTGTATGTTACCGTGATACTTGCATCATAAATGGTGATACCGCATCATAAATGGTGATACCTAGGGGTTGGGGGCTCATGGGACCTTCCCTCCCCGCATCAGGTTCGAGCGCAGTTTTTCACCACGACAATGCAAAATTTAATTCGAAGATCTATTGATGAGGAAAACTATGCTGGTTTTAAATCTCATAAATGTTACCATGATCAGCAAAACGTAGAGCCCGCAACCGCAATTAAGTAGCAAGACTAGCGAGTGGCAGAGTGAATGTACACGGCAGGCAGCTGAGACAATTGTTTAAGGCACCAGAGTAACCAACGCCAATGTCTCATTAAACGCTACGTACTGTACCTATTACCGTTTGCAGGGTATGTTAGTCTGTTCGCAATGTGTATGCGCTGGCGATGCCCCCCCCCCCCCCCCCCACCGCAAGCCATAGTAGCCGCTCCCGTCACAAACTCTGGCTGTGACCCTGTTCATCATGCATGCACAACTGCACGTCAGCCTGTTGCTTAAAACTGAAGCCATGCGACCCGTATCTGTGATGTGAATGTTACGCACAGAAATACTTACAAAACAAACTTTCATCCTTCCGCATCGTCCCGCTACAGGAAAGGTTCTGACAAGATTCGCCACAGGCAACCATTTATTGGAGGCCGCCTGGCTGGACCTGCTTGACGGGAGCCGCCTGGATGCAGCTGCCTGACGGGAGCTGCCTGCCTGGACCTGCTTGACGGGAGCCGCCTGGCTGGAGCTGCTTGACGGGAGCTGCCTGGCTGAAGCTGCTTGACGGGAGCCGCCTGGCTGCAGCTGCTTGATAGAAGCCGCCCGGCTGCAGCTGCTTGACGGGAGCTGCCTTCCTGGACCTGCTTGATGGGAGCTGCCTGGTTGAAGCTGCTTGACGGAGATGCCTTACTCTGGTCACAATGGTCTCCCGGGTGAGTGTGTACTCTTATTTATGCGTTGGCTTAGTTTTACTTGACCGTCGGGTACGTCCCTGCTCAACATTGCGTCTGCACGTGCCGGACATAATGAGCGAAAACAATTTAATGAGACAGACATAGAATACTGGCGACCAGAAAATACATAACGTCCGAGTATGTAAAGAAGACAGAGTACCATGATAATGGCGTACTTGCACAATGTTTTTGGAAGGCCAAAAAGCCTACAAAGTATTTAGTATTTATATGTTATTAAAATATTCAATATTTAATACTAGGTATTAAGTGGATTTACATATGCGCATTTCAAAGGCATTGCAGTTCTGCGTTAGTAATGTGACGCAACCAAAAGCAATCAGCATATTTTGTCGGTGAATGCATTACGGGTATCTCACCGGTCTTCCAACTTAACATCGTGTGATGAACTCATCCACGGATGCGATAACATATTAAAAGATACAATTTTGTCAGAATTTGGAATGAGGCTTCATCGAATAACTGACTGCTATGTATTTGCCGTCCGTAAGCCGCGCTGCCTGATGTGAACCGGCATACTCCGCCCTTCCCTGACGCCAGCCATTGTACCCCCGTTGGGCCAGATGTTTTGGGGACAGCGTCAGCAGCTCGGCGCTGCGTTCCGCCCCTCCCCTCCCCCTCCCATCACCCACGCCCCGCGAGCCGGGGGCCGCGCCAACACGCACCCCTTATAAAAGGGGTCCAGACCTGGCTACGTCACAACTGCTGCGTAGACGCGGTGAGTGGAGTGGCTTGTCAACTCCTGCGTAGACACGGTGAGTGAGGGGAGCGGCTGTCTCTCGGTTGACCTAGTGTGACCTGACCTAGTAGCGCGGAGCGGCCAGAGCCACCTATGTGGGTCATCATCGTAGAGGAGTGTTGCGGGGTGTCCTCGAGTGTCCTTCGGTAGATGCTATCTATCACTGACGATAAGCCTGCCGTATTCATTCACACATAACACCAGTCTGATACGCAGCGCACAACGTATCGGTTTGTTCAGTATGTACTGCTTTTTTCGTCATTTTTGTTGTTTTGGGGTTCAACCACGTATTCAGCATTGACTGTGAGCCAAGCTCGAGCACCACACCTCGTGGCTGTGGGACGAGCCCCCCCCCCCCCCCCCCCCCCACCTTATTGAGCCATGCTGCCCCCACTGCGTTTGTTCTACTGACGCGTTGGTATCAGTTTCGCCCACAGCCATTATGAAGATCGCCGTGTTCGCACTGTGCCTGCTTGCTGCGGCCGTGGCCTGGCCGCTAGACCAGCCGGCGGAGGAGGCCTCCGGCATGTCCATCGAGGCGCTGGATCAACCGGCAGAGGAGGCCTCCGGCATGTCCATCGAGGCGCTGGATCAACCGGCAGAGGAGGCCTCCGGCATGTCCATCGAGGTGCTGGATCAGCCGGCGGAGAAGACCTCCAGAATGGCCATCGAGCCGCTGGTCGGAAGTGGAGACGCGCCCATCGACTTCGCAGAACCCGAAGGCAGTGCGTCAGGGGAAGGCCCTCTGGAAATCTTCTGGGCCGGTGCCAAGGAGAACGAGGTTGTGTCGCCATCTGACTCTCCTGCTCAGGTGAGTGCTGACTGGCGGGCAAAGACGTGCTCTTGGTATTGATGTCACGCTAGGTGTCGTGTTCATATTGCTTGGTTGCTCCGCTTCGTTTCACAGCATCGTCTTTGCTGGCAGTGCATGAACTCACAACGGTCCGGAAATGGCCATTCTTATCAACAACACTTAATCCATAATGTCCATGCATGCCTTAAGTCGTTGACCAGTTCGCCAACGCGTCGCGAGTGAGGCAAACGCTTAACCAGCAAAGCTTCAACAAAGTCTGGGCCTCCAACGCCGATCTTAACGAGCGCGTCTCATGCTACAGGACTTGACAGCTGAGTCCAGTTAGAACGGCATCGTCAGCAGCATCTGCTTGCATTCTCAGCTACAAGCAGACCCTGCAGGCGCCACCATTGCCTCCAACCCTGAAGAGGAGAACGGTGACCGTCGACAAACATCGGCACCTTTCATTGTGTTCATATTTGCTGAATGTTTCATGTTTATGGACCTACCTGATAGGACGCGTGAGAGCATGCTTGCCATGCATGTGAGATGCAATAAATGACGGGACTGATACAGCATTTGCTTCCTACCAAAGCCTGACGCTCACAGCACGAACCAGGAGAACAGGGATAGTACTCTCCACAATTATTGGAGGTTTCAAAAGTCAGCGGAAACTTTTATTGACACCATTTTTCAATGTTTCACTATAACAGGGGCCTAAATTTCAAATCTTTATTATTTAAATGATCGGGCGAACGTCAAGAAAACAAGATGCACCAAGGTACGGCACTAATGTTGAATTTATTTTGCGGGAAATGGAAAAAAAGCATACCAATATCCGCTAAGAATGAAAAGTCCCGCTCGTAGCACTGGTTTTTGTTCAAGGAACGAACGTGCTGTCATTGGCGTCATTTTTCCTCTTCGCGTCCATCGAGGCGGTAGCGGTTACAGAGTTTCGTTCGAGGGGCTTCGTTCCAGTCGAGCATTAAACTCAGGGCTTCACTCACGACAGCGCGACATTGACCATGGCTCAAGACCTCGTTGCTATAGCGGTAGATTGGAATGGTCTGAGACAAATTCGCTTCCCAGAATTGTTTTTGATAGTGCTCTGATTTTTGCAAAATATTTGAATTAGGTGAGCTTTACTGCGTGTGTCTGTGTTGCGAACAGGACCAGCGTGGACTTGATCACTGGCAGCGGCAGAGCTCGGGTGCTGGCTGCTAACAAGGTCAACGAGAGCAAGATGGCGCTCTCTCCGCCCTCTCTCTCTCTCTTCCATCTCTCTCTCTCTCTCTCTCTCTCTCTTCCTCTCTCTTTCTCTTCCTCTCTCTCTCTTCCTCTCTCTCTCTCTTCCTCTCTCTCCCTTTCTCTCTTTCTTTCCCTCTCTCTCTCTCTCTCTCTCTCTCTCTCTCTCTCTCTCTCTCTCTCTCTCTTTCTCTCCCTCTCTCTCTTTCATTCTCTCTCTTTCCGCTCTTTCTTTACTCGCTCTCTTCAGACGGAAAAACACCATTGGTGTCTGCATGCTAGTTCACCAATTTCAGCAATGTTCCATTAATATAAACTTACAATTCTGTGAAACCACCATGCAGCGCCCATATACCGATGTCGCTCGTGATCTTGCACGCATTTACACAACGTAAGTTTTACTGAATGTTTATGCGTATACCGGAGACGAAGCCAATATTTCCCTCGGCTGCAATTGTAACACCTTCTCCGAAATTCTACGAACTTGGACTAAACTCTTGCAAAATCTCACCATGTCTAGTGCAGACCTCTTGGCTTATGAGGGGGGGGGGGGAGCATATGGTCCCCTTCGCCCCCGCTGGCTGCGTCCCCTGACGTGTGCGGTCTACTAGTTCGCCTGGAAACGCAGTCTGACCCCCACGGCTGAAGCTCTCTCCACGGACACGTCCGCAGAGGCCACTACTTGTTGGTGTAGACGGCGAAGGGAAGCCGAAGCAAGTCCATATACTTGTCAGACGTGATGACAGACAGACAGACAGACAGACAGATAGACGTGGTGCGGAGGGGTTATTGGCGTTGAATGCAGCGTCACTGGAGGCTTTCATCAGCAGGCTCCATTCAGCCAGGCACTGGCGGGAAACACATGTCAAGCACAATCGCTTTCACCCACAGCAGTTCCCACCTTGAGTGATCGCAATGTTGAAACGAACCTGACTGACGCTACGTGTAATCGCAACGATATGGTATCTTTGGACGAACAACCGAGAAACGCAACTGATCAGTCAGACCCGACTCAGTCCGTTGCCCGACCAGCAAGAGCTGACCAGCAACAGCAACGCTTGCGACGAACGTACGACGCACGTGACCTGCTTGGTAGCAAGACGAATGTAATCTGTAACAGTGGGCGTTGTCTTTGTTCTCCGAATTACTTGAGCGATCAGGCAACTGCATCTGAAGTCACAACAGACTGGATGCAAACAGACTGATGCTGACAGACAGACTGATGCTCACAGTCACTGAATACTGACTGGGATAATGGCTATGCTAAACGGCGCGAAATCTGGCGTTCGATGGCCTGGTACAGTGCGTGCCAGACAAAATGACAAAGCATAGGTACCGCTGAACTTACCGCACAAGTGAGGAAAAAGAGGGAGGCTGGTTAATTTAACCAGACGAAAACGGACCGACATTGGCTTTTCAACACATGGCTAAGAACAGACTTCCTCAACGCGCAAACCAGCACCTTCAACACGTGACTAAGGACAGACTTTCTCAACGCGCAAACACCCTCAACACATGACTAAGGACGGACTTTCTCAACGTGCAAACAGGCACCTTCAACACAAACGCAATCCATACAGCCAGATCTTGAAAGCCCTTCCTGGACGTACAAGAGACACTATGTTCTCTCCTCTCGTCCAGGCTGAGATATCTTCTACAACAGATGCTTCTGACAAAGCAAACCTGTATAACGAGCACTTTGCAGCACAGTCCCACCTTGGCATCGACGAATCACACCAGGCCTGCGTCTGCTGACGACGCAAGGTCACTGGTGAGTCCCATTCTAAACCAGATGATTATTACTGAAGCTGAACTACTACGCAAGCCCAATTGCTTCGAGCTAAAAAAAAAAAATCGCGCGGTTCTGATAATCTCGCTATGAAACGCTTGAAACACATGGGAATTCTAAGTCACCAACCTTTTACTAAGCTTTTCGTCGAAATGCCTATCTATTGCGTGGAAACATGCATGCAACATGCAGAAGGCGAAGCATGCAACCGTCCAACCAGTCAAGAAAGAACAAAGATGCGTCACCTCCCACAAATCATCAGTCCATTAAGCCTCTCCTTGTTTGTCTTAAGCGATTTAGAACATCTGCAAATGTCCTGCCGACAATTCTCTCCCATCGGATAAGCAAAATCGGTTAAGGCCGGGACACGTCACGCGCCTTCAGCTAGCAAATTTGACTCGAAGCAGTTGTAATAAATGTTGACTGAGAACAGGACTCCACCGTCATCTTCTCGGAAAAATGATTATATCCACTTGGAAATACCCCGACCAGTCCGGACAAAATTGTACCGAATCTACATACAACCACGCTTTGACCAACGCGACAGTCAACACAATATGAGACGGACACCTAACTAAATATGCCGCCCATGACTTCAGACCATTCAGAACTGGGCAGCGTGCCAAATCACTGGCACACACTTTAGAACACATACGGCAAGTGACAACTTTCGCAGAGACCCTGGGCGGGACTCACCCGCCACGCGACGTAAGATCAACAGATTTGCAACTTGACACCACTTGCAGTCGGACACCGTTGATCTTGTCAGGACTTTATGACGCACTCGACTGCTAGGCTATGTAGCGCCCACTGCCTCTCATCCTATCAGGGAGGGCGGGCAGCACGGGGAGACGAACCCCGTACCCCTGGTTTGCCAGACGCGCAGCCTTACCACTACACTGTGCGTGGTACCCGCAGTTGGGTACCCGGTCAGAAGGTCTACGGTACGCACGATTCACTATTTTAACACTCATTTATAGGACACTTGAAGAAAACAAACACGCATCAAACGCACGTACACTTCCACAAAAACACTACATCTTACCAAAACCTTTGTCCCGCCACCTCAAGAGACTGGAACAACTTACCACATGCCATCTCATCGCTTATATTCCATAAATCCTCGAAAAGGGCCCTTGCGCAGTGGCTAGAAGCATCATTTCACCACCCTCTTACCCTCATGGCACCAAAACTGGTAAAAGAGTGCATGCAAAATGTCAGGTAAAACCCTCGAACCACTTCACTGTCCGTTGTAACCTGCCACCAGAGCCCAACGCTAACAAAGTTTTTAGCCTTGAAGACTTTTTAACAACGCTAAAAAAGTTGTTAGCGCTAACAGAGTTCTCCAGCCACAATTTTTCACCATTGACACTTTCAGATCGCATTAATGCCCCCCTTCATGGCACCAGCATCGGTACGTTGCCTGTGGTTTAACGGCACCTTTCAAAAAGTACTAATTCTACCAAAACTGCTCTGAATAATTGAAAGCTTGCTTTATCTCACGACTGATGGGACCGATGACGAGGTGCAAATTAGGGTGGCGGTTTCTTGGCGATGTCACCGCGCTGGGGATTGGCGGGAGATGTTAAAATCGCGATTATCTTAGTAGGGGTGTAATCCCGAACGAAGCCTGGAGGCTCATGACTCATAGCTCATAGGCTCATGTCTTTTGCGTTGATCGGAAGCGTGAATGGAGAGCAGTGCGATGCAAAAATGCAATTGGGTTGGACTGGATTGGATGCGATTGGACTCCGAACATAAAATCGTTGCATCTGTGTATCTAATTATTCATACATTTATTCCATCAATCATACTGCTAATATTTGTCTTGTCAACAAAGAATTGAGCTTGGTTGTTATGATAACCCGCAAATATTACCCGCAAATCATCGATTGGCGCGTTTCAACCAGCTGTTACACATGACTTACTGGGAGTGCAATAGATTTAACGCCCGATCAAAGCTGATGTGCACGTTTTATCTAAACAAGATGAGTCGATGGAAACATTGTCGGGCAATGGTTGCAGTTGCAGAGAAGTTGCAGGGAGGGCAGCACCCGGCCGTCGTTCGATGCTCTTCAACGTCTACTGAAACGGTGCCTCGGGAAAGTAGCGAATTATGTTGCTTAGAATATCCACTATCAGTTGAAATACTCCCGATGAATATCACGGCATTGCTCTTGATGGTCCAAGAAAACTTCACCGGTAATAATGAGAGGGAGAAAACTTAACAAAAAGGTCTCAGGCATAGGCATCAACGTGAATAAAAGAGGGGGAGCTTAATTCAATGTTTTCCATGCTCAGCCGCATGGGTAATGTACAACTTCGCAAAACGCGGATTAGCCAAGCACTCTCTTGCATCTACGTTTAGTCCACGACTTGCGTTGTTATGGTCTGCAAGTCTGTCAGATTCTCGTTCCTGGCCCACTCATGGCTGGTTCTAGACTTAACCCTCGCCCTGCTGGAGAGAGGGGGTCGATGCAGCCCCTTAAGGTTTTTGTGGATACCTCTCCGGCATATTATGCAATCACGCCCAACTTTTCAATATCCTATGAGGCATTCATTGCGCGTGTTTTGACACTAAACATGCTTCTAGCTTTTCTGGTTTCGGAGCAGCGGCGTTTTTGAGGAACACTGCACGACGATCTGCGCCGGGCGCGAGCGGCGGGCGACAGCCGACGGTGCCGCGGCACGCGCGCGGCGGGCCGACATTGTTACATGAACGATGATGTTACATGAACGAACCTTTATCACGAAAAATGTTCAAAACGCATAGGAATATACGCCACTGTACTCAAAACTGAACAAGAAGCACGCTTACTTCAACTTTGGGTCGCCATGAGGCGGACCCTCGTTTGTAGCGTGTTGTAAATCTGAAAAGCACGATTCTCACGAAAAGTTTTTCTTTGACCGGGCATAATAGGCTCAATAGTTACCGTAACACCATGAAAACTTGTACCAATCGCGAGATCTTGTTGAGGCCAACTTGCTGTTTTTTGTTGTTTTTGTTTTTGTTTTTGTTTTTGCTAAGCTCTATCTTCATTTGTTTGGAAACGCCAGAGGGGTCGCATTGATCCTCTCCCTGTCAGTTCGCGTTATGAGAAAAGACGAACCAGGGTGAGGTTTAAGCGCATTCTGAATATTTCCGACATGCTAAGCCACCCAAATCGAGAGCCGATGGCTAATCCTGCACCCCATCTGCCTCAACAGCCCGCTACCTGAAAATTTACAATCACAAGAAATCCCCGCACGCGACAAGGATCATCATCATTGCGATATTTCAGCGAACACAAATTGAACTCGCTAACGGCATGTGTTCGTTTAAGGCATATCCACAGCAGCCGTTAAATATCTACGCACGGTGGTCGCATTCCAAAGGAATGCAATTCGCGGTGTCAGTACCAAGGCTGAATTGAGGAGGAGGGGTCGCCATACGGCAAACAGCTTGGAAACACCCGTCCGAGGTTATTGCTGGGGGCGCCGCTATTTGCTCGCCGCCCATTGTGTCCCCGACGCTATTCTCCTTGTTTACGTGACCATTTCACTCTCACCCACCTGACCTACTTTTGAGGATGTTTTCTGCGCCGAAGCAGATCGCTGTCGAACGCCCCAGGACCGGCGTGTGGAGAGTTCAACAGCACTGGAAAGGCTTGCGAAGTGAAAGTGAAAGTAACCGTGGGGTGCTTCAATGCCATCGGTGGCATGGTTAGTCCGAGCGGCGATTGGAGACGCTGGAGTAGATGCAAAAACGCGTCGTGCATAGGAGTGCATGGGGTTTCCGACGCATGGTCGACGTTTGAGGAACGAACAACGAGGTGCAAACATCGAACAACGAAACGAGAAACAAACAATGAAGCGAGGTACAAATATCGGGTGATGTCTCCGTTTTCTGTGCTGCGGTGGGCGTGATGATAGGCTCCGCAGCTGAGTACGTGTCCCTCTCTGACCCTTCCCCGTGCCTATGATCAAGTGCATAGATGTGCATCTCATTTACGTAGTCTCAGATGTTGGAACCGCTTCATGTCAGCAAAGACCAAAGTCTCTCCAAAACAATCGTCCATCAACGACCGCTGCTAGACGGCTTAGCTTTTATGGCAATTGCCCGTATTATACCCTGTCAAAGTGGCAGCATGTTTTGTGGCCATTTGTGGCCTTGTCATATGCAAGCTGTATCCATTTGCCTACCAGGATACTAAAAAAGCGATGCACTGTTTGGAGCCAACAGTTCAGGTGCCGTGCCTAATTTGGAGCGCAGCGCGCCTGAAAGCGATGCCTGGACCAGAGGGTATATAATTTTCAAGAGACGCCTTAAAAACTACAGTAAAATTCCAGCTATCTGGTCTCGACCAAAACTAGTTACCAATAAGTCGCAGCCGTTATGCTCGACAACAAACGCCCAGGAAGAAAAAAGCGTCCCGCGTCACCCTTGAAGCATATTCGTGATACAACAGCAACACAATAACAAGTACAGCATTCCCGGGAGCGATATGTAGTATTGATTTGTAACCGTGTTGATTTCGCGTTTAATTTTTCATAAAACCTTACCAGGCAGTGCTGTTTTTTTTAGCACGGCACTGGGGCCAATGATAGCCGAATACGTAAAAAATACGATGGAAGATAACTGCAAATTGAGTTCCCAGAGGGCTCGCTGAGTGGTGGTGTCCAGCATGGTTGAAGGTTTTTCTTATGGCTGTTGACTTGTATACAGTGCAGAGGCGCGGGCAGCTCTGGTAAGAGCCGTGAGGATAAACAGACGTTTTGGCCATAAGTCCTGTTCAGCGCTGTACACTGAAACATTGGAGGGGCCTGTGGCCGAAATGCCGGCTGACTCCCTGACCTTATTAGAGCCTGTATGGTGCACCCACCACCCTACACGGTATATATATATATATATATATATATATATATATATATATATATATATATATATATATATATATATATACCGTGTATCGTATACCCTACCGTGTGGTTGTTGGCCTCCATGCAAGTCAAGAACCATCAGGATGACTTCAGCGCCCTCACGATCTGTAGATAACCACCGCATGCCACAGCTATGACGGACTTTGTTGGCATTATTAGCATCATTCGGGCCTGGGCTTAGGTGTAATGGATGATTACGCGCCATGCGATCAGAGCCCAACTGAAGCAAATGCAACGTATTGTGCCAGTTCATAAACCGTTCAATTGGTTTCTTGTCACACCGAATGTTCAATTTTCCAAGGCAACTAATTCATTGAATGGGTGACTAAAATACCTTGATATTGTGGCATGATTGTTATTTCACTTCAGCGAACGAATCAGTATATCTCACGGAAATCAAGCGTGATTGAAAAGGCTTAGGTCAGCCCCCATAACCAGTTGGCTGGCAGACGCCGCGTCTACACTTTGGCGTAGCTGTCCGGATGCCTACACGCTGTTGTGCAGACCCAAATCAACGCTCACAGCAAGCATTGACTGCTGAGTAGAGGCCATGCTCAAGCGACACACCCCTGTTGGTGTTTTAACGTGCAAAATGAATGCCTACGGCCCAGTAGCGCAGGCGGGGGGCACAGGGGGCGCGTCCCCCCCCCCCTTAGGCTCCGAGGGGTGCGAAGACCTCTCGGAACCTATGATTGAGGGCCCGAAAGGCCGGCCGGAGGTCGCATCAGGGGCTCGGCCCGCACAACCAGGCACTCCACTGCCAGCCAGAGGGCCCTGCGCGCCGATCAGGTACCCCCTGAGTCAATAAGGACCTATATGTAGGTCACGCACCACCAGCATCGCAAAGTCGGCTCTTTGTCGGTATAGGCCTGAGGGCCCACTTCCCAATCAGTTATAGAGCTGCGGCCGGTGATTCACACTTGTCGGGACCCATGTATCTGTCAGGAGCCCACAGCGCCTAACAGAGGGCTCTGTGCTCATAAGGGGCCCCAAGCCGACTAAGAGAAGTGTTTGATAAAGCCCGAAAAGGGGCCGGGCGGCCACCGGAACCGGCGATCAAAGGCCCGGTTGGGCCGCATAAGGTCACGCAGGCCTGGCTTTCTCAGGGCTCCCATCACGCAGCCGGCCAGAGCCTGGCCACATAGAAAAATCGCGGCCCGTAGGGTCGTGACCTAAAATATCAGTCAGAGGTCATCTTGTACCGTTTGAGGAACCCCTGAAACTATGCGGGCGTCTAAGCCGGCCAGAGACCACGAACACCGAACAGTCTGCTTCATGTCCGTCCGAGCCCTTGGGACATATCTCCCAAGCAGGAATGAGACCAGGGCTCCCATTTGCAATGCTCGGGGTCACTGACACAATGAGGGGCTCCTGTGTCGGTCAGAGGCCATGGTGTCTGACAGGTGTCTTGTAGTGGCAAGTGCTCCCGAATCAAAGCGGTATTTAAGGGAGCCCGGAGAGGGGCCGAAGGGTCCCTCGAGACCAAAGATCAGGGGCCCGATTAGAAAGCTGAAGGGTCCGAAGGCTGATGAGAGCTGTAGGTCACAGTAAGGATCCCCCGCCTATGAAGCCGTGATCTCAAATGTCAGCTGGAGGCCCTTTTACATTGAAGAGACTCCTGAGACAGAGCGTTCCTCTATTTCGGCCAGAGATCACCAACAACGAACAGTCTACTCCGTGTTGGTCTGAGCTCTGGGGGCCCATTTCCCAAGCAGGGACAAGGCCGGGCCCGCGATTTACATTGGTCGGGGCTCCTGTATCGTTCAGTGGCCCACAGTGCCCAACAGGGTATTCTGTGCCAACAAGGGACCTCGGGTCGGTCAGGGAAAGATTTGGTCCACATGGGAGGGGACGACAAACGCCTGACCGGGAACAATCAACACTTGACCGCGGGGTAATTTGTTGCTAAGATGTGCGAACGCGAATGTTTAAAACTACGTTACACAAGTTGCCTCACCAACGGATTCTGACTGAATGTTGGACATTTCCAGACAAACACGGCTTGGTCATGTTGACACAAATTGTTGAATTGTTGACCTATTTTGATCCTCAATCTACATTCGCGGAGTCTTTGATATTTCTTTACAGCCCAGACGAAAATTGTGACAAAGTTTCCGACTTCTATCGTTTTCAAAAAAGTTCGCTAGATCGTTGTCAAACGAAGAGCGCCGGCGATTTATTTCATGCAGTCCGTTAACGCATGATTTTTCGGATTATTGATTATAATTTCAAAAGAATTGATCTCGCGGTAGACTCCGGTCTCTATTCCATTCATAGACGGTAAGCATTGAAAGCATTAAAGAAATGTTGCCCTCATTAACAAACGGGTCATATCTGGCAATTGTCTTAGGTGAGGCTCTTTACTATCAGGGGGCCCTCCGCCAACACCGTGCCACCCCCTAGTCAAGGCTCTAGTTGCGCACCTGCTTCGGCTTGCTTATGCCTGCGCGCACAACCTAATGAATGAAGCGAAAAGTAAGCGGACACCTTAAATCTGGGGGCCGGGTTGCCATTTCTAAACGGATGTGACTGAAGACAAGAACAACATTTCCCTCTTAGCGTTGAATTCTTTAAGTCCGTCTTGGAACTGGAAGACGCCTTTTCATCAGTCCTGAACCCATTGCACCAACGGCAGCGGCAACGGCAACGTTAACGGCAACGGCAACGGCAACGGCAACGTTAACGGCAACATTGACGTGTAGGTGTGGATACGGGGTGCACAATTCCAAACGTATTTGATGTCATTGCTCATTTCGGTACTTTGGACGGCCCTAGGCCATCTTATTTTGCTCCGGCTATCAATCGTGGGACTGGACCATCTAAGACGCTTTAAAATACATGATCAAAATCAATACCCAGCAACGTTTTGGATATGTCTGTGACCAAGATGTGATTCGGGACCAGTCGCCAAAAAAACCCATCAATACCAATAGTTTGACTGTCGTTGTTCCAAATGGCCTTCTTCCCCCTCAAACTACAATGATGGCTCATTTCTCCAACGATGTGATCACTTCACTCTTGCCACACTCATATCACGCTTCATCACAACTTGACATGGAGTTCTGCTGTCGTAAAATAATCCCACTTCAGGGCTTCACACACTTGACACCTCAAAAGTGCCTAAGCGTCCCATCTTTTCCTATCTTTCACATGTAAAAATGTGGTCCCAACTGCGTTACAAAGCTCTTCGCTTACAATGCTCAAAAGCACCTCCAGGCTATCACGACTCCCGCGAAGGCTGAAGCGCCCTTGACCGACGACCGCCTGTATTCCTGCCATCTAGCGGCCTTCTAAAAAACATATAGTACTCACCGTCCCCACCACGCGGCGAACGAGATACATCGTGAAGTCTCAACAGCAAGAACGCGGTTAGCGTCGTTGGTGGTGTCCGCCAGGGTGGGGGCGGTGAGCCCGTGCGTTCGTTCTCATTCTGCACTTCCCTGGCGCTGTCAAGAACGGGCTCTTTGGGGCATCATCAGGAGCGGATCCACTACTTCTTCCAGAAAGGGGGGGGGGGGTATGCAGCCCTGCGGGGCCCCTCCAAAAATCCTCACACTCCGACCATTTAATGTTGACATTATTAGCATGCTACTCTTTTATACAGGAATTCATTTTTCTGTGAACAGGCTTAGAAAACTAGGCGCGCCACGCATGCACATACATGGAACATATCCATTTTCTCCAGATCATGGTAAAGCCCATCATTTTGAGGCAAGTGTTTCGAAAAACATGACAGAATAAACTAAAAATTCCTGCTAAGAATCATTGAAATCGAACATGAACTTCATTCTTAGCTTATTTACAGCTAGCCAACTCGTCCACGTGATCAGCTGATGGCTGGTGACTAATGCAAAGTTTTTGCTTTGCTTGTTATGAAGAAATACAAAACATCCTAGCATATAAAATGTATTAAGAACGTGATGCACCAGCATTATAGGTGTCACAAAGTCAGCAACCGACGAAAAGAACACATACGACGTCCGTAGCGCGTAACATTATGATCGACAATTGCTTGTAAAAAGTCATCGGCGCATATCCCGCTGCTGCTCTAAGTCTCATTCGCGCCAGTCTGTCCCTGCGGCCCAGTTGGTTAGATCGCCGACCTTCCGATCCACCCACCTGTGGCGGGATAAGTTCAAGTCGCTTTAGGCGCTCGCTATCTGGCCTGGACAGGTGTGGCCCGCGGCCGGTGGCAGCGGTCGCGCTAAAGGTCAGTTGACGTCAGAGGGCATGACGGACTGTGCCGAGCATAGCGGCGCGTTAAACTTTCGCCATTACATTTTGCCGTTGCCTGGAACTGCGCGATCGGATGGTGGGATCAGGGCTCACACAACAAGCACTGCTTAGTGTGGGGCAGACCAGTAACCCCATTGCACCAGTGAGAAGCCTTTCAGACCACTGGGATTTCTATGATGCAACCCAGCTCGCGTTCTGCCTGGCGTGATGAGTGCTGCCGCATCAACCGCTACTTGGTGTTGTCCCGATACTCGGAACATGTAAACAACTGCACAGTCGTTTGTGCCACTCTGAAAAACGCCATTTTATTCAGCACACACTTGTCTGATGCCGTATTTGCACGCAATAAAATGGCTCGACGCTTACAGCGCCTCGAATACTTTCAAAGCACTATATTGCAACTAGCACCAAGCTGTACGAATTACCACGGCAATGATAAGCGTATATACAAGCTCGTCTCTGTCTCCAGGCAGTAAACGCTCACGCTCAAGAATAGACAACTTGAAGCAAAACGATCCAACAGCCGTCTCCTGGCCTTAAGAGAAACATGACTCGCTTGACTTTAGAAACATGACTATTGTAACGCTACGCACCTGAAGTAGAGTATTGTACAAATAAACTTTAACATTCGGATACTGCCATCCCAGGTCCTGGCAAGCGACCGGCCAACCGCAAGCTGCGCTCGTTGAAAGGTTTTAACCCCGCCATGGATTTTAATTCACGCGTATTTATGGGCTTAAATCATAGTCCGGGTCCGTGTTCGATGTGCGTTTGAACTAATGAGTCCAAATATGACACGTCTCCCGGGCCCTTTTGGTTCTGGAAATTTCACCACACGTCAACCGGGGCCTAACACCTTCATGCCTAAAGTTTGGCTATTAAATCTTCCCTAGGGTTACCTGGTGGTCTAAACTTATTACCAAGATGTTTGAGTCGATCTGGCTTATGGTTTTCAGAATACAACGCTCACAATTTTTTTAAAATTAGTGATGTAGGAATATTTCAGCTGACCGAATGTTAGAAAGGGTGCAAAGATGCAGGCGTCAGAAAGCTCTTGATTTGGAGACTAGAACCCATTCTGGCTTCAGATTTTGAGCAAAAATTGACCTCGCAGTCTGACTGGCGCAAACCACGTGACTTGAGTTGAACCGATCATAGCGAAATTTGGGATTTTGTGGGCGTCAGAAAACGTTTCGTATATTGCAATGCATGGAAACCATAATACTTTGTATGTTGACGGCGGAAGTATCCAACTTTGGACAAGTTTATGAAAATTGTTTTTATTTTTTGTTTTTGTCATATCAGTGCGAAAAAGTTGTGTTTTCCAGATGAAGATTCGCGGTTGTCGCAGGGGACATGTAAAAAGACAACTTCCTTTGGTAGGAGAATGAATAGGAATGTTTGACCAACATTTGGGAAGTGTATGCAATATTGGAGTAGGCAAATGTTCATTTGTGATGTGCTTTACATCTTCACATATACAAGTCATCGTTAATGTTTCGTTTACCAGTAAGACTCACTTCAAGCTGGATATCTGATTAGCATGCGTGCGTTTCTGGCGCGGATGGTGTCAAAGACGTTCCCCTTTTCTACTTTTGACGTTCCTGATTCAATGCATCTATTAAATATTTCAATGAAAGGTACAGCGCTGATGTATTGTACATTGGTAAGCACAAATCTTGGATGTTTCTTCATGCGGTAGACACTTCCACGTCAGAGCACTCGCAAAACACCAATACACAGCCGGCACCGAATTTGCAACCCTAGACAGCGTTAGTTTTTCACATTTGCTTACGAGTGTTTGCTCACGGTCCGAAGGAATTCAATGTCATTTCCAAACGGCGTAGATCACAATGGGCATACAGACAGCGATTTCCGACGTACACGCGTTTTGCTTTGCCTCTCCGAACGCATTCAGCGGGTGAGATACCAGTGCGGAGCCGCCGGCTGCGTAATTTCATCCTTGTTGACATGAGTATCCCGAAAAATAATCGAAATACACTCAGCCGAGTGTCTTGCCGAGTGCATGGACCGGATGCTGTCTCGTCGACGCGTCTTCTTGCCGCCGTTTGAAAGAAGCGGAATGCTGAGATTGGAGCGTCGACTGGCCCACGTCAAATTAACGACATATGATGAGTGTAAAGGCATATCTTACAAATATCAATTTGCCCAAATGTTCTTTACTCAGATGTCAATTTTCCAAAATGTTCTTTACTCAGATGTCAATTTTCCAAAATGTTCTTTACTCGAATTCTAGGAAAGAAGTATTAAGACGTTCTTAAGTCACGTTGTTATTGGCCGAATGATTATTTAGTCGAGTGACAGACGAAACGTTCTTTAGTCGAATACTGGCTACAGCGATGTGCTTTGGTCGAATGCTAATCCTCCGAAATGCGGCTTAGTCTAACCCTCATGAGCTGACTGTCTTTAGCCGAGTGTTTACGCGTCGAAATGTTAGTCATATGTTGTAGATCCATCGCCCCTACGCTCCTTAACCTTCGCCCTGTTCCCTCTCCTTAATCCTCGCTCGCTCAACCCTCTCTGCACGTCCCTTAACCATCGCTGTGTGCCCTGTTCTTAACCCTCCCTCTGTGCCCTCTCCTTAACCCTCGCTTGCCTAACTCCCGATGTACGTCCCTTAACCCTTGCCGTGTGGCCTGCCTTTTACCCTCGCTTACTTACCCCTCTCTGTATTTCCCTTAACCCTCGCTGTGTGGTCCCCTCTCCTGTTACCTTCAAGAACTAAGTATGCAAGAGGATACCGGATACGACGTTAAATAGCTCTGAAAACCTCTATTATATGAGTTCTGTAGTAGACGTAGACAAATATGGCTTGCAATGTGTTATTGAAGTCGAAGGGATGAAGGCTATCATTCCATTGGATCGTCCAGCTATATCAAGGGCTAAACAAGCTAAATCAAACTAAATTACTTTTTCTCCTTGGCAATATTGGTTGCGTCCACCAACAATGCTATCAACGTGTAACGTAAGTTATGGACCACCCCTCACGGTGAGCGGGCATTATCACTTCAGATAATTGTCAGTCGTCCAGTTCATATTTCAAATAAATAAATTCGACTAATGGGCTGTGCGACGAATTTTTTTCGCGTATTGCCATTTTTCCACTTTGCATATCGATAAAAGACATCCGACTAGTGAACCTTTCGGTGATTTTACGTAAGTTGTTCAGTGCGTTAGCAAGGAACATTATTCACATAGATCAGATACTTATTGAATTCACTTCTGCTTTTGTTTCGATAAGGGCATGTTGCCGAAATATCAAACCAACTATGTCTCCATTCTCCTAGTTTTCTCCGAGGAATAAGGCTAATACTACTCAGCCTGATTCGGTGATATTCCATTTGTCGAATTACCATTCGTTAAATTAATATCTCAACGAAAAGACACTAAAGCACTCACTGACCAATCGGTGAATTTCCATTCGCAAATTCGTCATTCACCTAAATTGATATTTGCATATATCTTTTTTCGACACATTGACCCTCGGCTTATAAACATTTCGGCTAATTTGCGTTCGGCCCATTAACATTCTGTCTAATTTTCATTTCGTCAATTCACATGCGGTCAAAAAGCATTTCGTCAAGATGACATTCGGCTTTAAGCCCTTCGTCTTACTAGCATGGCGGCAAACAAACACGGGACATTCGTTTTTTTCCATGCGGTGAAAAAAGCTTTAGATAAAACGCCAGACAGCAATTTTTCCTGGAACAGTTGATACAATAGCCAGATGACAGCATGACAGTGAACGCACGACGCATGACCGTTAACGCCCACCGGTCCGCTACTGATCCCGCGGGTCGGTAGGTCAGCTGACCCCGCGGGTCGGTAGATCAGCTGACCCCGCGGGTCGGGAGGTCAGCTGACCACGCGGGTCGGTAGATCAGCTGACCCCGCGGGTCGGGAGGTCAGCTGACCACGCGGGTCGGTAGGTCAGCTGACTCCGCGAGTCGGAGGTAAGCTGACCCCTGCGGGTCGGGAGGTCAGCTGGCTTCGCGGGTGGTAGGTCAGCTGACCTCGTGGGTCGGTGGGTCAGCTGAGCCCCGCGGGTCGGGAGGTCAGCTGACCCCGCGGGTCGAGAGGTCAGCTGACCCCGCGGGTCGGGAAGTCAGCTTACGGCGCGCACGTCAGTCGTTCATTAATCCAGGGCACCGGCCCAGGCGCGTGCAGTGTCGCAAAGTATGCTTTGGAGTGGGGGTTGGTGTGCAGAGTAGGAAACAACGGGTAAGCGTACTTCATATGTACTCAAAAGCGTGCTTCTCCCAGGTATTCATCCATTAATTCTCAGAGTCCGGGAAACCCCAACTAAATGGGAAACTATACTCCTGGGTTCAGGACGCTAGCACGGGGCACCAGCTCAGGTCACTGGCAACGGACCCCAGCCCAGGTCACTGTCATATGTCACCAGCGCAGGCTACCAGCTCAGTTCCCATCACATGCCACCGGTACAAGTCATTAGCACAGATCACCAGCACAAGCCACCAGCCCAGGCCACCACCGCAGATCACTACCTTAGGTCATCAACGCAGGTCACCACCGCAGATCACTAGCCCAGGTCACCAGAGCAGGTCACCAGCACAGGTCACTAGCGCAGGTCACCACCGCAGATCACCAGCCCAGGTCACCACCGCAGATCACTCCATAGGTCACCAGCACAGTTCACCACCGCAGATCACTAAGGTCACCAGCGCAGGTCACTAGCGCAGGTCACCAGCGCAGGTAACCAGCACATGCCACCACCGCAGATCACTTAGGTTACCAGCGCAGGTCACTATTTCAGGTCACCAGCACAGGTCACCAGCACAGGTCACCAACCCAGGAAGGCGACAGACGCGGCACGCTTACAGACGTTACGGTGCAGGCAGACGTCGTAGCAGCACCGGTCGCGGTAGGAGGGGCACTGCGAGTCGTACCAGCAGGTGAGCAGGGCGGTGACCCCGGAGGCCGAGCCGTGACCTGGGCGGCAGTGGTGGCTCTGCGGCGGACACTGCACTGGGACACGTGCGGAATCGAGGTCAGGTCATGAGTTCAGATGAAGGCCACGCACACTGACAGCTCAATGTCAGAACGGGGGACACGTGATTAGAACCGTGTAAAATATGTTAAGAAAGAATGCTGCACACTGCATCATGAGGCCGTCAGAAATCAGCACTGCTGACTGCATCATGAGGCCAGCCAGCGCTGCTGACTGCATTATGAGGCCGACAGTAGCCAGCGCTGCGGACTGCACCATGAGGCCGGCAGTAAACAGCGCTGCTGACTGCATCATGAGGCCGACAGTAGCCAGCGCTGCTGACTGCATTATGAGGCCGACAGTAGCCAGCGCTGCGGACTGCACCATGAGGCCGGCAGTAAACAGCGCTGCTGACTGCATCATGAGGCCGGCAGCAGCCAGCGCTGCGGACTGCACCATGAGGTCGGCAGTAAACAGCGCTGCTGACTGCATCATGAGGCCGGCAGCAAACAGCGCTGCGGACTGCACTTGGTGCGAAGGCGAGGCTGGTACTTACAGCGGGAGGCACCAATGGTGCCGGGCAGGCAGCAGTAGTACCAGTGTTTCGGAGAGTACAGGTGGTAGTCCGGGCGGGGGCAGAAAAACCTGCGACGGGCGGCGCCATGTTGCGTCAACCGGCAATTGAAAAAGAGCTGTTTGTGTCGGAGTTGTAACCAGTAGTGCTGCGCCGAAATTACGAAGTACATAGGCGGGAAAATTGATCAAAGTCGGTTTGCTGGTGCGATAGGCACTTGTACCGGACGGTTTTCAAATGCCCCGAAAGGCTGAACGGGATTTGCAGCATCATACCGTAGGGAAAATGGCAAGTTTAGAAGAAAGACGCGAAGCAGCGTTGTAGAGCGGTCGCGTCCGTCCCGTCCCGCACCTAGCGAGCCGAGTTTGATTCACACTGGGGAGCATATACATGTGCTCTTTGTGGCAATTAGATTCAAGATATGCTGCGAATTGATGATGCCAAAGCAGTATATTTGCGTCTTCGTGCGCGCGTCTGGTGATGAGGAAATATTTCTGAGCATTGATCCAATGAGGGTACTGCTACAGTGACTCAAGTGTATGCCATAAATGTGCGATCATAATGCATGAATAGTAATGATTTAAAATAAAGTTATTGTGAAAAAGTAAGTGGCGCAGTATTCAGGGCCTGAATACTCCTGCGATGCTCTCAGACGTTAAGCAGTGGGTAAAGTTCGCCGGTCTGGGATGACTTCACTCAGGCCGGCAGCAGGAAAATAACTGACAACAGAAGAACTAAGCCTGAGTTCATCTCGGGACATTGGGATATAACAGGTCAAGCTGATAATTCAAGCAATACGAGGATGCTTTCCATTGGATCACGGTCTTCGATGCGAGGTATACGATCAGAAAAGAGCGAACGTGTGCGCTCCTGTTGTGGCTTGTTCGCACTCTTCTAACGCTACGAGTAACGGTGGCTTTCTGACAGTCGAAAGGTAGACAAGAAGGTCTACCGTATCGGCAGTCGTGAAGCTCCGGTCGATCTCTGTGGCCTGTTCGCACTACACCAACGCTACGGGTAGCGGCGACTTCCCGACAGTCGAAAGGTACAGAAGAAGGTCTACCGTATCGGCTGTCGCGAAGCTCTGGCCGATCTCTGTGGTCTATTCACACTACACTAACGCTACGGGTAGCGGTGACTTCCCGACAGTCGGAAGGTAGAGAGGAAGGTCTACCGTATCGGCTGTCGCGAAGCTCAGGTCGATCTCTGTGGTCTGTTCGCACTACACCAACGCTACGGGTAGCGGTGACTTCCTGACAGTCGGAAGGTAGACAAGGTGTACCGTATCGGCTGTCGTGAAGCTCAGGTCGATCTCTGTGGCCTGATCGCACTACACCAACGCTACGGGTAGCGGTGACTTCCCGACAGTCGGAAGGTAGAGAAGAAGGTCTACCGTATCGGCTGTCGCGAAGCTCTGGCCGATCTCTGACCTGCAGGAGACCACAGCCGGGAAGAACGGGCTGGCCTCGGCAGCGTTGGGGTACAGCACTGTGTGACCTTTGACCCAGAGCGCCGCGGGGTGCAGCGCGTGCCGCTTCGGAGGCGCCCGCGCTGGTGGGTCGGTGCCGCAGGCCACCACAGCCAGCAGGGCCGACACCAGCGTCCACAACGTCGGCCGCATCGCGATCTCCTTGAGGTTAAGCCTGGAAAACAGCGCGGGCAGGAGCACTCTGCATGCGCGCATGTGCACCCTACCGTGCGCCACAGCGACCGCAGGACGAAAGACGCTACGGGCCAGACTAGTCTGCTGAATGCTGATGCATCGGTAAACAACGGAGCGACAGGTGCGTTGCATATTGGGTGGTCTAAGGTAGGAGGAAATAGTTGGCTTTCGGACTCCCGCAGTTGGCGAACGCATACGGCATAAAGAAGACTGGGAGATGTGGCAAGCATGCCGGGACATTATACCTGTCGTACATATCGTAAACACGCATGAATGGCTTGCATTCTCCCACAGTGTTTGGTGTCATGGGTATATACGTGGGAAACACTGGCTAAATAAGGAAATCAATTGCACCAAAACGACAGCAAAGGGAAGACGAAGATAAAAAGAGAGGGCAGCAAATGATGCTCTAATAGCATGAAAGCCAGTGGGGCAAAAACCAGAGAAAAATAGAGCAAACCAGTACAAAAGCGCCAAACACTGGAGTGTCTGGAAGGGAAAAATCAGGATTCTGCCACGCAGTGATTCTGCCATACTTTTGAAATTGAAAACCTATACACAAAGAGTGTTAGTTGCTTCGGTAGAAAAGCAGCGTAAGCATGCACCTATATCGGCTCACTGGCCGTACGACAACCTTTACACAAAACTTCAGTTTTCTCACACTGCACGTTTTGTCACGACAAAATCATTTCAGAACATTGCGCGTCAGGAACCCACGGCCAGCTTTCGCTGCCACACACGATCTGACATGACGCCCGCGGACAGGGAGCGGACGTCCATAGTCCATACCTGCGGTGGCGCTCCTCGTCAGCTTCTTCCAACGTTCCGGCGCGGACACCGCGGGCTCACAGAGCGGTCCCGCCCCGGGGCGTCGCTCCGCCCGACTTCTCGTGACCCGTCTTCACGGAAGGCTGCCCACGACACGCGGCAGGGGCGCGACGGCAGGAGGCGACCTCATCACGCTCTCCTCTCAGGTCGGATCTCGCACGAGGCCGACAGGAAGTGTGGCTCTGTGTTGCACGCGCGCCGTGCTTGTGCTTGATTTTGGGCAAGGTCAGAATCGGCGCCGAAGGCGATTCCATTCGCGTTGTGGTGAAGTAGATTTCTTGGAAAGTTTTTGAAGGCCTGGAGACGTGACCGACTGAAACATGTCGAATGGCTGCTTTTCTGTCATCCTGAATGCCATGATATGGAACATGAAATGTTGCCCTCGCTTTGTAACAACTGACATCCTGCTTATGCAAGAAGTGTCATTGCATCGCATCGCATTTCGCGGTTTCTAGTTCGACAAATCACCTAACTGCAACCAAAAGCAATAATAATTACACTTCTGTTAGGCACCTCAAATTTAATGCGGAGCGATGCGAATTGCCATGTAGACAATTCACGACAATGGCAAAAAGCAAGCCTCTGACCTTCGAACGACGAAGTCATTTTGCGTCAGCTTGCGGAAGCAGAAAGTATTGGACTGAGATAATTTGGAGGGAGCGAGATAGCGGTCCCATGCACAATAAGTGCGGCAAGCTCTGGATCAATCCGAGCTCCGCAGCCTCTAGTTACAAGCGAAGCGTCTTCGGCATAGCGAGTGGAAATGTTCCGTCGTGTTTTCGCTTCGCCGCCGTCGTGACAGCGAAACATCCTTGTTTTTGCCTGGCGTTTTTGCAAAGCGAACACAATGCGCCCGCGGCGCGTTCGCTGCGGCGACCTCGGCCGACACTGGCCGTGACCCAGTGACGTCACAAAATAACGGTGTCACTTGGCCGGCAGCCTGCGGCTGCGCTCGCAGTTGGTGCAGCGTGCCTCGAACCCCAGATGGCGCAGTCGCCAAAAACACAAAACGACAGCACGTGCGAACGGCGCGTGCGCGTCACGGGCCTCGCCAGCCACTGTCGGGAGGAAATTGGTGGCGTGTTGGCTGCCATGAGCTAAGCTCTTTTTAGAGTAAGCTCAATATGGAACCGTGCAGACGCCGAAATGATAGGCTTGCTGTCATACAGAAGTTCCTGATTGCATGATATAGGCAGATGCATACATCACGTACGCAGTGCTTAATTGCATGTGTATGTAAGCTAAAATGTATGCATTGAAAACTACGCTGGCCATCGCTCAGCTGCGATGCAGGGTCGACAAACGCCAGCACGTGGTGATGGACTACTGGCCGTGGGTGTGGCCGCGCAGGAAGGACGATGTCAGCTACCAATGTTGCGTACCGAACGCGTTTTGGGTCATCGCCGATCACCTAAACCGCGCAGTGGCAGCAGCGCATGCTTGAAGCCAGTGCAATTCTGCTATGGTGGCTGGTAAACTGCCAATATCGTAACAAACAGTGAAGTGCTAAGCGTAACGGAGAGAACGAGATGCGTGATTTTTTCGGTGAAATGTTTGTCCGAGAAATGTAAATATAATCCTGTTATTCACACACACACACACACACACATATATATATATATATATATATATATATATATATATATATATATATATGTGTGTGTGTGTGTGTGTGTGTATGTAAGCTAAAATGTATTAATTGAAAACTACGCGACGAACTTCAAGACTGCAGTGGCTGAAGCTGGCGGTGCGTTGTCAGAACTGGCCTCATGCAGACTGCCCCCTGGGGCCTCACACGCCAAGTGGGCCTTACGCCGACGAGCATGCAAAAAACGCTTCGCGAATGAGTTTCTAACCAGCGAATACATTTCAATCTTAGTCTTAGCGCACATAGTTCCATGGGATGTGGTTTTGCACGTGGCTTCTACTTTATTGGGAAAGGCACGTGACTTAAGTCGTCACGCATCTTTTCATGAGCGCCAGCAGCTGCGCAGGCATGTAATCAGTCAGGGGCCATGGTACAACCGGAGTTCGAACCCGGGCCCTCCACGTGGGAGTCGAAGGCGCCAAGCACCCGGCCATCACGCCCTATTTCATCACGTTTACTATTACATCACGCCCATCACGGCCCCGTTACACATGACTTCGTAGCGCGACAAGGTACGCTTACTACGCACGCATGCACCTACGCATCAAAGCTGATGTCTATTTCCATTGCTCCACTGGCAGCTTTATGCACAGCCTCGGTGCCGGTGGCCCGGGTGATGGCACTGACGTCGCGGGTTGATCGTGTTGCAGGAAGGCGCCAGTGGGAGATGAACCTTTGCATCTGGTGATTCTGACCTATTGCACAGTGTCTTAGTTCCCGCACTGTGGTTAACACCCGCCTGACTCGCTTATGCAGACCATTCTGTAGCGCCGTACATCACTGGATCGTACAAAAAACAAAAAAACGAAACAAAACAAAACAAAAACGGTCGTACAGGTATAGCAACAAAGGGTGCAACCCAACGCCTAGAAAAGTGTGCCCTACCTATTTGTCGTTCACTCGGCGGTGGTAGCAACACATTTAGACATGCTGAACGCCACAAACTAAATGTAACGAAACGCCGATCACGTTAAGTTATTTCCTTAGATAAAGAAAGCAGTCGTGCTGTTAGGGACATTGGCGGGCGCTGGGACGTTCATATCAGTCCTCTGAGAGAACCTGCCAGGACCTGGGACGTTTACATCAGTCCAGTGGGCAACACTGTCGGATCCTAGAACGTTTATGTCAGCCCTGTGAGGCAGCTGTCGGGACCTGACCGTGGGATATTCATATCAGACGGGCCGTCAGTACGCGCAATGCATTCCTGGTCTCCCTTAACCGTTTTAGGTACGCTCTCACCAAACACATGCTGGAACCATGCTTACCGAAACTCACGTTTGTCCTCCGTCACATATTGCATTGTCTTTCGGTCCGGGCAGGCGCAGCCAAAACCTCAGTTTTCCCCCATCCGAAAACTCCTGACTTCGCAGCAAGAGCTGTGAAGGGAACACGGCGATGCGAGCAAGCTCCGACACTCTAGACTCTGGGATGGAACCGAACTAGCGTCTGATTAAGAAGCGTGACGTCACGAGTGTGGAAGGCCATGCACGAGTCAGGGCCGTAGGTAGCACGCGAGATGCTCGTGGCAAGGTCGGGGCTCTCAACCCACGCCACTCGTGCCTGGGACGCGGGACACCTGCAGCTGCCAATGTGTAGGCTGGCGTTCTCTCAGCGGACCTTCCGGTGTCGTGCTGCACTCGCGTGGAACCGTCTGCCAGCGGCGGACACTAAGTGCAGATCGTTGTCCACTTTTAAGAACGGTATTGGGAGCACGTGGGAGTATGATGCAGGCTCCATGACTTGTGTGCTACGGTGTTTACAATTTATGATTAGATTGGTACATGATTGAAGGCATCTTAGCTTGTGACAAACTTTGTTGACGAAACTACACATTTTATATACCGCGACTTGCTTATGACGCGAATCCGTAAGTGATATCATCGGAAAACTTGAAACGAAGTACACACAGTAGACGCATACGTGTCGTACGCCGGTACTTGATACTGGTTGACAAGGCCCCGATATCCTAAACGCCGTGACCAGCCAAATGCGCGCCACCTCAGTCACCTGTCGTTACAGATTACTGTATCGAGACTCGCAACTACGGTGTTTTGGACACACGTATGTGGACACACACACGTGTCGAGAAGCGATTCTCATCAATTCTGGGAAATGTTTCCAGCTTCTTTCAGGTGCACGTTTAACCGTAGCCTGTTCACTTACACCATGCTCAGCGTCCGGGATTTTTACGGCGGCAGGTTTTGAGAACTCTCTTGGCTTGCAGGCCCGCCCCAGACGTGACATGACTGACGAGCAATGAAAGGCCATGTGCAGACGGCGCGCCCGAAAGCCCCAATTAGCGCTCAGGCCGGGACCATCACGCCGCCAGCGGCCCCAGCGGCAGCCGTCGGCACCGGTGTCCGGCAGCCAGCAGACAACGGCGCACTACGGGCCTCAGCGTTAGCCGTCGGCACCGGTGTCCGGCAGCCAGCAGACAACGGCACACTACAGGCCTCACCCTTAGCTATCGGCACCGGTATCCGGCAGCCAGCAGACAACGGCGCACTACAGGCCTCAGCCTTAGCTATCGGCACCGGTATCCGGCAGCCAGCAGACAACGGCGCACCATGGGCCCCAGCGGCAGCCGTCGACACCGGTATCCGGCAGCCAGCAGACAACGGCGCACTACAGGCCCCTGCGGCAGCCGCCAGCACCAGCATCCAGCAGCCAGCAGACAACGACGCCCCACATGGGCTAGTATATTTACAGACATGGTCAGGCAGTCCATGGCTGAGATCTGCGCGCTGGTTGCTAAACGCCATGTGAGCACTCAACGCCATGCGCGCTGCCCGCGGCGCGGTAACGATGGACACCCACCGCTCGACAAACATGGCGAGATTACGATGATCACGATGATGACCGCCGATTTTGTTTTCAGCAACGTGCGTTTGCACTGATGCTGTCTCCGTTGTAAGTTAATGCCTAAGAGACACCAGCGCGGCCCAACACGAATGAACCAGCGCCGAAGCAATCAGAAATGGCACGGGAAAACCTTTGAAAACGAATTTGAATGATCATTGCGTCTGACGATCCAGCATCTTGCCTATTGGACAGTGGACACAAAAGCATCCCCCCCTCCCCAACCTCCACTCCCCCCTTGGAAGCAACAGGCACCAGCATGACATGACACTTCTACAACGACCCAGCCACGGCGGGGCTTCGGGACACCAAGCCGCGTGCCGGGCCACACCCCACGGCGGTCCTCACAGGGTCACGGCCAGACCCAGCGGCGGCGCGCCTCCAGGGCGTCCAGCACCTCCTGCATCTCCTTCTCGCCGCGCTGCCGGTGGCGGCGGTACTCCTCGAGCCGTGCGCGCAGCTCGCGCGCCAGCAGCGCCGTCACGGACGGCCTGCTCGGGTCCGCCGGCCGCAGCGGCGACTCGGCGCCGCCCAGTCGGCTCCGCTTCGTCGCCAGACGGGGCGGCGAGGCGGCCGGCCGGCGGAGGCCCGGCGACACGCGCTCCTCCGCTCCGGCTCGGGCCGCGTCCGTCCACGCGTCACCGGCGGGGCTACCCGCCGCGTCGGCGCTGGCTCCAGGCGCCGCCTGAGACCAGCGTCGGCCGGCCGGCTGCCGGGCGGGGCCGCGCTCCGGGCGCGCCGGGCTCCAGTCCAGCCGAGCCGGCGCGGCCGACTCTCCGCCGGTGTCGGCGCCCGCACAGGCAGTCGGCGTGTGGCAGCCTCGACCGGCCGCGCGCGGGCAGAGCGGCACGCGCCTCCGCTCGGCAGCAAACGCAGCGCCGGCTGCTGCCGCCTCGGCCGCCTCCTCGAGCGCTGCATCACCGGGTGAAACGGGATCCAGGAAGGCGTCGCCCGAGAGATCCATGCCGTTGATGTCTATCACGCTGCTGTTGACCAGGACGCTTTGTACACGACCGGTTTCTGCCATATATTGGCCGCGGTCATCATCCTCCCTCCGGAGGAAGGACTGCTGGCCGAAATCAGCAATCGTTATGTCCCCATCATCCCGGATGCTCTGCTTGAACTCGTCCACCCGCCTCAGAACAGACCTCGGCGAGCCCGGCACCGCCATCTGGACGTCCGGGTCATGCGCATCGATCTTGTCGAACTGGTCTGACTGGTTCGTCGCATAGCTTTGTGACTCAGCAGCGGACATGTCTATGTCCTGGTCACCCACAACGTCCCGGTGCGCTTCTGACTGCTTCAGGAGATAGGTGTGCGCAGGTGAACGGGTCGTCACCACCTCCTGATCCTCTACAGAACTTCTGTTCGACCAGCTCGACTTTTTCGGGAGAGTAGTGTGCGTGGCTGGAGAGGCGCTGTTTCGGGAGATGTCCTGATTGCCCACAGCGTTCTCGATCAACCGATCCGAGCGCTCTGAGAGAGAGCTGTGCGTGACTGGCGCATCTTCGCCGATGTCCTGATTTCCCACAGCGTTCTCGTCCAACTCATCCGAGTGCTCTGGGAGAGAGCTGTGAACGACTGACGCATCTTCGCCGATGCCCTGATCCTCGGCGAAGTCCGCGTTCAAACCATCAGAACGCCTAAGAAACGAAGCGCGCGCCACTGGCGCAGTCTTGTTGACGGCCTGATCATCCAGAGCACTCCTGTTCAAATCAGCTGACTGCCTCAGGAGGCAATCACGCGATATTGGAGCGGTCTTGTTCACGTCCTGATCCGCCGAACGGATCGCGTTCCAGTCATCAGACTGCTGAACACAAGAGGCGGCCGGGCTTGCAGCGGTCTGGTTCGTGCCACGACTCTCCACAGCGCTCTTGCTCACATTTCCTGACTGTTTCAGGGGAGAGGAGTACATGGATAGCGCAGTCGTGCTGAACTCCTGACCATCCACGGCGCTCTCGTGCGCGTCACCTGACTGTCCGAGACAAGCGCCCGGGGGCGGAGCAGTCCTGCTCACATCCTCGTCTCTGTCAACGCTCCTGTTCAGCTCATCCGACTGCCCCAGACGAGAAGCAGTGCGCACTGGAGCAGCTCGCTCGGTGCTGTGATCCTCCATGGCGCTCTCGTTCGACCGGTACGGGACTGGGTCATTCCGGTTGATGTCCTCACAACCCGCGACGCTTTCGTTCAACCGACCTGACTTTTTCAGGGCGGAAGTGTACGGAACTGGAGCAGTCTGACCGGCGGCCTTGCCCTCCATAGCGCTATTGTCCAACTCACGTGGCTGTTTCAGGACATAAGTCTGCGGAGCAGGATCTGTCTTGCCGGCAATACATCTCTCTTTGTCGTCTCCGTCCAACCCATAGGACTGCTTCAGGAAAGAGGCATGAGGGATTGGAGCAGCCTTACCGGCGTGTTCATCCTCCACGGCACCCCGGTCCATCCCATCAAGTCGCTTCGAGACAGAAGTGTGTGGGGTTGGCAGAGCCTTGCCGAAGCCCTGATCCTCCGTTTCCATCAAGTCATGCGACTGTTTTGGGAGAAGCGTGTGCGAGATCGGAGCAGCCTCGTCGACACAGTCCTCCCCTGTAGCGCCCTGGTTCAGCTTATCCGACTGTTTCAGAAGAGAAGCGTGCGAGACGGCAGCAGTCTTGTCCATGTTCTGATCCATTACGGTGCCCCTCTCCTTCTCTGGAAGTACTGGGTGGAAGACTGCCCCAGCGAAGTCCATGTCAGCACTTTCCATGGAGCTCTTGTGCATCGAGTTCGCTGGGTTCGGGAGGACATTCTGGGTGTCTGCTCCTTCAACCTCGACGTCACTCTCTGTGACACTTCCGTTCGACAGCTCCTTCGCCTCGGTGAGCACAGGTTTTGCGACTGCGTCAGATAACGCGTCACGACTCTCCACAGCTCTTTCGCCGAACAAACTCGTTACCTCCGGAGGGACAGCCTGGGCGACTGCGCACGTGAACTCCATGTCGTCATTCTGAACAGCAGTTTTACCCAATAGGTGCGCCTGTTCTACAATGGCATTCTGAGTGACAGCACCGGTCACATCCACATCATCGCTCTTTTTCAGCGGGTCCTTCAGCTTGGACAGGACAGCGTCAGCGACCGCTCCAGTGATCTCCATGTCATCGGTGTGAACAACACTCGCGCTCAGCAGGCTCTTCGGCACTGGGAGAACAGACGAGGCGGCTGTACCAGTCCCCTCAATGTCGTCGTTTTCCATACCGCCCTTGTTCCTCACATCTGCCGGCCCGGGGCGGGCCGCTTGCGTGACCGCGCTGGTGAACTCCATGTCATCAGTCTCAACCACAGTCTTGTTCAATGGGCTCCTCGGGCTTGGGTCGTCGGGTTTTGTGTTCACACAGCCGAGCTCCTTCTCACGAGTTTGAACAGAGCCCTCGTCCGACAGGTTCGTCGCCTTAGGAACGACAGGTTCGGCGATAGCGCCGGTGCCACCACTTTGTATACCACCGCTGATCAACAGGCTCTTCGTCTTGGGGAGAACACTTTGGGTGATTACGCCGGTAAACTCCATGTCTTCACTTCCCATTACGCTCTTGTGAGAAACGTTTGCTGATTGAGGAGGCACAGGCTGGGAGAGAGCCTCAGTGAACTCCATGTCTCCACTCTCAACAGTGCCACGGGCCAAATGACTCGTCTTAGCGGGAATGCTTTGGGTGACAACACCAGTAAACTCCATGTCTTCACTTCCCACAATGCTCTTGTGAGAAGGGTTTGTTGGTTTAGGAGGTACAGGCTGGGGAAGCACCTCAGTGAACTCCATGTCAGCATTCTCAACAGTGCCACTGGCCAGACGACTCGCCGTCTTCGGGAGAACACTTTGGGTGACAACACCAGTAAACTCCATGTCTTCACTTCCCACAATGCTCTTGTGGGAAGGGTTTGTTGGTTTAGGAGGTACTGGCTGGGGAAGAACCTCAGTAAACTCCATGTCTCCACTCTCAACAGTGCCACGGGCCAAACGACTCGCCGTCTTCGGGAGAACACTTTGGGTGACAACACCAGTAAACTCCATGTCTTCAATGCCCAGAATGCTCTTATGAGAAGGGTTTGTTGGTTTCGGAGGTACAGGCTGCGGGACCGCCTCAGTGAACTCCATGTCTCCACTCTCAACAGTGCCACTGGCCAAACGAATCGTTACCTTGGGGAGAACGCTTTGGGTGACAACACCAGTAAACTCCATATCTTCACTTCCCACAATGCTCTTGTGAGAAGGGTTTGTTGGTTTAGGAGGTACAGGCTGGGGAAGCACCTCAGTGAACTCCATGTCAGCATTCTCAACAGTGCCACTGGCCAAACGACTCGTCATTTCGGGGAGAACGCTTTGGGTGACAACACCAGTAAACTCCATGTCTTCACCTCCCACAATGCTCTTGTGAGAAAGGTTTGGTGGTTTAAGAGTTACGGGCTGGGGGAGAACCTCAGTGAACTCCATGTCTCCACTCTCAACAGTGCCACGGGCCAAATGACTCGTCTTAGCGGGAATGCTTTGGGTGACAACACCAGTAAACTCCATGTCTTCACTTCCCACAATGCTCTTGAGAGAAGGGTTTGGTGGTTTAGGAGGCACAGGCTGGGGGAGAGCCTCAGTGAACTCCATGTCAGCATTCTCAACAGTGCCACTGGCCAGACGACTCGCCGTCTTAGGGAGAACACTTTGGGTGACAACACCAGTAAATTCCATGTCTTCACTTCCCAGAATGCTCTTGTTACATTGGTTCGCAGGCTTAGGAGGCACGGGCTGGGGAAGTACCTCAGTGAACTCCATGTCACCGCCCTGGATATGACCTTGGTCCGATAGCTTCTGCTTCGCGGAGGCGTTCCGCGTCACGATACCAGTCATATCCGTGTCACTACCTTTGTCCGTTGGATTCTTTAGCTTCGGCAGGAGAGCGCTGGTGACCACGCCAGTCAGCTCCATATCATCAGTGCGAACAACGCTCCTGTCCAGCACCTTCTTCAGCTTTGGGAGAGCAGCGCGGGTGACTGCGGCAGTCATCTCCATGTCATCGTCTCCCATGACGCTCTTGTCCAGCAGGTTCGTCGTCTTCGGCAGGCCAGTCCGAGCGGCCGCGCTGGTGCTCTCCATGTCGTCAGTCTGAGCCGCGGTCGTGTTCAGCAGCTCGCTCACTGGCGCGATCCCAGTCTGGGTGACCACCCCAGTAAACTCCATGTCATCACTCCGAGCGACGGTCCTGTCCAGGGCCTCAGTCCGCTTCGACACAGGCGTTTCCGCGACCGTCGCGCTCCCGCCCCCGCGTCGCCCCCTGCCGCTGACAGTGCTGGCGGCTCCTGCGTCGCCCCACCCCGCCAGCACTGGCGCGGCGTTCTGGCCAGCCGGCCGCGGCCCCTCGGTCGGCTCCCAAGCCCGGAGCGGCTCCGGCGCGCCGCCGCCGGCCGGCTGCCGCGGCAACTCCGGCGCGGCGGCGCCAGGGCCGCGCCGCCACTCCGCTGCCACTCAGCTCGCGGAGAAACTCCGGAGTGCCGGCGTCGGCCAGTAGCAGCAGGTCGGCGACGCCACCGACGCCGGGCTCACGTAGGGACGGCCGCGGCCCGGCGCCAGACAGCCGCAGCAGGACCGGCGGCGTGCGCGCGTCGCCAGCAGCCAGCTCGCGCAACAGCAGCGGCGTGCCCGCGCCGTCCGCCGGCCGCAGCCGCTGCAGGAGGGCGGTGCCCGGCGGCGGCGGCGGCGGCGTGGACGGCGCGGCGGCCACCCGCCGCGCCGCCGACCGCGGCACCATGTTCTCCTTGTCCGGGTCGCTGTCCTCGCGCGAGAAGGCGGGTGGCGGGCCCAGCAGCGCGTCCAGCCCGGCGGTGGCGGCGGACGACGGCAGCACCAGGCGAGGCTCGAACATGGACGAGTTGGCCATGTCTGGAAGATGGCGCAAACCGGTCACAGATGGGGCGGCGACGGCCGCCTGACACTGCGTGTGAACCGGAACTGTCTCAGTGCAAGATACTAGTACAGAAGACGGCGAGAGACCTAAGAACAGAATTAGATCCCGTGACGCGGCTATTTCATACAGCAGGCTGCTTTTGTGCACCAATATTACAATATTATCCATCCCAGGCCACGCAAGAACCGCCACAAGCTGTCCACAACCGCAGCGACACAAAGCGGTTCACTGGAAAACAAAACATGAAGGAATTCAAAGCTTGCGCGAGCGCACACACGTCACACGCCACGGAAGAAGCCGAATGGTTGGCCCGAACCACACATCAGCACATCGAGAGACCACGAAAACGAAACTTGAACCGAACCCAGCCTGTGCGTGAGCCCAGACGCGTCAACCCTCTCCCCCCCAAAACCACCACACTCTTCCTGCACGGCGGCGGCCGGCGCCACCAGCGCGCGGTGTCGCGCCCGCTGCTCACCCACCGGTCAGGTCCATACTGCTCTGGCCGCAGTCGGCGCTGGCCGTCTCGCGCGAGCTGTCGGTGAGGTGCACCTCGCGCTCGTACGCCTCCGTCCACATGGTGACGTTCATATCGACGTTGTCCGTGCAGAACTCCCTGCCGCGCGGCGCGAGGGGTCACCGCCTGATGTCGGCCGTGTCATGGCATGCAATGACATAGCACATTTTATGACAAGACGTAACATATGGAATGACATGACAGCGCATAACATGACTTAACACATGGTATGACATGACAACACGTGGTGTGGCATGACATATCACGCCATGTCATGACATGGCATGACATAGCACATACCATGGCATATATCATGCCATGGCAGAATATGCTATTTTATGGCATGGAACACGTCATGACATCGAACAAATTAATATAAAGGCCTTGCCACGACAACAGGCATGTCATGTCATGCCATAGGTCACGGCCTGACACCGGAAATGACAAGCCATGCCATGACATATGTACACGTGCGCCAAGCGTGTGCGTTCGGCCTGGCTGGTCAGTTTTCTCGAGTTCGTACTCAATCGGTCAGATTCCTCGCTTGCAACGCGATGCAATGCCATGCAAAAACGCACCGCCGTGACCGCGTCGCTCCCACCCCTGCACTCACTGCACGTGGAAGCGGTCGGCGAAGCTGACGCGCCGCGACAGGCGGCGGCTGCTCGTCACCGTCGCCGTCCTCTCGGTCAGCTCCTCCGACGGCGAGCACGGCACCGGCATCTTCAGAATCTGGGGCAGCGAGACGGCTCGATTGCACGAGCCTCGCACAATGGCGCGTGGGAGGCGACGCTAATCCATCATGCTAGGATTTTTTCAAAAGATCAGCCCCGACAACTGGCACGTATGGGTTTCTGGGTATCGGAGCTCACTAAGAAGCCCTTGCTGGGAGTCCTGGCACCGTCACCCGTTCGGAGATGTCCAGGTTAAGAGAACTTTGTGGCCGGTTTAATGCCCCATTAGTTGGCGAGACCCGTACTATTCTGACGTCACCTGACCTTGTGTCAAAATTACGAAGCCATACATCTCTGAGAGTTCTTAGGCAATAAGATGATTGCTTTTAGGATTACAAGAAACTCTCTTGACCTGAGGAGAGTTATCACGGTCACACCGAGGTCTAAACCAATCTGCGTTTTTATTGAAGAGCTTACTGAATGGGGTAGTCTCTGATGCTCATTTCAAATTTATCAATTGCAGAAGCCGCAATAGACATCTTCAGTGAGCTTCTCAAAGTTCAGGGTAGGTCACTGACCTAAAATGGCCGATCAACATTTCATTTTAGGGAACATACCGCCTAGCGCAATCCACAACTTATCAAAATGCAAAAATCAAAAGAACTGGTAGGATTTAGTCACCATGACCTTGTTAAGGTAAAAAGGTCACTGACCTTAAATTAACACCAGTAACCTTTTGCTTACAGTAGGTATCTAGGTTCAAGGCGGTTGCATGAAGAAGTCATGGAGCACGTTGGCCACCAACCTGGAGTTAAACCTAGTTTGACCATATTTGACCAGATCATAACCTAGGAACCTAAAATTTCGACACAAGTGAGTTCAAATGTGGGCCAACCCACCCTGTGTACTTGGTGTCCGTGAATCTCTTAATTTTTTAGATCTCAGGGGGTCAAATTGACCCCCGACCCAAGCAAGGGACATTCAGCTACCCGGGCGCATGTCAACAGCAGCGCAGGGCACTCAACAAATGGAAGAATCAAAGACCCATGTAAAAGACCACTAAACAACTGGGAATACCTGGCAAGCCAACATTACATGGCCACCTGTAAGAACAAGGACCATCTGAGCATAAATGAATAGCTCGAGACCCATCTGAGGCCATTGATGGATGGTGAGTGCCTCAGCAGGCAGGTTCAGACAGGGCTGCCGGTAATAGTGTATGACCCTCTGGGCAGATGGGACGAACCTCAGGCCAATGGGGGAATGTTTTGCCCCACATTGCAAACATATAGGGTCTGGAAACAGCATAGGGCACCTCGACAGTGTTCAACACATGCTCTAACAGGTTCTAAAACTTTTCCAACATGATCCCACCAATCAGCCCAGGATTAATGTTGCCTGCTTGCAGGGCCCTCATCTTCACTTGTACATGGCCTGGCTGATTGGTAGGAACTAGTATTTTGGTAGGATTGGTAGGAACAAACTTAATGATCACCTGGATGCCCAAGTCAGCCAATTTTGCATATTTGGAGTTAAAACCTAAATCTTTTTGGCCAATTTGTGGCCCCATTGCAGCCTTCTTGGTCCCATGGGAGGATGGCAATCACCCCATTTGCCTCCCCCTCCCTCTGGATTCCACCTGGCTTAAAGGAACTGAAACCCCATCAGGCCCAGGTGAGTAAAAGCAAGACAGGTGCTCTAACCAGCTAAGCCAAAGGAGGGACAAATAGTAAAAAAAACAGGTGAAAAACAATGATACATGTTTGGGTACTGGAGATGACCAGTTGAGATCTAGTTTGCACATCCAAGCATAAATGAGGTATTTTCTGCACTTGTTATGTCAATTAGCAGGCTAGGTACTGAAACACTCATCACAAAATGTGATGTCAACAAATAAATAACCATCCACTACAGTATGGCACAAGTCAGGCTTCATCAGTGAACTTAACAGGATATACCCTTTATAGTACATCAGTGCTTAACTGTCAGCTAAGCATGGCAGCTCAGTGACACACAATATCAATAACACATTTAATGACAATGACAATTTGGGCTTTAGGGCACACCAACTACCATACCATGGCACCCATTCCAACATATGAATTCATGGCAAGTATCTGCATTTGGGTCCATATAGGGTGGCTGGAGTGTCAGACTCAAACCCACAAAGGGCAGTCTATTGTGACCATGACATTGCATGCCAGGCTGGCAGTCCTTTACAGACATTCCCGTGCAGTTGTGGACACAACCATTTACAAACTCACTGAGGAGCGGCGGCGATTCTTAGCCTGGCTTGTTAGATCTGGCTCCATGGCTCAGTGCAGGAGTTTCACCAGACTACCTACAACACACAAATATGTTAAAAGCTGAGATCAATCTCAGAAGCAGCTTAAATCTCTCAAACAAGCTTCATTTTGGCTGACATTACACAGATATCCCAAGTGGCATAACAATACCCTTTTGTTTGTTGCATGGCAAAACAGCCTGTGTGTTGATCATCAATGGAAAAGGGCAGCCAAAAAGAACTACTGTTCATTCAATTAATAGGTCATGGCCGGCACTTGCATCTCACTTTACAAGGCTCTTAGTACCCCAGCACCAAAATCAATTTCTCACGCCACTGAGTACCTCAAAGAAATGCAAGCAAAAACGAAAAACCTCACCTATCCTACGACCCACCTCGCCAGCACAAAAAAAATACTCTGCTTTTTAGGAACACGCGGAACCCATCCCCTGAACGTTGCCACAATCGATAAACCACATGAGTGCTTATTACACATAAACAACCATCCCGCCTCCATCAGCCTCAAATTTGAACTTGACGCCAAAGGTTAATCAGCTGACTAACGAATTACGTCACGATCGCACCCCAATCATTCATCCCACTTTTTGACTAAAAAGGACAAGCTAGATACATTTTTAACGTTTAACATCTTATTTCGTTTTGTTTTATGATAATTTGTTCGAAAATAATGACAACTTTTGGTAACTTTGCGTGCTTGCCGAGGTACTCGTTCCACATTTGTTTTTTTTCTTCATCTCTATAACAGTTCTGTTATGGCGCATCTGTGTCAAACGGCGAGCCCCCCCCCCCCCCCCCCGATATCGCCATCGCCGTATTGTCCATCCTTCCTACCAGGGCTAGAAGCAGGAGACGTCCGAGTCGCGTGGGTCGTGGAACCCCAGTGGCAACAATTGTCAACGGATTCCACGCGGACCAAGGACGTGGTTTTTGAGGCAATCAACTGAGTTCTGTTCGATGCACAATTTTAGAAATAAAGTAACATAGGAGAGGGTCAGCATAGATTCTCCCCTTTTATCTTTGTGGCGAATGCCATGAGCTTTTCGAACGAGGGAAATACGCTTCCTGTTGCTGGTAAGTGCATTTGCATGTAGCTGTCCGCTGATGTTGGAAAGACAATTTGCAGTGGATGGCATAGGGGTAACCACATTTCTAGCAATTGGGCAACAAATTAGGATGGGAGTGGTTAGTGCTTGAACTGGGATATGTGGGACTGAAAATGACTGCATTAGGAGGTCTGAAGAACATGCATTCTGTGGGTAAACTTAGGGACAAAGACCATTTTTGGGGGGAAACTAATGTAACTTGCACGCCCAACCTCATAAAGGTGACATCCGTGATGCCTGTGCCATCCAATTGCAAACACCATAAGTATGTAATTGGTGCTGGGACTGGTTGGGTTTGGAGCCACTTTTTTGGGGGGGGGGCAGGCAGATTGGTCTATCCTGTACTTCTCCACCTTTTAAAAACCTTGTGGCACATCTGGTCTTCTGTAGGCCAGTCACGTTATGAATTGCCCCATTCCCATGTGCAAGCGTTGTCAAATCATGGGCAGGCACTTCGTAATGAACCCTGAAACCATTTTAGCCTATCGACCAGACATTTCACTACACAATCTTAATGCTGTTAGTCAGAATGCTACATGTGCTCTAAAATGGTAAATGATGCCTGTTATAATGATAAGTGTGCTCTCAAAATGGTAGATTATGTGGGCATCCCTTCTTTGATGCTTTCCATCATAACGTTTCATGCTCTGATGTGTCTCGTTCTGGCTCTGTCCCTGCAGGTCCTGAAGAACCTCTGCCCAGTCAGCTTCTCTCAGATGCACCATTTGCATGTGACCAGTGCCAGGCTGGGTTCCCTGACCGCCTGGCACTGGCTGCCCACAAGCGGGCACACCAGGGCACCCTGCACTGCCCCACCTGCAGTCGGACATTCAGCCTGCCCGGTGACCTGCGCCGCCACAGTCGAAAGCATGGTCTGGGTTCTGGCCAGCTTGGACGTCCGAGTGCTCTGGATGAGATGACTTCTGAGAACCATGTGGCCCAGCCAACTGTGACCGATGCCTCAGATGTTAGCAAGGTACTAGAATCTCAGATGGTGGAGTCATCCCAGTCAGAAGTCTTGGCTGATGATCAAAATTGTGTGCTGTTATTGGAGGCTTCTGCAGGTCAGCTGGGATCTGTTGCTGCCTCCAGTCCATTAACGTTGGAAGATCCCACTGATGAGATAATGTCGGAGACCAAGGATGCCCAGCCATCGCCAGAGGCCCCTGCCACTCAGCTGACGCCATTGATGGCACCGCCCCAGCTGGCTGGACAACAGCCGGCCCATCTGACTGTGGACACTCCGGCGATGCAGCCAACGCCCGACCCCGCCTTGACGCCCGGGCCCGACCGTGCCGAGCAGATGGACGGACGACGGCGGCGAACGGCCGGCGGCGCGCTGGAGCTGCCGTACCAGTGTGCCGTCTGCGAGGCGCGCTTCGCCGCCGTCTCCGGCCTGCGCAGCCACATCCGAACCCACCGGCCGGCCGAGCGGCGCGCGCCGCCGGCGGTGGGCGCGACCGGTCCGCGGCGCAGCCGGCGCCGGCGCGTGGCGCACCCCGCCGCCGGAGACGGGGCGGCCGCGCCGCCGCCCTCCGCCGGCGCCGACGCCGCGGATCCGGCGGCCGCGCCGGAACCGGCGACGCCGGGCGAGGGCGGCGCCGCTGCCGGGCGCTTCGCGTGCGAGGAGTGCGACACGCTGTGCCCCGATCTTGACGCGCTGGTGGCGCACGCGCGCCAGCACTCGCGCCGCAAGCCTGTATTTTGCGGCCAGTGCGGCGACGCGTTTCGCCTTCCGCTGGCTGCTGCGCCACCACGAGGCGGCGCACGCGGCCGAGGACGAGGCGCCGGACCGGCCGCCGGTGGCGCCGGTGGCGCCATTCACGTGCGACTGCTGCGGCGCGCGGCCGCGCTCGTGGCGCGCCCTGGTGGCGCACTGCGCGGCCCACTCGCCGGGCGGGGAGTTTGCCTGCGCCGCCTGCGGGGACACGTTCCACCAGCGCTGTCTGCTGGCGTCCCACCCGTGCCGGGCGGACGCCACGCCGGCCGCCGGGCGGCGCAGCGGGGCGAGTGCGCATGCGCCGCAGGAGACGGAGAGCGACCCGGACGACGTGGACGCCGTCGGCGCCGGCGGCGGCTCGCCACGCGCGTCGACCCCGCCGCCCGCGGCCAAGAAGCCGGGCGCCGAGGAGGCGCACGCGGCGCCACGCGGCGGCCACCCTTATCAGTGTGACGTGTGCCAGCGCACGCTAGCGCACCGCCAGGCGCTCAAGCGGCACCGGCGCCTGCACACGGAGCGGCAGACGTTCCAGTGCGACCTGTGCTCGCGCCACTACAGTCGCTTCGACTCGCTGGTGGTGCACGGGAGGTCGCACACCACGCAGCGCGCGCACCAGTGTCGCCTCTGCCACAAGGCGTACGAGCTGCGCTGCCTGCTCGAGTACCACATTCGAGAGCACCGCGAGGGCGACGTGGCGCGCCGCGCGCCCGCCGAGGGACGCTTCACGTGCGACCAGTGCGGCGCCCGGTTGTCGCACCTGACCGCGCTGCGGCGCCACCAGCGGCTGCACGCCGGCGGCCAGGCGTTCGCGTGTGAGCTCTGCCCCAAGACGTACAGCCGACTCGACGTGCTCGTGCTGCACAGCCGCGTGCACTCGGCGCTGCTGCCGTTCACGTGCGCCGTGTGCAGCCGCGCGTTTGCGCAGCGCAGGATCCTCGAGTACCACAGCCGCGCGCACAGCGGCTCCGCCAACGTGGCGGCCGGCACCGGCGCGCTGCCGTTCCGCTGCGCGCTGTGCGCGCGCGCGTTCGCCGACGCGGCGCTGCTGCGCGAGCACAGCGTGCGGCACGCGACCAACCGCTCCTACCTGTGCGACATATGCGGCAAGGAGTTCAAGACGAGCGGCAAACTGAAGAGACACGCCATGATCCACACTGGCGAGCGGCCGGCGCAGTGCGGCACGTGCGCCATGCGATTTATCGACAACACGGCGCTGGCGCAGCACGCCAAGATCCACTCGGGTGAGCGGCCGTTCCAGTGCCACGTGTGCGGCAAGAACTTCGCGCGCAACGTCACGCTCAAGATCCACGCGCGCACGCACAGCGGCGAGAAGCCGCACGCGTGCGACACGTGCAGCCGCCGCTTCACCACCGTCACGCAGCTGCGCCGCCACGTGCGCGTGCACAGCGGCGAGCGGCCATACGTGTGCCACGTGTGCGGCCGGGCCTTCTCGCAGACGACGCACCGAAAGGTGCACATGCGGACGCACGCGTGCCGCGACACGCTGGCGGCGGTGGAGGAGGCGCCGCGGCCGCCGCCGGCCGCGCAGCACGCGGGCGTGTTCGTGGGCGCGCCGCTGCCGCCGCCCGAGCATGGCGTGCCGCAGTTGGGACCGCTGCAGCCGATGTCGCAGCAGCAGGACGCCGTGCTGGTCCGCGCGCCGCCGCCGCCGCCGCCGGAGCCGCCGCAGCATCAGCAGAATCTGTACGTGCTGGCCGGCGGGCTGGCCGGTGGCAGTGTTGGAGCGATGGCGGTGGAGCCGGCTGACTTGACTCTGCATTTTCTGGAGCACTAACGCTCCCGCAGAAGCCCCGCCGCTCCTGCCATTCCGAAACCTGAGTGTGCTGGCGTTTGGACTGCACTGCCGAGGGCACAGTTGCAGTGGTCTGAAGGGAACTGTGGGCTATATTCACATTTCACTTGGTGTCGTATTTCTCATTGCGCGAAGGATCAACTCATGTCTTTTAATGGAGCTGAACCGCATGAATCTACCGTTAATGTTTTAGTGATTACGATATAGGCTGTGTGTGCGAAACCGGTCTGTGCCATCATGTCTCCATGCGAGTGCTGAATTCTGTGCGTTTTATTGTACGTTATACATGACCATAGTCCTTGAAAGCGGAGTACTGATCTTACACGGACCGCTCTACAGCTAGTATCTTTTTAATATCTCATTCAGAGATTACTCATCATATTACGAGCGCTGACCAATGTTGGCACATCGAAACTGGACCGTGAAATGATGCCATGCATATGTGATGATGTGAGCGATGTTCAAAGGGAGTGTTCCGCATTTGTGTCGCTTTTAAACGAAATGCCCATTTTGAAGATTATTCGGTATAGTTCACAGACCTGCACTTCTTAAGACCTAAAACCCTCTAGTTTCTGTGCTTGTCCCCCGTGCAGACTATTTCGAGGCTATACAGTTATGCATAACGTCATAGCAACGCCAGTCAAATCTTGCGACCTCAAATACTATGTGGTGTTCAAGGTGAAAAATAAGAACATCAACTTCGAGGCGTTCACATCTGGCGTCCGCAAGCACGATTCCCAGGAATTAGTTAACGTCAATTGGTTCGCCACCAATATTGATTAATCTGTGCAAGTTTCAATCTTGAGACGCGTTCGGTTGGTTATTTAGAGTAGTCTTCTACCAGTAATGACCGCCCCAGGACTATGGGATAGAGGGGTCTGGATAACGGTGTGATAGCACTACCTGCGCATGAAGGGCGCCCCGCGAGCGTGGCCTGCGCGTGGACCCCTCTGCAGGGTGTGCGCTGGGAACCCGCCCGGGTGCGGTTTCCATGTATATGGACCGCCTGTTGGCTCTCCACCAATATTGTGCAAAGTACGATGACGTCATCGAGCAATGACGTATTGAAGAGCACTTAATTAAGAGAAATGGTGTTGTATAGAGCGACCCTCTCCCACTTATTGTGACACCAGTAGTGGAGCATTTCCTCCAGAGAAGCATCTGAAGCCATTCAGATGATTGATTTCGCGATTCGTTTCGTGACGAGCTCCCAATTTAAGTAAAAACACGATAGGTAGGCAGTGTCGACACGACAGCGTCCGCATTTTTTTCGATATCACGTCACCCTCAGGGTTAAATCTAAGGTCAAACAACGAGGACCTCTGTATCACTCTAAAGGTCAGCGACGGGAATGCCAGATTTTTAAACAAAATCTTCAATAGGTCGGAAAGTCCTGCAACCTCACAGGTTCCCACGTCCAAATCAAATGTTAAGTCAAATGACAGCGAGCTCTGATATCATCCATGGGCGTAGTTCCGCAAACTAAGTGGACAGGAGTCCAGGGGAGAAAGCTGAGAAAGAAAAATGACTCAACCTAACCTTAAATATGCTAAAACACAGGTTCCGGGAAGGGGGAGAGGCTCTTGCTGAACAGAAAACTGCACCCCTGACACCACTCCGCAGCGCCCTCGCCTCGCTCCCGTTGGTGCGACCGCCGCTGCGACGGCAGCGCCACGAGGCTTCCACTGGTGGCGCTGCCGTCGCAGCGGCGGTCGCACCAACGGAAGCGAGGCGAGGGCACTACAATAGCGGGGCGAGGACACTACAACTCAGTAGTTGTCAAGCGATTTCGTGTTTTCAAGCATCAAAATCTTTAGCGTATGGACCATTGTCCATCAAAAAGTCTTGACCTCACAAGTTCAAACTTTTAAGTGATATCCAACGTCTAGTGACAAGACTATTAGTCCCTTCAAAAACTACCCGCTCAGATGCACCTTACCAGACATTTCATTTCACATAGTTCCGATCAAGGAAGCTGGAACAGTGCATTTTAGCTTTATGACTGGACCATCTATATACCCCTTGAGTTTTGGTAAACGAACTTGACAATCTGGTCAGCTGTTTGCCGTTGTTTGTTCTGGGCCGTTGAGAACTTACCTTGGTTGGCGGCGGGCGGGCGGTGTTTGTGTTGGGAGTGTGATGAAGTGTACTGGGAAGGCGGATTTCGTAGAAGCAATTGTGGGGCAGTGGAAGAGATAAGTGTTGCGGCATTTGCATTGGAAACGTCTACCGGTCGACTGGAGGAAGATGACAGGTCATTGCTGCTGAGGTAAGTTCGTCGCAACTTACGCCGCAATCTTACCCTTTGCCAGACAATATAGGTATATTCCACCCCCAGTGGCCGGTAGATGGATAGATGCCCAGGTGTAACCACTAGGGTTCACAGAGCATGTCCCCCCGACGCAGTTCTTCCAAATGAGATGTAGTCTTTCTATGTTACCCATTGGATGTTTTTGTGTTTTCCTGTTCAAAATTAATTTTCAGGTCAGGTTGTCGGCCAAGATTCCAGTTTTAAAATAATGCCTAACAATTCTAACTTGCTGCCCCCAGTCTCAGACATGGCAATGCTATGGACAGGCTTACACTGGGTGATTATAATGGATGACATTCCATATAAATCACATCCATAATTTAAGACTGCTTCCCTGAATGGGAGCTAAAAGAGACTGATATTGACAGGCCAAATAGCCTTTTGAATTCCTCATCACCAAAAGGTCAGGCATGGTAAGGTAAGTTTGGTATAAATAAGGCCAATGTTTTGCAGATGCCCTTAGTCAGTGTTACACAGCATGTCAGCAACAAACAGTTCTGGTTGTTATTTAACCCTCCATAATGCTTAGTTATCCTTAAATCCAAGATCTCTTAGAGATGAAAGATAGTCCAAACCTCTCACATGGATGTATTTTTGATATCAGAGTGTGCTGTAAGCAGTGCTGGTTTGACCCCAGCATTGTGCAATTCCTGATCAATAGTAGAATTTGGTGATGAAGTTAAGTGTAATACAATGATTGACACAGTCTGGCCTGCCCTCTGATCTCACCTGACCTTTGGCATCATTGACCATCTCTGTCAAGAACAAATAGAGCACCTGTGAACCCATCCTGCCACAGGTAAATGTATTTGTCAGAATGCAGGTGCTGTAGCCAACTAGGCTATCATAGTGGACTTTACTCTTTGATATCTTGTCTGCTGTTCTGATTGAACACCATCTCACCATATTACAAAGTTCTAGATTTTATTTTGGGATCTTATTGTCAATATCATTCACATGTGTCAAAATCTGATGTTTCACTTTACTAAATAGATGGCGCAGGCTGTACATATTGCAGGTTCAACTGCCAGAACCCTCAAGCCTTCCGTATTGAAAATTTCCACCAATCCCCATGTGTCTTATAAGTATACTGTGCCTATAATGTTGAGAGCATGAGAAGCTGTCATTGATATGCAAAAGTGTGTTCTTTGGGTAGTAATATGGGTTAAAATATGATGTAATCATGCAATTCAAAGTTGTAGTCTGTTTCAGTAGTCTGAATTTTAAATGATGGTTTCAAATGGAAAAAGACTGGATATAGTATTAGTAATTAAAGGTATTTTGCCTACCACTCACCTTGCTCATACTAGTTTCCTTATATTCTATATATAGATTTGTATCAGCTTTTATTTAGCTCTACCCCTAGTACTACATGCATAAACCATTCCATGGACTTACATGCTTCCAGCCACCTTAACATTTTCATCCCTTTTGTGGACCACATGCCAGATGCAACTTATCCACTTGGTGGCTCCTAGTGGTATACCCCTTAAGCTTCATGTTCATAGCTGAAACCAGTATTGCTGGTCTGAATCACTTCTGCCATCTGAACATCCAGGAACAGTGATTAGGAGGAGGAAAGCAGCCATCATGCCAAAATGTTAAGCAAAATCTGGCATTACATTTATTATTACATAGAAAGTAACAGGATCCTTTTCCAAAAGGATCCAATCCTTTTGCCACATTGCATACATAGGTTCAAAGAGGATGCAACCCCACCATCTATAAGTTGAAAATTTGCATGATTCATGACAATCTGAGATATGGTAGCACAGCATATGTTCTTGGCACACTCCCATTATGCTCTGGCCAACAGAGGTGATGATCCAGTCAACAGAGCTGATGCTCTGGCAGGCCAACAGATCTGATGCTCGGGCCAACAGAGCTGATGCTCTGGCCAACAGAGCTGATGCTCTGGCCAACAGAGCTCATGCTCCAGCTAACAGAGCTGGTGCTCTGGCAGGCCAACAGATCTGATGCTTGGGCCAACAGAGCTGATGCTCTGGCCAGCAGAGCTGATGCTCCAGTCAACAGAGCTGATGCTCTAGCCAACAGAGCTGATGCTCCAGTCAACAGAGCTGATGGTCTAGCCAACAGAGCCATGCTTTGGGTCAACACAGCAGCATGCCTTATGCCCATGCTGTCGGCAGTGGTGGAAGCCTGATTGGGGCTCGAGGCTGGTCTAAGCGGACGGTAACCGATTACGCGGCGACGCTGGCCGTCGTGCGCATAAAACTCATGCGCAGCAGGAGTTGTCAGCATATTTCCCAAATGCAAAAACTAGGAAATATCCTATCAGTGACCCGCAAATAGAGACTGGTGTCATGTGTGCGAAGTGAGCGCATGTCGGATGTGGGGCGTAATTGCACAGACCAACACCCAGCCACCTGGAAAACTCCTGCTGCCGCCAGCACGCTTTCACCGAGCCACAGCTTCCAAACACCGCGCCGTCGGCGGCACGCCCGCCCTGATCCGCTCCCGGCTCAGGCCGACCGTTCCCCCGTTTTCTCTGCCCATGTTTCGGTGGGTTCGATGGGTGACATTTGGTCCCCCCAGGTGCGCGGAGCCAGCTCTGCCCCTCGGATGCGCTGAGCCAGCTCCGTCCCGCGGGTGCGTGGGGCCGGCTCCGTCCCTCGGATGCGCGGAGCCAGCCGCTTGCCTGGGATGCGCGGAGCCAGCTCCGTCCCTCGGAGGCGCGGAGCCAGCTCCGTCCCTCGGATGCGCGGAGCCAGCCGCTTGCCTGGGATGCGCGGAGCCAGCTCCGTCCCTCGGAGGCGCGGAGCCAGCTCCGTCCCTCGGATTCGCGGAGCTGGCTCCGTCCCTCGAAGCGCGGAGCCAGCCGCTTGCCTGGAAGGCGCGGGGCCAGCTCCGTCCCTCGGATGCGCGGAGCCAGCCCCTTGCCTCAGATGCGCGGGGCCAGCTCCGTCCCTCGGATGCGCGGGGCCAGCTCCGCCGCTCGGAAGCGCGGAGCCAGCTCCATTCCGGCTTTGAGCTGCTACACTCCGTCCTTCAGCCGCGTCTGCTTTACTCCGGCCCCATTTGTCCTGCCACACTCCGTCCTTCAGCCGCGTCTGCTCCACGCCGGCCCCATTCGTCTGTCACACCCCGCCCCTTCCCGTCCCCAGCTTTGTGTAACCCCACCCCATTCCCCTTCCCTGGCAGTCCAAAGTCGTTCCCCATGTGTCTCCTTGGAGAAGTGCTGTGTTGTACCGTTGATCTGACCTGATGGGGTGAATGTGAGACGAACGTCCATTTCCTGCCGTCGCTACACGCGTCATTTCCTCCTTTCGATTGAAAATGATTCGCCACCAAAGATAACCAGCAAGACAAAACTAACAATGAGAATAATGTTTCAGAACTATTTCGTTGCATGTATATTTTTCCTAGAAGCTTGATGCAGCAAATTACTGCAAATCGCTGGAAAAGTGTGCAGTTAGTGCGATTTTATTTCAATTTTTGTTACAACGCCCCAGAAGCGTTTCTCTGACCAGCCCCCTGCGATCTGCTGCGCCTGTAGTCCACTGAGGCCGTTCCTCAGCTGTTGTCAGGTTCCCAGAATAGCTGGCGTGATGGGCCAGTGTAGTCGCTCGCTTCTTAAGCGGTGCTTTGGGTCCCTGAACGCCATAAGTCCTGGCCAGGACCCGGCGGAGCCGCGACCTCAGATCTGGCGGATCCACGACCCCAATGTCCCTCGGATCCGACAGGACCCGCACGGTCCCCGCTCGAGGGTGCCACCGCCTGACCTCGGCAGGTACGCCACAGCTGATCTCTTGCTCTGATAGACAGCAGTCTTCTGTGCTTGTTTGTGTGAAAGGATGGACGGTAGACGAGTTTCTGTGACCATTCTAGAATGATAACTGTTGATGGTAGTACTTTTCCCAAACATCTTTTATTCACGGTCCTGAGCTTAACAGTTATTTTCAGAAACCGGGTTGAATGATAAACGTCGCAGAACAACAGGGACCTAAACTGTACACACGTGAAAATACTGATCGCGTGCGGTATCCACGTAGGCTGACTTCTAGTTGCGTGATAATGGCCGGATATTTATGGGAGGTACGAAACGCCTTGGTGCCAACAGGCTGAACTGTCAGTGCACTTCGCGGCCGCCAGATGTCGCGCCCACCCGGCGGACGCGGCCGATGCGGCGCCGTGGCCCTTTTCCCGGCCGGCGCGCAGTGACGTCTGCGGGGCGGCCATAGCTGGTCGAGCCCGCCTCGGGCCAGGTGGGTGCGCCGGTGGCGAGCGGACGCCGCGGGCGACGGCGGGCCCGGGCGGCGCCGGGGCGCGGGCAGCGGCGGCGGCCCCGGCGAGCCGCGCCGCGGCAGTGACGTGCCGTGCCGTGCTGTGGCGGCGTGCCGTGGCGCCGAGCCGCGCCGGTGCCAGCGGACGTGCGCGCCGGTGTGAGTGCGACTGGAGCCTCGGCTGCGCGCGTGTCTCCAGGTGAGTACGCCGGGCTCCGGCCGGCTGGCGCGAGCGCGGCTCGGTCCGGCCGTCTGCAGACTGGGTGGTGGGCCTGCGGCGAGGCCGCCTCCTACGGCTGCCGGTCTCGTTCGTGTTGCGCTGGGCGGCGGCCCGTCAGTGTAACCGTTCGCCCAGCAGTGCTGGCTGGCGGTCCGTCCGTCGCGGTGCGGTCCTCCGGGATGGTGCCAGTGCCGAGCCGTATCAAAAAACAACCGCGCGTAGCAATGTCGCGTCTGAGTGCACTGCCGACATGGCAGAAGCAAGATAGGATGGGATTTCCGCGATGGTTTAGAGTGCTGTTTTGATGAATCCAGTAAATGAACACGTTAACACACGATAAGTTACTGGCTTTCTGTCGTGTGATTGCCGTGCTATTATCGGTCCAGTTAGTGAATTCTATGGAGCTAACAGTATTTTCCAGCCGCTAATTTGGCTTCGCTGAAGTTTGCCAGTCCCAGTTATTTAAAGAGAACCCTTCGCCGTTTGCATAGACTCGGTGGAGTATTTGTAGATCCACAAATATAATCCAACTGTGGTGGGCAGCTGTGCAAAGTTCAAATTGCTTTTGCATTTGGAAGTTATCCTTGGTATAACGACTTTCATACCGCTGCGAAATGTCCGAAAGTGTCCTTGTAGTTGAAGCCAAAGTCCTTCAGCTGATGACTAGTTAATGTTGGGTCACGCAAGAGGTTCGACTTCCAACGTGCGTGAGGGACGAGTGCGGTACACAGCACCAAGCAAACCCATGTACTCATAGCTGGCTGTCGGTGTCATAGATGGCCACATAAACATTGTGCACCGACCGAAACTGATGTGGACTCCAGAAGATTTTGATCGGCTTAATTCCAGTCATTCACGATCGTCGGAAAGCGTCTGAGTCCCGAGTTTCTCCGATCTACCAGCTCCAACGTTGAATCCTGTTCCGAACAAGGCGGCGGAGAACCTATCGACTTCGTCCTCCGGAGCTCGCGACTGGAGGCGCCCCAGTCGTCGTTGTTTGGCGTGTGCTCCTCGTTCGGGCTTCATTTGCGATTGATCATTAGGCCTGGTTCAGTGCTGAGACGTCGCCAGCCACGTCTGCTGTGTTGACAAGGAGCAACTGCAAGCATAACAACGGGCCTGCGCCATTGACTTTGGTCGTTATTGGCTTGCGACGGCCTCTGTCAGACTGTCTGTTCAGTGACATACAAAGCCAGAATGACGGATGGGGGGGGGGGGGGGGGGAACACCGCGTACAAACGCCACTGACTGGGCGTCTGGTGGCAAAATTGATGCCGTTCATTGTTGGAGGCTTCTCATTGACGCAAGAGTCTGCAAGAAAGTTAGGGAGAAAGGAGGGAGTACCCCTTCACCCGCTTCCAATCATACACAGCCAATGTTCTTTGTGGGATGCTTTTTAATTTTATTTGTTTGGTGCCATTTTAAGGGTTAACTATACATGCTTCCGAAAATAAGGTGAAGGAGGCAGCCAGCCCTCCCCCACCCACCACACACGAGCGCAATCCCTCCGTCTCTTCAACTCTCAGATACGCTCTCCCCACACGCGAACGGCCCGTCGCTGAACGGCAGCGGCGGCGAGGACCCGTCCCGGTATCGGACTGCACAGCCGGGCCGTTTCGTGCGCCGCGACGCCCCCCCCCCCCCCCCTGGCGGCGGCCTGGGTCGACGTCCTAGCGTCGGCGGCGGCTGCGTTGCGTCGGATCACCCTCAACGCTGCATACAGAAGCTGAGCAGCTCCACTGGAACTTGACGGTGTGTCGCGTTCCGGCACGTCCCCCAAGCCGCGGGTGGCTTCTTCTCCCTTCTGCTCCCCTGGTGGGATCGGCAGACGCACGACATACACTCCGCAGGTGGCTTGTGCTCCGATTCTGGTCCGTCTCTGACGGGATCGGCAAACGCACGACGCACACGCCGCAGGCGGCTTGTGCTCCGATTCTGGCCCGTGTCTGGCGGGATCGGCAGACGCACAACGCCCACGCCGCAGGCGGCTTGTGCTCCGATTCTGGTCCGTCTCTGACGGGATCGGCAGACGCACAACGCACGCGCCGCAGGTGGCTTGTGCTCCGATTCTGGTCCGTCTCTGACGGGATCGGCAGACGCACAACGCACACGCCGCAGGCGGCTTGTGCTCCGATTCTGGTCCGTCTCTGACGGGATCGGCAGACGCACAACGCACACGCCGCAGGCGGCTCGTGCTCCGATTCTGGTCCGTGTCTGGCGGGATCGGCAGACGCACAACGCACACGCCGCAGGCGGCTTGTGCTCCGATTCTGGCCCGTCTCTGGCGGGATCGGCAGACGCGCAGCTCTGAGCGCCTCGTCGCGCGGCTCCGGCCCGACAGGCGGTATCCTCCGTGATGGCGCCCCGACGCGCTCTAATCAGCGCCGACTGCGCCGCCGCACGCACACCACGCTCTCGACGAATGGCGGCGACCTGGGGTGGGGAAGGATAGAAGGGGGGGGGGAGGGTAGGCTCGACGCGTTCGCGCGAGAGCGGTGCGCACCTTGACCGGTGCTGCCGTCGGGCGTGGGGGGTAGCTCGCCGCGACGTGGCCTAGCGCGCGGCGGCGACGGCGATGAGCTGGCTGACGCGTCTCTGATACCGCGGCCGGGGCGAACAGCTCTGTAGTTTATCAGCCGGGGCCGCGGCGGGACAGTGGCCCGGCGACGCGTCGCGAAGGCCAGGTACAAAGGCAGTGTAACAGCGTTGGTCCATGCGGCCCAATGCAATGCAGCAGTGTTGGACTATGGGTGAAGCTGGGAAGACGCGTACAAGCGAGGCCCAGCGTCTTGCGCATGGGTAGAACACCACTCTGTTTTAACTTATTGGAGCTCGCGTATAGTCCTGTATTATAGGCCATGGCCAATTTTCTCGAGAATGCCTACAGGGCGGTTATTTTCTCTGCGGTATCACGTTGCGCATGCGGTGCACGGGGTGTGGTATCTTGGAGCCTTCTGGCGATCAGTGAAGACCACGTACCATTCCTCCGTCCCTCTCCTCTCCTCTCTCCCCCCCCCCTCCCTCTCTTTCTCCCTCTCTCCATTTCTCCCTCTCCTTCTCTCCCTCTCCCTCCCTCCCCTCCCTCTGCTGACTCTTTCTCTCCCCCTCCCTCCCTCCCCCCTCTCCCTCTCTCTCACTGCCTCTGCCTCCCTTCCCTTCATTTCCTCCCCACTCTCTCCCCCGTCCTTCACGCCCCTCTGCCTCCCCACCTCGCCGCCCGCCCCGCCCCGCCGCGCCGTCACCGAGCCTGTCCGTCTCCGCCGGCCCGTGTCTCGTGCGCGCTGCGCCGCTCGCCCGTCGTTTGTCTCCGCCGCCGCTCTGCCCCGCTCCGCCGCGCTCTGCCGGCGGCCGGCGCCCTCTGCCGGCCAACGTCGACACATCGATCGCGGCGGCCCGCTGTTGATTCGGCCAGCCGGCGGCGCCGACGGCCGGCGGCCGCCCCGCTCGCTCAGGCCGCCGACGGCCGGACGGCGGGCCGCGGGCCGGCGGCCGGTGACAGCGCGGCCTCCGGCCGGCCGCTGCGGTCGGCCGATGACCCGGCGGCCCGGCGGCCGACGCGGCGAGGTCGGTTCGGCCCGGGGGCGGTGACGGCCCCTGCCCGGGTCGCGGTCGGGGCTCGTGCTGGCGTCGGTGTGGCGGGTCAGATGTGCGGCGCGGCCGGTCTGAGTCTCATTCGGAGCGGCTGTTCCGGCTTCAGGCTCAAATCCGGTCTACTTGAGTTGTAGATTTAACTCGTGTTTGAGCGCCATCCTGGCCAGGCAGGGCTTGGAGCGTGCACCATCGCGAGCTCAATCTTGTCTCTCCCCCCCCCCCACCCCCCACCCCCTCTTAGCCAGAGCTCCGACTGTGTCGGCGGCAAAACACGATCCTCTCATCCTCACGCGAGC